>NW_020897731.1:7408264-7410393 GCF_003984885.1 Neopelma chrysocephalum | reverse complement strand
TATAGTAGTCTAAAATTGATAACCACAACAGAAATCTATAAGCAGTTTCGACCCTCGCCCGTCGCTGCAGGACTTTTTGCATGTGGGTAAAGCCTTCAAGCCTGCGCAATGGATTTTTTAGGTGAGATGCAGTATGCGCGGAACTGAACCCACCCTTTAATCCTGAGGTTCATCTGCCAGGGCCAAGCGAGCTTGGACGGTGGCAGCGAGGTCCTCGGGACGTAGGTTTGATTAGAGTGACCTTCTCTTAGATGGATGGCCTTCCAGGGCTAAGCGAGCTCCATCTGCCCGGGTTTGAGATTAGAGTTGTCCTTCTCCTAGGATGATTGCCAGAAGGCTAACGGGCTCATCCTGCCCAAGAATGTAATGTATCTGACCCTATGGTTTTGACCTGTCTGGCATGGGCGACCCTACCGAAGGCATGTACCATCGCCAGCATAGCTCGCAACCACATATGGGCACACATGGTCTGTGCCTGTCAGAGCGATCTGGGCAAGTCCCTCACTTCCCACCCCACTATCACCTAACTATACACAATCTCAAGGAGACACCCAGGAACAACCCCCGCCCTGTCCACCCCTTCAGGACGCAACAGAGCAAAGCAGACACATCCAGAACATGCCGAAGCTGTGCAGCAGCCGCAGGTGAGCCAAAACCAAACAGACAAACAAAGCAACCAACCAACCCCCCCACTCATCCAAGGCTGGGGTGCCCAACAAGGCCCCAGCCTGGCTGGGACCGCCATCACTGTAAAGGAAACCCACTGTCCACCCTGACCATATCCTTCCTTCACTGTGTTACCACGTATCAACAGGTGCACTGCTCACCTGTGACACTTGAAACAGGACTGCCCCGCTCTACCTCCTGCAAGTTGGAGGAGCCCCACAGCCTGCTCGATACCCCTCCCCTCTCCTCACCCCCCTTCCCCTGAACCCCCCATCCTCCCACCTTGCCTCCCCCTCCCCCCTCAAACCCCTCCCCCCCAAACCTGGAACGGCAAACCTGAGTGTGCTCCGAAGCTGTCCTCTCCTCCATGGGGGTGCAGCTCCGGCCTGCAAGGCTCCCCCATTCTCTCCTTCTCCCGTGGTGATTGTGACTGGGGAGTAAACCGCGCGCGCTCTGCGCGCGCGGCGCCCGGGGCTCCCGGGACACCTCCACACAGCCATGCGGCGGGGGGGGTGACCCGGGGCTCCCGGGACACCTCCACACAGCCATGCGGCGGGGGGGGTTGACCCGGGGCTCCCGGGACACCTCCACACAGCCATGCGGCCACAAGACTGTACAACAAATAAATAGTATAATACATCATATACAATCTTAACTATCCCTACCATGACATACAGTATTTACAATGGATCAGATCTCTTCTCCCTTCCAAATAAAAGTCTAGGAGGGAAGAAGGGAAAGATCCTTTCCTCTCTCAGAGCAGCAGTCCCTCTAAGGCAGCAGTTTCTCGTTCTCTCTTCCATGCAGCAGCTGTAGCCGGATCTTTGCCAATACACACGAGGGGATATCCAAGCCCCTCGGCCCTTCGTCTCCAAACGAAGGTCTCCTCTTCCGTGGACTGCGTAGCAGGGACAAGACTCGCTTCACCATGTCATATCATGGGGTGTAAGACCCCCATGAAGGTCCCTTCTTCAGGGAATCCAAGCCCCTTGCAGAGCTTCTGGCTCTGACCTCAGGCTGCTAGCTAGCTTCTTAGCTTAGCAGCAGCGAGGGGGGAAGGCCAAGGTCACCCCCTCCACATTCCTTCGGCCATCCTAGTCCAGCTTCCCGGGACACCTGAGCTTCTTAACTCCTCTTTCTGCAGTGCTGCTGCACTCTAAGAGTCCTCTCTCAAGTGGGAGTCCGCCCCCTCCATTTTAGGAGGGATCTCAAAGGAGTTTTGGGGGTTGGTGCAGTTCTTACCCAAAAACTCTCTCTCTGTAGAACTTAGTTCTGCTCTCTCTGCTGCTGGTTCTCTTTCCTTCAGACAACTCTGTGTCTTTCTGCTCGGCTGCATGCTTGTTTGCTGCTCCTCCAGTTCTTATCTTCTGGCTCTCTGCCAGAACGCTGTTCCTGCTGCTGCTCACCGTGGAGAAACTTCCCCCAGCTCTTAGCTACAGATACATAGTCCAGCCTTACACTGT
>NW_020897731.1:7322830-7408254 GCF_003984885.1 Neopelma chrysocephalum | reverse complement strand
CTTCCCCCAGCTCTTAGCTACAGATACATAGTCCAGCCTTACACTGTTCCAAGTCCCTGTAACCCAC
Source organism: Neopelma chrysocephalum (assembly GCF_003984885.1). Lineage (NCBI taxonomy): Eukaryota > Metazoa > Chordata > Aves > Passeriformes > Pipridae > Neopelma > Neopelma chrysocephalum. Next base: position 7,408,187 of record NW_020897731.1, on the reverse strand, counting down.
ATCAGTCTCTTTTCTCTTATCAAGCAACACTGTAACCTCATCATAGAAGGCTATCAACTTTGTCAGGCACAATTTGCTCTCAGTGAAGCCATGTTGACTGTCACCAATCACTTCCTTATTTTCTGTGTCATGGAAATATGGCATGATATAAATTGGAGATTTTTTTTTTTCAATTGCTTCAGTCAAGTTCCAAGGACATAATGCACAATAGGTACTATACAGTGGTCCTCTCTGAAGAAAATATTTTAATTAGAGGTTGATGGCAGAGAGCCAAAGGAAAGCTGGCTATCAGTACTGGCTGGAGGCTTTCATCTAGCTAAATTCATAAAAAGCAATGCAAGGCAGACAAAGCAAAGTAATTACCATTATCAGAAGGAAATACAACAATACTAGAGCTGGTCTTTGCTCTCCAGAAAAGATGTGCTCTTTTGTTAAGACAATGGTCTTGACTGCTGGGTATTCACACAGCTAGGCCAGAGTATGTGTGAATATTTAGAAAACTTTTCTTTCTTGACAAACAATGCTTAGCAGGGCAAACGTCATATGTTTGATGTCTCTCATTATCCATAAATTTGAAGAAAAACACCTGCCTTTTAGCACATATACAATGCTTCTGTGAATATTATCTGTATGGACCTCAGTATCTCATCTTCACGAGATTGACAAGAGAACCTTCATCTGTTGCTTCTTAATGAAGCAGTTATTTAATCTAGTACCATATGAAATAAATTGGGTGAGTGCTGTAACCGTCTCTATTATTATTGTGAAATAATAGTAGCACACATGCAAAACTCGTATAAACAAGCTTATAAACAACAAATATTAGCAAAAAAAAAAACAACCTTGAGAGATTTTAATTTCATGCAAGTGAAATGTTCCTCTCTCTTACCTGAAGAACACATTGCATTTAATCGCCTGTCCCCTATGATGCTAACCGGTGAGAAAAGAGCTAACTGCATGAAAGCTTTCTTGCCATTTAATGAGTGTGCCTCCAGAGCTGTAGGGAGACATTTCACTGCCTCTGGAAAGACTTCCTAAACGCAGCCACTTTATTAGCTTTATATAAGCTTTTAAAGGCACCTCTCAGAACATCATCCTACAGCTGGTAACTACTGCACTGCCAGCTGGGTCCAACTTGAAACACCCTGGCTGAGGTACTGGTGCACAGTCAGTCCCTCTCCTCCAAATAACACAGTCCTAACCAGGTAAAAAATGCCACAGAATTCCCATCGGTAGCAATTAGGGTCTAAGAAAAAAGGAGATGAAGACCCTTGTCCCACCACTGGGTGGTTTGGACTGCTCTGTGCAATTCTCTTTTGCATGGCCCTTACAAAGACCATAGAATCACACTGGTATGTGTTGCTTTCTGAAATAGTTGGTGCACTATGCTGAAATTCCACACAGAAAAATGTTTTAGCCAATAAGAAAAATGGTGGGGTTTATCCCTCATACTTCCAAATTACGTATTCCATTCAGCATCTGGAGAGACTTTTCTCAGATTAATATGTGTTGACATGGAAAAAAAAGAGAGAAAAAAATTGAAGCTAGTGAATTCCAAAATGCTTCTACACCTCACAAATTTGGCTTTTCACATTGCTGGCCTCAGCCACCACCAATTATAATTGTAAATTTTCCAGTATTGTTTTATAACCTGTTAAGGAAATAAGCTTCCTGTCCTTCAGGGAAAAGAAATTGAAATAATTCAATGCAAGGAACACAGTACTAGCCAACCATTCCTTACAGGAAACCGAAACTCTGAAGCTCTCTTTGAAAAATAAAAACTTTATTTCATGAAAATTTGTTGGATTTTCTTGTCTGATTTCCATATTGCTTTATGGTTATATTATTTCTCTTCATGCTTATATAATTTAAGATTTTTTGGAAACATATCTTTTTTTAGAAACCAATTTTCTGATGATTCCATAGGGGACTGATAGATATTTGAAACACTGTGTTTCATTGCTATTTATTTCAGAATTTTGTAATGCTTTAGTAGAATACAAATACAGATATGTTTTCATTCTTTTTCAAAATTATGGGCCTTGGTGAATCCTTAGCATCACCAGGCATCTTTCTTAATTAATTTTCAAGGAGAGGAGAATCACTCTTTGCTGTGAGTTCATGAATTATGCATTGTATTGGATACTATGCTCAGTCATATGATTATTAATATCTCTCACACAGTTCTTAATCATTCAGGGTTGTCTTTTTTCTTAGGCAGATGAATAATTTCTTCTATTTCACCTGAAGGTTTTGTTCTTCCCTGCAGTAGTTTGAACTGTTCAATATTCCCTTGGGCCTGAAGATGGAGGTAGCCATCCAGCCCTCGCTCAGCACCTCCTAGGACTACTAAGGTTCCTTGGGATACTGAGGTCCACTTGCTCTGACTGTCATTGATGCCAATTGTCAGGGAAGTGTTGAGTGCTTCCAAGGAAGGGCACAGCAATTTGCAGGATTGGGCCCAAATACCCAGAGGGCTGGGCACTTGTGTTACATCTCTTTGATTAAGATACCAGGGATGTCCCTCCTGGCTGTCATAGATATTGGCAGCAGTAAGTGCTCTATAAAGAGCAGCCAGAGCTAATTACCAGTCTTGAAGCCCATCCTCTTTTTCAGCTGTCAGTTGGGGGTGACACTGGGAAGCAGAAGTTCCCTTTGCTGTTTGCATGTGTTCTGCAATAAGACAAAATCTCCTGTCCCTCGAGGCCCTGGGAATGCCTGGGGCGATGCTGCAGTAGGGGCAGAGCCTCCCCACCCTTCTCCAGGACCAGCAGTGCATTGCTTCTGGTCCTACTCGCTCTCATCTTGCCTACCCATCATCCAGGCACTTTTTCCATCTCAATCCATGCCAAATTACAACCACAAACTTCATTTATCTTCACATGTTACTAAAATCTTTGTACTGCTACTGATACAGCAGGCTTTGGGACATATCCCAAATAGGCAAATAAATAAGAAGCGTAATCTCTTTTTAAGAAATTGTGTGTAATGCGATAATATTTAACTGAGTATGAGTGTATCCCCTTTATTAGAATTGAACACTTCAGATGAGAAACAGAGAATCAAAGGAAAAGTTATTTCTTTGCTATTTTTGTCTCTCAAAAGCAGCAATGAATAATTTTTTCTGGAAATTTTTTTAGGAGTGGGACTCATTGAAAAAATTGATAACTTTCCACATTTTGAGGCCCCATTTAAAGTCTAGAGTAGTAGCATATTTTGCTTACTGGGAATATAGCTCTGCAGATATAAATTAGGTTTATATTAAAGGAATACAAAAGAAAATATCTGGGAATTTCAAAGAAAGTTTATGCACCTGGGAAAATAAAAATCAGTATGGCAATGGAATTCGTGGCTGATTACTACAGCTGAGTAGTATGTGAGAACTCTGGTTTTTTTCCCCTCATTTAAAAATTTTGAAGGATTTTCTTTCTTCAAATAATTTCTGGGAAAATTTTATTTTTCACATTTATTGAAAAATCATCCTTAGATGCAATGTTTATTTTGTATTAGAATTTTGCACTCCACATCACTCCGAACCTCAAGATTTGAATACAGCTGTCTCACACTACTAATTTGTTAATCCTCATGCAGGGCAGTGAGTCTCAGACTCCCATTCTTGTTTGACTTCAGCAAAATGACATATTCTGACAAATCAACTAGCTCTATTAATCAGTGCAATGTAGGGCAAATTGAAAGGAACATTTTGATTTATTTTTCATTTTGCTGAGTTTTAAAGGAACTGCAGACAAATACAGAAAATAGAAATTAAAATGGGGCCTGTAGAGAGCATTCTGCATAGTGGGGTGAGATAATCCACATTGCTCCCAGAGAGGGAGGATGATGTCCTTCTGCAAAGGGAAGTTCCAAAGACATTGATATATATCCTTAATCCATGGTCCTCTTGTGCCAAACATGACCTTAATAAACTGACTGATCAAACCAGAGAATATAGCGGATCATTTACTGCATTATGAATTTTGTCCTGTAACAGTAGCAAGATCTGTGATACTGGAATATACATAAACTTCATACTGATAAGTGACATGCTTTCCCAAATTCCTGAACCCAAAATCAGGAACTACGGGATGTTTCTAAAAATATCACAACAGAGAGCAACATTCAGAGACCTGATCTCTGCAAGGAGAGTAAACCTTTCTTCCTAAAAAATTACAAATGAGTGTGGATGTTACACAAAGAATTACAGACTATGTGTGATGTGTGGATGCTGTTGCACTCTGGCAGAAATGGCCAGTACAAGATAGCAGTGAAATAATGGCATAGTGTGAAAACATTGTGTCCTGATTCAGCCTCTGACTTCTCTCGGTCACCTCTGTCCCTGACCGCTGTTCTGCAGAAAACTACATCTCTGTCAAAATTATAGGATCTCGATGTTATTCAGGCTCTATTTGACACAGCACTGGTGGACTGAGGAACTCACTATTTTCACATTCCAGTCCAGCTGGACTGCAGGAATGAAATATTGACTTAGCCAGCAAATAGGCCATTACAGGGAGCACCCGAGGCTCTTGCCTAACCAGAGTGGATTTTGATAGCTACAGCTCTGCCTCTCATTTTGTTTCTGTCCATTGCTTGATCAAGGACTTTATAGTTAAGTCTCTGTCCAAGCTATCAGCTTATGAAATGGGCCAGATAGTTAGGAAATTCATTACAGGCACTGCTATTAAGTGGTTTAGGTCTGCAGAGTTTCTGCATTCTGTTTAGTGTGTGCCTCCATTTATTCTATTAAATGTACTCTACAGAACTGTGTACAATGGTCACATGGCAAAAATACAGCACACCATTTATAAAAACAAGGTTTCATTAAACAGTAATAAATATGAATCTTTCGAGGGGAAAGATTTTAACTCCTTGGTACAGTTATTCCATGGTAACTTTCATGGCACAGTGTAGAACTCCCCTGCACTCAAAAGAATTACTTTGAAAAAGGCTAATAGGAAAAAAAGTCAGATCACCCCACCACTGAGCAAAGCGTGCACTTGGAAGAGGTTGATTTGCCTCTTCCACCTTGACAGTCTCCATTCAAACTCACATTTCAATAGCACTGACTAGGATGTCTGCCTAAGTTTGATGCAATAAACATTGCTCCTATATAAACATGGTATTTTCATGAACTGATATCATGCATGTCATTGATTATTGAAATAACTTCTAGGAATTTTGTATATCTCTGCTCTAATGAGAAGTGCCATAATTTTAGAGATATTTTCCTCTTAATGGAGGCAAACCACTTGTTAATATCATGTATGGCATCATCTGCAAATAGCATAGTGCTGAACTAAAAGGCTTTAATGTGTTAGACCAGTGGCCAAAGAACCAGTCTCCATGGCAACTCTATATTGTTTCCCTGCTACAACAATTGTGAAGACTATTCAATAACAATTCATTTCAGCTGAATTCTTTTATATTTCTAAATGGCTCTCATAAATATTTCCACTTCCAACATTTTGTCTTAATTTTAGGAGAAAAGAAAAACACAGGAAAATGAAAGGCCAAATGAAAGACTGACTTTGGGAAGGTCTGCTGTGAGTCCATTTTACATCCCTGGTCAAAATAAAAAATAAAAGTAAAAAGAGTGTTAGATACAGCACCTACCCACAGAGCCTGGCAGAGTCCATCAGTTATTGCTTTAAGATTTTATCAGATCACTTATTCATCTCTGAATTTTCATCATTTATCTGGGGGCAGGTTCTTCTCAACTAGCAAAAATATTTTTTTCTCTTATCACTGAGTGTCCATACCCACCTGTGGACAGCAGCTTTCTTATCATATACAAGCAGAGCCATCTCTCAGGTTGCTCAGTGGCTAGCAGGGGTCAGCAGCTGAAGCAGCAAAGGGAATAAAAAAAGTGGAAAACACCTGGTTCCAACTATCTTCTACACAGCGTCGCTTTCTCTTAAGGACTTCTCCTAAAAACTTTTCAAGTCCATTTGTAACTGGATATCTAAAGACATGGCTCTTTCTCATTTATGGGCTGACCAGAGCTCTTTGCTGGTCAGTTTTAGAAGTAGTTTGACTGTTGTGAATAGCCAGATATTTGACTCTTGTGCTCAGTTACTGCAACATGTAAGCAAAGAAACAAATTGCGTGTTCCAGAGAAACCTCCACCTGATGCAAGTGCAACTGCCCACCAGCTGAGGCAACCATGAGAATATCACAGCATGGCTCGAATCTCTGCACTGATTCCCCACTAAAAATAGGCAAATGCATGATACCATCTCAGCTAATCAGAGTCTGTCATGGGACTGACCTTTACAATCTCTGAGATCACCTCTCTGTGTCTCCTGCTTTCTGTAGCTACTTCTTCCCACTGGAACCACAATGAGAACAAGGTTTTTTTGGAATACTAGGTAAGATTTTGGACATAATTTCTGAAGAAAATGAAAGCAATTACAGAAAGTCCATGCTTTGAGAAAGGACAATGCATTCTACATTTCCAAAATCAGTCATACGAAACTTAAAAAAAAGAACTGACCATTCTGTGGAAATAGCAATATAGAGAGGGAAAAAAATTACTCCTGAATATACCCCGAGTGGCTCAAACATATAGGCCTTGTAAGAGAGATACACAGTCAGTAATACAGGTGTACACTATAACCTCCTGCAAAACTCCTGCTGTGATTTCAATCACCCCTGTTTCTCAATGAGCCCAAAACTTCAGAGCAACAGCTGAAGTGGAACTTTCCATATTTTGTGGAAATAACTTACTTATTTTCCACACTATTAAAAATACTAAAACTCTCACCCCTTCTTATACTGGTACACAATGCTAAGAATTAACACAAATATTGGTGAAATTGTGGGTTACTGTAGCAGATTTATTCCTGAGGTTAAATCCATATATTAATTTAAAACAGGAATCAGGTTAGAACAAAAGATCTGAGAGCCTTAAAATCTATTCTAATTTCTAGTTTGCTTATAAAACATACAGGCAGGAAAAGAGATTGTGGTTTCAGGTATCCATGAAAATACCTAGCATATATCCATTTAAGCTTATTAAAAAAACCACACACTTTAATCTGACCATCTCTGAAACACACAGGTGGGATCTTTTTAGTTTCCAGGCCACATCTACTTATTTTAATGAATTGGTACTGTGAACAGCAGTAAAAACAACATCCTGAAACCATATCAAGCATCACACAAAATTAAAATTTGAGCTCAAATCATTCTGCTTATCATTACTGATCTACCAGTCATTAAATGTAATTCTCCTTAATCCTTCTTTCCTGTAATATCTTGAGGTATGACTGCAATATGGGGGCAAAGTAATTTAAAAACATGAGACTCCAAATGAATGTCTACAGGTAAAATGTCTTATAGCAATGAAGTGTCCATTTATTTTAAAAGCAGTAAGGTTTAATGGAACATTACTGAAGCTTTTAATCATTACTCAAGATATTTCAGGCCTTTTCTCCTGGGAGCCTTGTCTGCAAGGAATCCCAGAGCTAAATTGCAGACAAGCTGGTATTTCAGAAAGGGTTGAGGTAGTTCATGCTTAAATTAGATTGCAGAACCATTGTAGCAGTAAACTACAGTTACAAAAAAAATATCTTTATACAAAAACATTTGTCTTTAGTCTCTTTCAACAGAAAATTAGAGGTTTAATTATAGTAAGTTGAGGTAGGGCCAAGTCCCACTTCCACTGGAGTTACAGTGGTTTCAGAGGGACTAAAACTTCGCCATGAGCATCAGACCAATACCTTTCAGTAAGGCTCTTAACCTCAACATCTCCATGTTTCACAGACATTCCTCCTAACAAGCAGAATTTATTAGCTTGGATCCACTGCTCAGTGAGTATGTCTACATTGCTTATGAATCAGAAGGGAATCACGTTCTCAGAGAACAACCCCATGAACAACAATGTTTGCAAAAGCTTAATTAAACACATCCATGATCTACTTTGTATTTGAGGTGCAGGTACATATATGGAGCAAAAGCACCTCCTTTTCTCTACTTAGCAGCTCCTAGGAAGCAGTGCCTTTTCTAAGAAAGTAGACTGTGCCTATGCTAGTCAGCTTAGCTAAAGTTCAGATCCTTTCCCAGTTGCAGGAACACAATTACACGTACTAATAAATTGCTACAATGGTCTTTGGCATACTACTTCTTTGCCACCTAACAATTTCCCAAATAGTTCCTCAACACGGTTCAAGAGGCAGAGCTTTCCCAGAGCCATTCCCAGGAAACACCACAGAGGCATTTAGCTGCAGGGATGCAGGCTGTGCCCCTCCCCTTGGCTGCCGTAACCAGAGCTGTTCTCAAGTATCCTTCATTTGCTAATACAGATGTGGCCTTTGAGACCACTCGAAGTAGAAGGTTACCAAGGCAGGTCGTTGCACTAAGCCAGGCTGCTCACTCTGACCACTGAACAGTGTCAAGTCTCCTGGAGCACTCTTCTTTCTTGCTTCGAGCACAAGATTCTTCAGAAGACCAGTCCAAGCATGTCCCCTTCAGCTCTTGGCTGGGTTTCCTAGGGTCATGTCAATAAACCAGGACTTCACGTTTGCATGGAATCTAACCAAAGTCCAATCTTTTGTGAGAATAGCCTGAAACCATGTCATTGTGTTTACAGCTGGGGCCCATAACCATACAGATGTACCATATTCTTCCTTACAAAGATTCACAATTACCCTGTCCTTCCTACCTCTGCTACATAATTCGAGTTTCCACTTAATTCAGCATGACTATCAGACGGAAGACTCAGCCTCACCTGGTTTTCTCTAAGTGAGAACATACAGTGAAAGAGCACTGTAGCACTAATTATAATGTTCAGAGTATTGTATTTTTAAATAAAGCAAGAGAAATATCTCTACTTATAGCTAGATGTTATAAGATCTTTCATCATTATTCATGACTTTTAAAATACGACTATGGGTGTCTCTTAGGGGTCAACTGTTAGTACGCCACAAGCTGAGTATTCTAGAAGCAGTTTCAAATAAAAGTCCTTTGTCCTGTGAAACAAGTGATTAGTTAATCAGTTGAAGTCAGAACATCAAGAATATTTACTAAGCTTACTGAACAATGTTTTTAGGAACTACATTTTAATCACTAGCAATTTACTACAAAGCCAGTAAATATAATTACACAAAGAACTATGAGGTGAATTAGTACATGATAACATTCACAAATGTTATTTGGATTTGAACACTATAATATAACTCAGACACACAGTGAAATTACCTAAACTAAGTAAAGCACTGTATATCTGCAACTTCATTTTTATTTCAATCCCTCTCATCTGCCCCTAAAGCCTTCTATAATTTGAAAATGCACTTCTTGATCAGAACACTGTAAATCACAGGTCTTATATGGTAAAAAAAGCTCTTCCAAATGCCCCCATAATTCTTTAGATCATATGCCTAACATTATCATCTTATTTTCTGGGTGAGGAAAGTAAAAAATAAAAACATCAATTTAAAGATTATTGTTCAAAATCCCAAAGTAATTAAAAAAGCAATACAGAACCTCTTATGCTCATGACAGCACGCATACATATTTACATATTTATATATACACATAGATACATATCATACAAGACTTTTTAAAATTATCCAAATACATGAGTTGTCATAAAATAATGAATAAGTAGTTCCCATGACTATAAGGTCTTTGGGCCCTGAAGATGCAGAGTATTTGCAGCTGCAGGGGAAGTCAGTGGAGGACAAACTTACACATTTCAGAGGAGAATGTGAACACTTCAAACACTACCGCAGTCAGGAAAAATGAAGATCCATGCCTTTTTTTTTTTTTTCATAGGGTACTTCAAAAATGAAAAAGGAACAAAGAAACATGAAAGCCTGAAAGCATTTTTAGATGTCTTGGGAGAGCTTTTAAGATGCTGAGAAGTACTCAGATTGCCTATTTAACAGTAAATAACGAGTGGTAAATACTATGATCAATGTGAGCAGTTGCACTGCATGTGTATTGGTCATGAAACAATTAAGAGCACACCTCATCTAAACATCACTAGAGAGTCAGAGTCAAAGGTCAGGTGGATGCAGGATTGCCTAACACAGAAGTGGCCCACCACCTTTCTCAGAGCACCTGATGTCACAGGGGATACAGCCCCATCTGAACTACAGGAGACCCACTGCCTCTCATGGGAGTCACTAATTTGGGCATACTATCACGACACCATGGTTAAAAGAATTCCAAGGCCAAAGTGGCTGTGTTGAAGCCCAGGCCAAGTAAATATATTACTAATATTTGCACCATCAAAGTAGACTAATATAGATTTTATTATGTAAAAATTAATGTATAGATCCCGGTATGTGAGCAATACTCTACAATTTACTGAAATGGGGGTCTTCATTCTGCTGAAAATCTTCCTTATTTTAACAGCTCTCTATAGAAGAGATTGACAGTAACCTAGACTGAGTTGTCCACTCTAGTTTCTGTGTGGGTATATGCACATAACCAGTCACAGTTCAGACAACACCTAGGTAACAGATCTAGATGACCTTACTTTTACAGCTTAAATTGGTCCAGAGACCAATTTAATTTAACTTTATGTATTCATCCCACAAGTATTCTTACTTTGAATGCACTATTCCTCTTTTCAGTTTTGTTTAACCACTAAATAAAAATCACCAAAAAGAAATGAATAGACTATTATTCATCCAAAAGAATTTTTTCATACAAAGAGAATTTAATTAAATTAGATTCTAATCCAGTTAATTAGTGTTCAAACTATGCTCAGACAGCTCTAAAAACTATTTGTTCCACAGTCTGGGTATCTATTTAAAAGCATATCATAAATCATTTCATTTTACTTGTCTTCTAGTAGTAATAATTACAAAACCAGAGCACATTTTTCTGGCTGCTATTAATACTCTCCAGGAAAGCAAGAATGATTATCCCCATTTTACAGGTGGGGAAACCTATTTCCCATTTTGCTAATGATCCCCTCTTTCTTTGCACTTCATTAAGTCATTCACAGCAGTAAAAACGGAATATAAAATAATGTTGTGATAGTATTTGTAGGATGTGCAGTATTTCATCATTTTGCCCTGGACTGACTAGCTGCAGCAAAGTATTGGATCAGCTCTGAGGATTGAAATACTGAGGTTTATTAATGATGCTCGTATCTACATATGACTAAATACTACTCATGTAGAAACCCTTCACCGAGTAAAGCCATAGGGAGAAGTCGTTACTAACTGAAGTCTCATGAATTACAAGCAGTGAAATGTCAGCTATTTAATTCATAAGACTTCAGAAGGTAAATGAGTGAGAAAAACAACCTATTCCCCAGAATGTTTTACATTTTAAAAACCACCTCTCAAAAAATTCCAAACTCTTAACTTAGTGTCTAAGATAACAGATTAGAAAAAGAAACTGTAGTGCTTAGCAGATTGCCCTCTTACACAAAGTAAAAGGTCTCTTCTGGATTCAGCACATAAACAGATATGCATCAATTCCAGGAAACAATATCTTCAAATGATATCTGAATCACAAAATAAATTCACCAATTGAACTTTCTGGTTATTTTAGCTCTTTTAAGCAACTGACTTGCTACCATAGCCATTGTAACCACAGCTAGTTTCTGTGTTATTTCTTTGAGTGACAGCTGTAAAAATGTCACAGCGACCTTGGAAACGGAACAAATGTGAGAGCACTGTGGAAGATAAAAGACACTGAAACACAAAGACTGTTTTGGATGGATCCATGGCAGATGTCTTTGTGCCTCCATGCTACTATTTACAACTACTGTGTGTGGGTGTGTGTGATTGCATCTGTGTGTCTGTGTGTCCATGTGTGTGTCTGTGGTATTAGATTTTCCTTCAAGCCTCTCTCACTTTGATGGCCAACAAGACGTAGTAGAAGAGTCAAGTGCTGTGCAGAAAAGGGGTGACTTCAGTTCCAGGGAGTGTGTTAAGGAATACGCTCCAGTCTGCAGGAAAGGATGGCAGCAGAGACACCTCTGAAGCACCTTGACATTACAACACCTGCTGAACTGCCTTAGTGACTCTGCCCAACGTCCACTCTCCTCCCACATCTGGCATTCTTACAATCTGTTTCTCATGCCTCTCCAGCAATTCTGTCATTTATACTAAAGGTTTTTTAACAAATAAGATGAGAAGAAAAGCACTTAAAATTTCTGTTTAGAATTACATTCTGTATCATCTTTCTCACTTTTAGGCATACTGTGTCACAACTAGAAAAGAAACCATTTGGGGCAGAGACTGGGTTTATGATATTTTTCATACAGTATTTTGCACACCTAGAACACTTTATGCAAAACTCACAAAGGGCTTGTTGTTAACATAGACCACTGATGCGATGCATAAATATCTACCTTTTGGGGGGTTTTGAATTTCACAAAGCTCAAGTTTTGAGAAGTCACAATCTTATTCTTAACAGGGAGAAATTTGGCAATAAAGGTATACATTTTATTTTAAAATATTTTAATGCCACAATAAAGAATCCCATATTTAATTAGATAATATCTTCTTTTTTGGCATTTTTTTTCCCATTCTAAACATTCTGAAATTGTATACAAATTTTTTTGACAACACTTTGCATTCTTAGAGACTTCTTAATTCCTGCCAGAAAGGATTACCCCATAGTCAACATTACAAAAGGTTTGTAGTGGGAAAAGTAGGAATAATTAATTTCAGCTTAGGTCATTCAGTGGCAACAAACTGCTCTCAGAAAAAAGAATGTCTTCCATAAAGTCACAATGTAATGCAAAGGATGCACTGGCAACAGGAATGAATACACCTACCTGTGTGTTTAGTTTCTTGCTGCTCTTTCTACAATTATGAGGTGCAGATATAGTTGCAAACATATAAATTGATGAACATCATTAGTAAAATGCAGCATAGCTAGTAAAATTCTAGAGAAGCACTGACAGTTTAAATCCAGCTGTTAGAGCTCAAATTACCTTTCTAGACCACTTCTCTGAATACGTTTATGATCCATTCTAGTTGTAATTATAAGAGTAATAATTGTTGTTGAAGTCTATCTATTTGAACTATAATTTAATCGTCTTTTAGGAATTAATGATAAATGTTTTATGGAAGAGAAATAATACATGTATTAGACAGCATTTTATTACTCTGACACTTCACTCATGAGAATTTTAACACTTTTCTAAGCAGCATAAGAAAAATTTCCACATATTTCCACATACGGCCTCATAAATGGAAGTGAGAGAGCTTGCTTGTACCTACCATCTGTTCTGCAAGTCAAAATCCTCTTAATGGACTGAGATACTACCTTCTTTCTTAACCCATAAATATCTCACTGTGTTGAATTAGTCTGTCTGGAATTACTTAGCAGAAACATCAGTTACTAAAGTCAATCCCACTTCCAATACATTACTGTCACCTCTACAAACAAGAGAATTTTGGAGTCACAGAAAAACTTTCTGTGGGAAGAGTTAGGAAGGAAGAAAAGAGAGAAAGAGAGAAAAATTCATATTGGGAGTAAGATGAGCAAAAGTTACGTGTGAGAGGACCAGTCAGCATAAAAAGGGATTATGACAGACAAAATAAGAGGAGGAGAAAGAAGAAAGGAGGACAAAAATGAGATTTAGAAAAGGAAAAGATAATGCATATAGTTGGAAAATTGAATTAAAAAACAAGTTAACCAGAAAGAAGGGAAGACATATTTTTTGTCATTTTACATGTTTCATACTCTCTCTTTAATTCTATTAGTCAAACATTTAGCTAAGCATCTAGTTGCTGAAAAAAAAATTGCCTTCCAGTCTCAGTTAATTTAGATTTTTATTTTTTTTTACATTTAGTTGAATTTTACCCAGCAAACTCAAAGCTGCTAAAAAGAATAATGTCACTAATCATACAGAAAAGTTCAGCTTTGAAAAAATTTCTTTCAGATCATAATAATTTTTCTGCAAAATGTATAGAAACTATTCAGCAAAAATATATTGATTTCTAGCTAGTAAGGGAATGCAAATAGTTTTTTATTTAAATTAAATCTTAATTTTAGTATATAATACTTAGCATTAGTATTCAATACTTAATCCCTGCATGCAGGGAGTCACTAAATTATTTTCAAAGCACTTGTCTGAGGATTTGCATTTGGACATCACCCTCTTCCCATTTCATTCTTCTTCACCTCTAACCCACTCTGTCTGCAACTCAAAGGTAAACGGAATGAAGCATTTTTATGTCTTCCACAGTTTTCCACAAGAGAGTACAAAAATGTTTTTATCCTTTTGCTATTGTTAAGGATTAAGATTAGGAGATCCAAAGGGTCATTTTGTTGTCTGTTTTGTTTTTTTTTTTTAATTTGAGTGTTCACATCTCTTACTGAGGCACTTCATGCTCATATCAGCTGCAAACATTCAGTAGCACAAGACATAAGAAGCCCTTAGGGACTATTTATAAACTTACTTATTAACTCTGTGATGGTTTAAAGCCACATTTTAACCAAGGTAGCCTAGTTCCAGTTAGCTATGTATTCATATAAATCCTAATCATGTTTGAATTTTACTGAGCAAAACATCTTAATTAAACTTGTGATGATGAGTTCCATGGGCTAATTTTATGCCATACAAATAGCTATCTTATATCAGGCTTATTTTTATAGTCCTTTTTATTGTCACTGAATATATTTCTTTTTTTGTTTTATAACAATGCTATGCTCTGCATAGCAATACTAATCCATACTGTTACATAACTCCAGTAATTTGTGGCCTCTAATTGGAATATTTATATAACTATGGACAGCTTCATACATAAGTGCTTCATCATCTTTAATGCATTTTCTGTTAAGCTCCTGGAAGTGTTGTGTGTGGAAGAACTTTTATCTTTGCTTACAAAAGGAGAACCAAGTTTATGTCCTCATCATGTCAGTCCATGTTAGGAAGTTGAACATATCTGCAGCCATTCTCTGGCAGTGCATCCATGCAGATCAAAACAGTTTGTGCTCATATTTTTAAATAGAGGCCCCACAACAGCTGACTTTTAGAAATGGTCCTCTACCTGTACTTGCTCCCAAAGCAAACCCCAGAGCTGTTTAGAAAGATGCCAGTTAGCACAAACCAAAAGCACAATAGGAAATATTCAAACACTGCAGTGAGTTAAGTGATATTTTTTTGGCCCTGACGCTGTTTAAAGTTTGCTCATACATCATTAGCTGAAGAGAGTAGGTTCTGATCTTCACCTTAGACAGAAGGACAGGATTTTATCCAAGATTACCAGTTCAAGAAAGTGAACTGAGACTGCAAAGGATGAAAAGCAGTTTGTTGCTGTTGCTAAGAAAAAATCTGGGTTTCCCTTGGGACAAGGGGCATGAGCCCTGCAAGCAAGAATATTGGCCAAGAAACCAGGAGATACGCAGGATGTTATTCCTTTCTCCTTAGATTAAAAGCCTCCCAGCACAGGAAAGCTGAGTGGTTGAAGTGAGAGCAGCTACTTCCTTCAGAGGGACCTTAAGTGCTTTGGCTGGAGTCACATCAAGTTCCCTCTTTTGCTGAGGGTAACAGAGTGGAGCGGAGTTTCTGCATTCCTCTTTTTTGCTGGAAAGGTACATTCCTCAATTTTAAACATCATCATCGTGGCTAGGCTTCGCAAATGAAGATTTGGGAAAGGCTCTATCCACATTTGTTACAAGCGCGCTGGTGGCTAATAAGGCCAATATGAGATAGACATGTCTGATTGCAAAAGGCACAACAGAAAGACTCCTTAGGTGCTAAATTCTGCAGGGTACGATTCTTTCTGCGTTGTCTTTTCTCCTCAAGAGTGATCCTGCATGCGTTCTCAAAGGCATCAGCAGCGTTATAGATGGTGTGTCTCCAGGCCTCCCGATTGGAGGCCAGAGTAGACCAGTTATGGTGGTCAATATGGCCAAGGCTGAGATGTTGTTTCAGGGAGTCCTTGTATCTTTTCTTCGGGGCTCCTCTCTTGCAGCAGCCAGTGGCAAGTTCACCATAAAGCATGATCTTAGTAACCTGGTTAGCAGGTCTATAGCCAGCCTATACCACAAAGTTTTTAATTCATAATGAATACAGACTGTCTTTGTTTTATTCAGTATTTGACTAAAAGTAAATTCAGATTAAGGATACACCTTTCCTGTTTTCTTAAAAGCAAAAGCAAATCCTAGCTTAGGTGAATCAGTAGCTATACTGAAATCTGGATCTAGGACCTTAGTCACTGGATCATTGATGTGTCAATGCATATATATTCTTCAAATAAATTATTCTAATCAACTGCTGCCCCAAGAGGTAAAGTTCTTTTCGTGCCTCTGAGTCTCTTTTTATATGTTACATGGGAAAGACGGGTAATACTCTGAATAAAA
This sequence comes from Neopelma chrysocephalum, assembly GCF_003984885.1. NCBI lineage: Eukaryota > Metazoa > Chordata > Aves > Passeriformes > Pipridae > Neopelma > Neopelma chrysocephalum. Next base: position 7,391,903 of record NW_020897731.1, on the reverse strand, counting down.
CTGAATCCTCTCTTATTCCTTTATTATAAATGTCAAACGACACTCTCATAGATTAAATGCTTACCCTATAACCAACAGAAATTATGGGCAGAACCCGATAAACACAACAAATCAAAAATGCCAGTAAGACCTGGAGCAAGCCCAAGAAAACCCGACATAAAATAAAGTTTATTTAGAGAGAACATTGAGAAGCCTGCTATAGAGCAGCTCTTCATCTGCCAGTGGTCAGTCATGCCATGGTCACAGGACTTTCTAGGTAGAATGGTAACCTCAAAGCCATTTGGTCAATGGAAAGTCACCTACTAACTTTAGTCATTTATGGATCACAGCTTTAAGTATGACTAACTAAATACTCAAGAAGTTGATCTAAGTATTGGCCATTTGTATCTCGTTTGAAAATGTCCAAAATCTCATTAAATGTGATGCATTGAGAACATGGAATCTAGACCAAGATCAACTACACAGAGACAGATTGACCACACCTCCAGTGAAAATAAAATTGATCTTTCTATTTTGTAGAGGAGCAATGAGCAGTAGGATAGCTATGGACTTTGTCTAAAAGCTATGTATTATGAAAAGGTTCAGGCTAAGCATAGGCCATATTCATTCCTGTTCTCCTACTGAGTTTTATTCTGAAACTAGCATTAAAAAGAAATAAGGAAAGTAACTTGTCTAAAGCATAGAGATAATTTCAATAAACCAAGCAATGATACAAAAAAAGAAGTGCCACTTCTACTCTAGAGGTATACAGGCACTATATAGTCACACAAAGTCACAAAGAATGAAAATACATTCCAATTACTTTTTCTTTAAAGTCTATTCATTTGAGATACATTACATTTGGGCTTTCAAAACTAATAAGGCTATAAACCCTGTGCTACACAAGTGGGATTTGGCAATATGCTATATTGCCATCTGGTTTTGTTTATCATGTATTTTAACTATTAAACATTTATTGAAGACCTTATTGGTTAAGCCATTCCTCAATAATTGTGGTTATTATTTATTAATCATAATACATCTACATAATTAGTTAGGGCCTCCTTCTGGTATCCTTACTCACACTGAGTAACAATTTACTCCATGATCTACACCAATAAAACAAACCACAAATCTGGCTGACACTCATCACAAATTTGGGAAGCAAAACTGGTTTTCCTTTGGCATTTGCATAGTGTATGTTAAGTTAAATGGACTGAAGCATGCACATGTGCACGTGTGTGTTCCAGCCATCTGAAGAGATGTGTGAGGTTCTGCCTAACAATTTCAGTTTAGAGGTGTGCATTTGCCAATCTTTCTGAGATGATCAGTTGGCAGGAAGGACATGTCAGCTCTATCACTGCTAAGGATTTGATCTGTGTTATTAATCCAAATTCTAAAAGACAGGTGATGTTCTGTTTCTTAAGATACTTTATTTGATATCTTGTTTTATACCAACTGCTATCTTTGTTTATTTTGTAATAAGGAAAGTCTAATATTCACAGATTTTTTCAGAGAAAGGGTAAAATTTTGTATAATTTGAAGATCTGAACATTGAATGGTTCACTTGATTTAATCATCCCAAGCTGAAGAGCACAACCTGTCATTAAGATACATGTTAACTACTTTCAAGGAAACTGCTATTGAGCTTCTCAACAAAGAAATCAGATATGTCACCCAAAAATTGTGCCAAATAGTTTCACTTTATATAATCAGAAGCTGAATAGTCTTCAAAGGTGTTTTTGACCAGTACACGTGAGGCAATGAGAGTAAAGATAACAATGCATGTGTTCAGGAGGAAGGGAGATCGACACTGCACAGATAATCAAGGAAGAGATTATTTTGAGAAAACAGCGTGTAACACAAATAAGAGCCCTTGAGAAACAAGATATCAGGTCTCTGCTTGCCATTTGTGAATGAAGAAGACATGTCACACTCCTAATGAGTCTGATTCAGACAAGAGATTGAATAAGTTGTTTTCTTACCTCAGGCTGGGAAAACTGTGAAGGCCAGAACACCTCAGCATGTGTACAGCAGACTGGATTTGTGTTGTCATGTATAGATGAGAACCTGCAGCAGTAGAAAAAAGGCAAAAGTAAGTTTCTTTTCCTACTTTGTTTCAGTTCTCAATGATGAAAATTATGCTAAAGGTCTTTTTTTATAGTAAACTGATTTTGTTGGTTTTAGCATTGGCTCTGCAATTCCTATCTCAACAGTGTTTAAAAATTCCACCAAAAAAACATTTTAAAGGCATAAATGTCTAATTGAGCTAGATTCATTTGATTTGTACATATAATTAATATCTATGTGGCCAGAGAATTAGGAAGAGATTAGGGTTTTCAGTACTCTCTAGGAAGCGCAGTAGTTGGAACTTTCTCTATATTTAGAAGAATTGTGACCCTTGACCAAGGGTTGCTTAGATGGAAATTAATTTAACAGAAGCATTCTGGAATTAGAACAAGTAGATGCTGAGATAATAGTGTGCCCTTTAAAATGTCCTTTTTTTTCCAGAGGTAAAACTAGTTTTTCTTTCTTTTTCATATTTCACCAAGTAATTATTCATATAATGTGTGTGCTCTATTAAGATTACAAGCTAGGCTTCCCTGTTGTGATTAACACAGATGGCAAAAACAAAAATAAACAGAACTCTCAGGGGCTGTAAGCACACTTTTAGTATATTTTAATTCATTCTCCTCAGACAAGGAAATCTTAATCACAAGCACAAGAAATTTTTCCTCAACAGAGAAGAATACTCCAGTACTCAAATAATATCAACTTGTTGTGGCAAATTAAAATGCAAAGTATAAAAATACTACAGCAAAACAGAATTAAAACAATCTCTCTTTGACTCTCAATCGATTCTGATGCACTTCTGTAATACCAATTTCTCTAACAAGTTTTTTTACCTCATTAAGCCATCTGACCATACAAATATTTTTGGCCCTTTGTGAAAAAGTAAAGATTTTTTGAAGGAAAAATTCTGCAGTAACATTATGCACAATTTCCCACTCTTTTTCAAACTCTACATAACATTTCTATTCTTTGAGCCTTTTATTTCAGTATCTACTAGCTATAACAAAGAACCATTCAGTTACATGACAGCAAAACAGAAATTTAACTTTGAAAGTCCATTGTAGCCCTTAAAATGGTATCTCATAATTTCATGACTACATGCAAGTTCAGTATCTGTTGAGCATCTCTATGGGCAAGATTTATGCAGTCCTGTCTTCTCATTAATCTCTTATGCTTGGCCAGTGCACTATAACTTTCATTTGACCATGCTGACTGGCATTATGCGTAATGCAGTTGGGTGTTACTAAATCATATTTTATTTAGTTGAAAAGGGCACAAGAATTGAACTGATTCCACTTCATGGGATTTTATGCAAGCCACAAGGCATGGGGCTCTTTTTTAGTGTTTAATGCTCAGTGTTTCAATTTTATAGCACATGCAAGAAGAGTGTCCCATTGCTAGGGTTAACAGTCTGAATTACACAGCCCTGGTCTTGCATCCTGATCAGCCATAGGCTTACAGCATAACTTTGGGCAAGACTCTTTGAACCAGGCTGAACTTGTTTAAATTCAGATGCTGCAAAGTATCCAGTCTATATCAGATACCAAGTTTTCTTCCTAACAGTGCAAAGAAAAAGATGTGCATTTCCAGAGAGAGATTTATTTTGTTCTGAAAGAGATTTCTACGAGAGGCAGCAGTGGTACCTACCTGACCTTGTACTCCTGATGCCTGTAGTGGTACTAACTGACTGCAAATGGAGCCAAGAGTTTAGGATTTTTCAGAGCTTTGAATAGTTTGAGTAAGGTAAAATAGATTTATCTGTACTAAGCAGTCAAGCCACTAGCCCAGGCTGGACTGCTAGTGGAGAAAGCAACCTGGGCCGTAAAAGCTATCAGAGAAGGAAGGATGGACAACTTAGCATGGGCCCAGTGGCACTAAGCACTACTTAGTATGGGCTAGCACCTGAGAGAGGATTCTTCTCTGACAACTTGCATGGTCCAGGCTCTTTTCCCAACTATCAGTTCCCACCATGTCTAGTACTTAAATGTAACTTGTATATATGTTCTTGAGCTCCAGCTATGTCAAGAACATCAGTGCAGAAGGCAGTGTGAGTGCTAAAGACTTTTAGGAACCTATGTTTTTGTGCTTTATTTCTCCACCTCACAAAAGGAGAGTAGCACTCCCCTTGTTTAATGCATGTTCTGAATACAAAAATGTAAAATAAAATAGAAATTAGGACACACAGTAATTACAGTAATAACATAGTGGTAATAATGCTCAACAAAATCCAGCTTTGTTACAACATTTTTATATAGAGACATTGCAAGAAAAGATTTTTTCCCATTACTAAACATGTTTCTTAAAAATTAAATAAAAGCCATTTAAAATATAAATTACAAAAGGAGAATTTATTCTGACAAATTTTTTTCATATATAAATATATGTTCTATTTGCCACAAATATTTATTTTAATCATACTTTTCTACTGCAATTTTTTAACTCAGTATTTAGAGCATTAGAAATGTCATGACCACCTAATCTGTATGGAAGAAGGAAAAAAAAGGAGTACTGCAGTAATCTTTGTTTTTCTACCTAAAATTGAAAACTGTGGGATGTTTTTGCACTGTATTATATGAGAAACTGTTGAAATCATATAATTAAAGACTGTACTGTAATGCATATACACCAGAGGGCAGAGTAAAGGCCACTTAACTTGGACATTTCCTGGTTTGGAGTGCAAAATGCAGCAACAGGACAGTCCAACACGGAACATAACACTTTTTGCACTTAATAGATTATTTATAATTCAAGTCAACACTTGCATCTTCCTAGTTGCCTTATTGCCAGTTGTCATCAGATGTTAAGCTAAAGACGGAATGATGTATCACAGAAATATGCTGCTGCAATAAGAAGGAACATGAATTTCCCTTTGCTGTAACTCAGTAAGTCAGAGCCTACAAGCTCTTGACTGTGCCATACTCTATTCAGGACTGTCTCAGCTGAGTGAGAACTGCAGGAATCTTCCCAACGAGAACACCACCCTTTTTTTTTTTTAAGAGAAAAGTGTGTGGGGAAAAGTTGAGTTCCTGAAGTGTTATTTCCCAGCTCGCTTCCAACTCAGACTGGTGCTTAATACTTGAAGTGGCAGCCAAAGCATCCCAGCTGATAGAAGATCGATAAGCTAATATGACTGCAGATATCAAGGTTATTTTAAAATCCACATTTCTAAACAGGCTTGGGTTAGCCTCAAGTTCAAATCAATTGACTTTTTTGCAATTATTTTTTAAATTATGACCCTGCTTAGAGAAAAATTCAAGTCATTTTATCTTTAGTCTGTTGAACATTTGTATTATTGAAAAATTAATGGGAGCTATTTAGGAAAATAAATATAAGTCTGATTCAGAAGCAACAGCAAAAAACAAAGAAACAATATCTTAGTGTATTATTAAAAAATTTATGTAGTGTTTACCTATAACATTTAAAATAAAATTTAGCTTTTGTAATTCTCTTAATACAAATCTATCATTCAAAAATGGCTGCCTTAAGCATTGAGGGAATAAGAGACAAACTGTATTTTAGGAGAGAATCTGAGCTATGATCTGAAAGTCTCAGTTGTATCTTCTCCTTATAGCTGATAAAGCAAAATCTTACATCTGAATGTACTTTATTTTAGGACTAGCAGTTTAGTGCTCCCAGCTCTTCATAAATATTAGTACATGCTCCTCCTTTCTTCTCCTGGATAATATAAAATTGAATCTGAACAATTAAAGGTGTTTCCCAGAGTTGTAATAAGTTCATTTTAATATCATCACATTTTTCTGTTACCTCAGCTGTTTCTAATCTTTTACTAATGCAAACTGAATGTTCTTGGCATGACATTTCCCCTGATATACACCTATTTCTTAGAGGCACCTGGTCAATTATTTAATTGACATAAGTTGTATTTTACTTAATAAGAAAGAACATCTCTGCTGTCTACTGTCATGTTACATCAGGTAACGTGTGAGAAGTGAGAGTGATTTCCTTAGTTGTGCAATTGTTTTTTCATGTTTCATTCTGCTTTTGAAAAGCATAATAAACTGTCTAGGAAACATTAAGAAGATAAGAAACATTATGTAATGTTTTGTGAATGTGGGCAAACATGCACGTACAGAAAATTAGCCCAAATTTGGAACACTAAGCTGGTTGTGAAGCCCATCAAAATCAATGATGGTATATGCATTTTTTCAATTTCTCTGTAATCAGTCCTATGTAATTTCCTCTGTTACAAAATTGTGACATTCACAGAAAGAGTGATCTGTTGGTTTTGTGTGGATATGTTGCTTAAGACCATTATTTTTTATGACAAGATGTAAAAGGGTTACACAGAATCTCCCAAATAGTGTAAATTATCATCCTGCTGTTCAGACCTCATAATAAATACTGCTGGCTCTCCACTTAGAGTGTAAGCTAAACTGAATAAGGTCTCCATGGGACACAATTTAGAACAGTAAGGATGTCTTACTCAATAAATGGCTGGTTGATTTAACAAAAGGGTGCATGAGGTCAGAATGATAAAATTATTTGGCCTAAGTGAAAAGCCCAAGTAAAATGCTTTTATTTTTCTTTGTAGAATAGAATGGCTTGGGTTGGAAGGGATCTTAAAGATTATCTAGTTCTAACTTCCCTACCATGAGCAGGGACACCTTCCACTAGATCAGGTTGCTAAAACCTTGAATACTTCCAGGAATGGGGTATCCAGAGCTTCTCTGGGCAACCTGTTCCAGTGCCTCACCACTCTCACAGTAAAGAGTTTCTACCTAAATCTCTTCTCTTTTAGTTTAAAACTATTCCCCTTGTGGTATCAACATCTATCCATGCTGGAGGTTGTTCCCTCTCTTTTCAATAAGCCCGTTTAAGCTCTGAAAGGCAGCTATGAGATCTCCCCAGAGTCTTCTCTTCTCCAGATTGAGCAACCCTAACTCTTGCAGCCTGTCCCCATAGGAGAAGGAGAAGACCAGAGCCCTCTGATCATCTTTGTGGTCTTTTACACTAAAATAAAGGTATAGAGACCTCATCTTTTCAGTTCCTTTACTTTAAATGCACAACACCCCTACACAAATTTTGACTTTTAAAACTTTACAAATTTCACAGGTTTCAGAGGAAAGGTCAGGATTACATTAGAGCTGAAAGTCTTCATAGAGAGTATACTATATTGAAAACAGAAACTGTGCACATTCTTCTCTAAGAATTTTTCTTTCCACACAGTTTCATAGAAAACAAATACAGCACCAGGAAGCAGAAAGAAAACTTCTCCTAAAATCTGTTGTTCTGTTCCGATAAATTTTGCCTGACAGTTTTCTATAGAGATATGAGAGATGTTGAGATTCCATACACTTAAATTCAAAAATGCATCTTAAAGCAAATTTTTTTTTTTATTATTAAAACCAAGCAACATTACTTCTTTCCTCCCTCTGCCTTGTTTCCCAGTAAAGGAAAGCTATGTTTCAAGGTAGGTTCGGCATAAGATAACATACAGGTTGTTTCTTTCCTTGCACAGTTCAGGAGAAATTTATTTTATGGTTGTGCTCCACTTTGTATATGAGTGTGTGTTTGTGGACTTGTGGTTTTTTATCTAAACACAAGCATTGTACACATAATTTTCTTACATCCTATATGAACCACAAATTGAAAAACTGGTCTCAAATAAATCACTAGCGAAAAGTGCAGTGGTATGAAATTCAATAGGAAGCGCTGCTTCTTTTCATAAACCTGCAGGCCAAAAGTAGAAACAAGAAAGAGGGAAAAAAACCCCAACCAACTACAAAGTGAATAGCACTCACAGGACTCATAGAGATAAGAATAAATGAAAACAAAATAGCCTAGGCTGCATTTTAGCAATACATCTCAGCACATGGAAAGTGACACAGCTATTCATAGTAAGCATTCCTTTTCTGTTTTCCTCCAGGTTTTAAGACCAATAATTAAAGTACATAATCAAAAGTGTCGAACTCTCACAAAGCAAGAGTCCAAACCTCAGAAACAAAGTACACTGCTAGTTTACACAATGGCTACATCAGTTTTTAAGTATATTCCAAAATTGCAGGATAAGAACCAAGCCCTGCTTTATAGAACTTCAGACCATTCCACCACCGTTCTGCTATTACATTAGGTTTTCCTGGACCACTGGTTCCCACGGAGAACCTGGAAAAGTTGAGAGGCAGCACCATCTCCTTTGTACGTGCAGTCTGCCTCAGTGTATGTGAGGGAGCCCGCCCATCTTTAACCAATTTTCAGTCATTTAAGGAACACAATTAAAACAGAGATGGCTGGGCAGGGAAGAAAAAGAATTTATTTCAAGCTCTCATGTATAATTTCGATTGCACCTTAAGCCTACTTGTCACCATCCTTCCTCCTTCTGCAACACTGCTGCACAGGTCTACTTTGCAGGGAAGGAATATCAAAAGCAGAAAAGACTCAAACAGCAATTTCTACAGCAATTTCCCCTAATATCCCATCACCAAAAAAGAGAAAGCCTATGGGAGGCTAAGTGATTCTGTTTTGATCTACTATAACCCTCTGAAATGGCAACTCACAGGGAGCCAGTATAGCAGGAAGTCCTTAGGGAGTAAGAGAGGCAAAACAAAAGGGCACCCAAGTGAATGTTTAATTCTTCCATCAGGTTTTCTGATATCCAAATTTACCATATGAGTCCGAAATCTCAGATGTGTTCAACTTAGAGACAGATGCAATAATTTTACCACTGAAAAACAAATAACCAAATAAAATTGTAAACCCTCATGGAGCAAAGAATCACTACTGTTTATTCAGAGAGGCTTATGGAATAACAACAATATCTTGCTCAGCCTTAAGAACCCCCTGCATTCCTCCCTCAAAGACATTAGCAAGAGATGAAAAAACAATGATTTTTAGAGACAAGAGCCAGAATATTCTTGGCAATTACAGTAAAAGTGGGCAAATTTATTTCAAGTGCACAATGTAATTGTATGATTGCATTGATGATAAATGAGGCTTACATTATTTTGTCTTTAATGTATAATCAGTTTATATTCAGGCTGTGGGTAGGAAGGAAATGCAACCTTTTTGTAATGTCATTTATTGAATAAATTCATTGCAAAAGCCCAGCCCAGATTCTGGCAGCCCTCTTAAAGGTCAGTACAATTATTTTTAAAACAATCACAATATTTATTGTTAGCACCACTAAACTGAGAATCAGATTTGTTCTCTCACTGCTCAGTATCTCAGACCATGTCTCCTCAAAGGAAAAATAAGACAAGCTTTGTACATGCCTGACAGGCTAGTGAGTGGGGGAGCCAACTCTGAAGCCTTGTTCTACATCTTCAGGATTAACAGCACCTCCTCTGCCCTATCAGGGTGGCAGTCCATTTGAAAGTAGCAATAGCCTGCAGGCTATTGCTATGAACAGCATGTTTCAAACACAGATTTCAAAGCTCTTTACAAAGGATTACCATTATCTGCATTTTACACACAGGAAACAAAAACATTTGGGAAGGAGATATTCTCTAAGGATGAGAACAGGAGAAGAAACGTCACCTTCTTAGTTAACATCCATACATTTTCTGTTAGGCTAGTAACATGAAACCTGCTGGAACCCCAACAAAAAAAAAAAAAAGGTGATTGAATGTTTTTAGCAAACAGACAGTTTCTAGCATATTCCAGTGCTGCAGATGGAAAAAGATCCACTGGGTTTAGTGAACTCACATTAATTTACATGAGAGAATTCAACTGTTATATACAAAAGCTAAAGTGGTAATTAGTTATAAAAGTTCCTTTATATATAGTTTCTCTATAAATATTGTGCCCTAAAATCTACCTGTTCTAAAGATGAAGTTTTGTTTAAATATAGTTACTGAAAGTGGAAAATCATCTTTTTAAGAAGTGTCTGGAGTACACCTTAGCTTTGGATAGATAGTGTCCCCTGTAGCAACTTCAAAGAAATAAACATCTTCCTAAAGAGTAGCTTTAAGTCTAACCTGAGGAAGGAAGAAAGCTAACTATGAACATGACTTTCTCTCAGAAAAAACCTTGACAACACAAAACTTTTTTTGTGCTGGAGAGGTAATGCTTTAGGTGACCTCATAAGTCTTTTCCACCTCTAGCATCTGCGCTTCTGAGAATTTCCAAGGAAACCAGTACTTCAAATAGGCCACAAGGCCACAGGAGCCAAGAGGAAGCTGAGTATTTTCTTTTTTTTTTTTTTTTTGGATGGAGTGAGCAAGATGCCTCATTCCTTATTAATATTTCTAATTTTTTCCCTATTTAAATTTTTCTGTATATAGAAAATGACTTTACAGTCTATTGACAAAGTTAAGATGCAATGCATATTTTTTGAACATCTATTTAGCACTGAAGCATGTGAACAGTTGTAGTATGTTTCACTCTCTTTCTTTTTTCTACTTTGCCTTCAAAATAAAAGTGTGTTTGTGACGTTATAGCTGCCATAATGGAAAATGACAGTATGGAGGCAGGAATGTCATTGTATTACCATGGTAATAGACAAACAGTGTTTATTACTGGTAGTTTTAGCTTTTCACTCAAATATTGGAAGCACTTTTTAGTTCTTTCTTCTTAGACCAACATATTTTAGTGATTTTTGACTGGCTTCATACTTGCTGGCTCAATCAGGTGCAAATTAAATGGCAGTTCTGTGGGCCGGGAACGTCTCCTGCTCCACTGAGAAATAATCACCTTGTGATGACAGATTTCATTTCCACTGCCACCCCTTCCTTCAGTCATGGCACAGGATGGTATCTTTATTTTTGGTCCAAGGCCCATATGATCAAACATTCATGTATCACTCTCCTGAGTCATTCAGGTTTACGAAAGCTTAAAGCAGAGGTAAACTTACTTCCTTTACTTAGCACATCTGACAGTATTGAAACCAGGGCTGTAGCTTTTAGTAAGTAGTACTTCGGCTAAGTTTTAATTGACATACTGTCTAAATCAAGACAGATGCTTATTTAACATACTGGCATCTTAAGTAATTACTTGATCTTCTGAATTGCCTATACTTACATTGATCATTAAATGATTTTCTTAAGTGAAATGTAAATTATACTACAATTACAATTGTGAGGATTTATCATAAAAATTAGAGTAGATGTAAGAGCCTTGGAAAAAAAAATGATCCTACTGTAAGGCAGTCAAATTAATTAGGAGACCAAACAGTGCTGTGATTTGACTTCAATTCTGTAGCTAATATTCTATTAATATTAATTTCTCTCTAAGAGATGTTCCTGTTTTATTTTTACCAAAGGCAGTAATGTTAATTATTGGACATTTAATGCCTATAAAATAAGTTCTAGTTTTAAGTGTTCACTGGACTAAATTAAGCAATTAAATACCATACAGCCATTCACTCACTTCCCCCACCCTGGTGGGGAGAAGAATCAGAAAGAAAAGGTAAACCTCGTGGATTGAGATAGAACCATTTATTAATTGAAACAGAGTATTATTAATAGTAGTGATAATATTATTATTGTTGCTGTTGTCATGATTATTGTTATTATTGTTGTTGTTGTTACTGTCATTGTCATTGCAGTTGTTGTTATTCTAATAATATTATTAATAGTAATCATTGTAATTATAAGGAGAGGGAGAGAGAGTAACAGACCCCAAGAGAAACAAGTGATACACAAGAGAGTTGCCCACCACTCACTGATGGATACCCGGCCTATCCCCAAACAGCAATCAGCCCGCAGCCAACTCCCCCCAGTTTATATACTGGCTGTGATGCTCTGTGGTATGGAATATCCCTTTGGCCAGTTTGGGACATCCTGGCCTGGCTGTGCTCCATCCCAGCTTTCTGTGCATCTCCTCATTAGTAGAGCATGAGACACTGAAAAGACCCTGACTCAGGGTAAACACTTCTTAGCAACAACCAAACATCAGTGTGTTATCAACATTTTTCTCATACTAAATCCAAAAAACACAGCACTGTATCACCTACTAAGAAGAAAAGAAACTCTGTCCCAGCCAATACCAGGAGAGGCTCTTAAGGTAAATTTTACCTGCATGTATGAAGTCCTAAGGAAAGCAATGGTACAGCATCAGTTATTATAGAAACATCTAATAATGGAGTTGAAGAAGTCTCAGAAATTTAGAAAGCGTCCATGACCTCAGCCATAATCAATTACCTATCATGCCTGACCAGATTGTCCAGCCTGCTCTTAAAGTCTTTTAGTGATAAAGATTCATTCTAGCATTTCAGAGCCTTGGCAAATTCATTCTAATACCCCATCTGAACCTCTCTAGCTTGGGATTCATCTCATTTCTGCCACTGTGGAGACAGAGCACAGAAAACCGTCTTTTTCTCTGCAGCAGCCTTTATATGTAGAAGATTGTTACCATATCACTCCATAGTCCTCCTTTCAACAGGCCAAACATCCCCGCATGTTACATTTGCGTGGCAAGGTTTTGGTAGGGGGAGGGGGTGGAGGGGTGGGTGGGAGTGGTGGTGCTATTAGGTGGCTTCTGTGAGAAGATGCCAGAAGCTGTCCCCACGCCTGATAGTGTCAGTGCCATCAGACTCCAAGACAGACACACTGCTGGCCCAGGGTGAGCACATCAGCAGTGGTGGTAGTGCCTCTCGGATAACATAGGAGGAGGGGGGAAACAACTGGTCAACTTCAGCTGGAGAGAGGCGTGAGAATATGTGAGAGAAATAGCTCTACAGACACCAAGGACAATGAAGAAGGAACAGGAGGAGGTGGTCTAGATGCTGGGGCTGAGGTTTCTTGCAGCCTGTGGTGAAGACCTTGGTTAGGCAGCTTGGCTTCTGCAGCCCATGGAGGTCCATGGGGGAGCAAAGATCCACCTGCAGCCTGTGGATGACTTGCTCTGGTGAGCAGGTGGATGTACCTGAAGTAGGCTGCACTGGGAAGTATGGGAAGCTTCCATCCACCATGGAAAGCCTGTGCTGGAGCAGGCTCCTGGTAGGAGCTGTGGACCCATGAAGAGAGAAGCCCATGCTGGAGCAGGTTTGCTGGCAAAACAGATGAGGCACTGCAGTCATGCCGTGCCTGATACCAATATCTCAGATCTAGACCATGCCCCCTCATAACCAGTGGTCATGCTCAGCTGCAGCAGTTTGATTTCTGCTAGGAGGTAGGGAATAATTGCTGAATAAATTAGAAATTAGGACTCTGTGTTTTGACACAAGGCCAAGAATGATATGCCCTATCTCTGGCTTCAGCACAGTGCCTTTGTCCAGCTCAGCTGCTGCTTCAGGCACTGAAGCTGGTTTCACTGAGTTGTAATTTGTCTAGAGTAAGATGCTCTAAGATATACAAGGGGTTAGAATGACCCTTGAAGGACTTCAAGCCAGGAATAGCAAATCCTTCCCCACCTCCCTGTTGGAACTCACATGCCCTCAGATCTGAGAATTATGCTCCTTTTGTTTTTTAAGAGAGAAAGATTTGTTTGATAGAGACCTCACCTACTTCATAGACACCTAACACTACTGACATTTTGTCGGTCGTCACTGGGGGAAAGTATCAGAAAAATGTTTAAAAGGGAATTGGTGGTCAGAAGGATACCACAAAACCATAGAAGCAGTATTTATGAGTTCTCAGCAGCTCGTTTTCTTCAAGGCCAGGAGAGCAAAAAGCCTCTGTAATTACTAACTACAAATGTTTACATTACCCAGGGAATTGCAAATTACCTTTAATTGTTGATAGTTTAGACACTTGAGGTAGAGGAAGCGAAAAGATAGAGAGAATAAGATCAGTCATTACAGCCACTCTCTCATCTAAAGGGAAAACAAGCTGCTGTGAACACAGGGGCAGTACAAGGACAGTTTAGCTAAAAGCTAAAAACTTTCAAAAAGTTGAAAATAAACCAGCATGTTGTGGTACCAAGTTCATTTCAAAAATTATGAAACAGTACCACAGGTTTCTACAGAGCAGATTATAATTCATTTATGTATAACCCTGTGGTCTGGTCCACAGAATAAGTATGCAGGCTCACCAGGTAAAATTTCATGTTTGCAATTACTTTACTTTCCTTGAAAATCCTCTTTGCATACAGACTTTGGCCATACTTCTGCCATTTGCTATGAACTAATAACATATCTTGAATGACTTAGCAAACCAAAAGTCACATACCATGGCTAGGGTTCGCGAACGAAGATTTGGGAAAGGCTCTATCCACATTTGTTACAAGCACACTGGTGGCTAATAAGGCCAATACGAGATAGACATGTCCGATTGCAAAAGGTACAGCAGAAAGACTCCTTAGGTGGTATATTCTGCAAGACATGATTCTTTCTGCTTTGTCTTTTCTCCTCAAGAGTGATCCTGCATGCGTTCTCAAAGGCATCAGCAGCGTTATAGATGGTGTGTCTCCAGGCCTCCCGATTGGAGGCCAGAGTAGACCAGTTATGTTGATCAATATGGCCAAGGCTGAGATGTTGTTTCAGGGAGTCCTTGTATCTTTTCTTCAGGGCTCCTCTCTTGCAGCAGCCAGTGGCAAGTTCACCATAAAGCAAGATCTTAGGGAGGCGGTGGTCCTTCATCCTGGAGACGTGCCCTGCCCAGCACAGCTGTGCTCTCAGCAACATGGCCTCAATACTTGTGACTGCTGCTTGTTCTAGAACAGATGTATTGGTCACATAATCTGACCAGTGAATGTTAAGGATTGTACGATGATCAAGATGGTACCTACATTCGATACCGTACTGATGGAAGCCTATTCAACCTAAGGTGACTGAAGGCCCACACTAAGAACTTAAATCATCTTTTCCAGGAGTTGCTTTATGCTGATGACGCCGCCCTTCACCCACACAGAAGTAGCTCTGCTGAGTTTAACATCCTGCTTTGCAGATGCTGCTGAGCTCTTTGGGCTGGAAGTCAGCTTAAAGAAGACAGAAGTTCTCTATCAACCTGCACCTCAGGACGTCCCCCATCATCCCCATATCACCATTGGCCAATCAGAGCTCAAATCAGTCCAACAGTTTAATCACCTAGGTAGCATCATCTCCTCGGACGGTAAGATTGATGGGGAGATAGACAACAGGTTAGCAAAGGCATACAATGCTTTTGGAAAACTCCATAAAAGAGTATGGCGTAATAAACACTTGAAGAAAAGTACCAAGATCAGTGTTTACAAAGCCATAGTGCTGTCTACTCTTTTATAAGGTTCCGAATCACGGGTCATCTACTGCCACCACATGCGTCTCTTAGAACACTTCCATCAATGCTGTCTCCATACAATCCTTAAAAGCCACATAACTACTGAAATTAATTGTTCTGCTTCAAGAAGATATCCTGTACTTAGGAAAGGCCATTACATTTTACAACTACAAAACAAACCAAAGCACCTTGAGCTGAGTCTTGTGGAAAAGCTAGGAGTTAATATCAGTGACCAAAAGTAGGCTATAAATGTAGTTATGTTTGTTACCAGTACTGGGATTTTTCTTACAATACTCATTAACCATTATGTTTATCAGAGAACTTATATCTACTGAACTCATGGCATCCTGGGAAAGATTTCCTGAGGATAATTAAAACCTGAAATCCCAGGGTGATTAACATCAATAATTCCCAGCTCTCTAGTTCTAAGGAATTGTTCTGAGGATTCCTAGGTGCCCTTTATATAGACATTAGTGTTTCAAGCTGACAGTTTCACGTACCATCAAAAATGGTCAGTTTGTTCACCTTTGTCAAAGTGAACAAAAGTAAAATGAATTGGGAGCGTGGTCAGGCCAGGTAGTGAAGCATTTGACCTTACACCATTGTTCTGTTTCATTGTTCTACTTCTCCCCAGTATTCAGTCACTGGTCAGGTCATAAAGGCAAGTTTTAGTGTGTTTGCTTTATTCTTGCAGGGCTCTTTCACTCAACTTCCTGCACTTTTATATATATGTATATGTATATGTATATGTATATGTATATGTATATGTATATGTATATGTATATGTATATGTATATGTATATGTATATGTATATGTATATGTATATGTATGTATATAAAGAGAGTGTGAAAAAATCCAGATAGTAGTAAAAAATCTGCATGACAAAGATTTTTGGAGGAAGCAGGAATATAGTAAAAGTTAAGGGACTTACACACAGGCCATTTGGTCCAGGAAAACAGGAAACTACACCCAGAATAGGTGTGCATTTTCCCATTTAAAAGTACCACGTGCCAATCATATTTTTTCACCAATGGCAACTACTGGTATAGGGCATGGTGGGAAGCTTGCAGCATAAGAACATACAGCAGAAGCAGAATTCTCACCTGATTAAGGTAGCAAACATGAGGATGGAGAGAAACACTAATTAGCTCAGTTAAACTAATTCATGTGAGACTGCATCACATGAGTTGGTGAAATAAGTGTTAGTATTTGAAATGATGGAAGAACTAGTAAACATGTGATCATTTTAAATTCATCTCTGTGATAAGTAGCCTGGATTTGTAAAAGCTACATCAAAAATGAGACTTTAAAAGAGATGAAACCGGACCAACCTGCATATGGCCTATGATTTATTTTCAACAGCATTTAAATTGACAGTGAAATCAATGTAAAAGAGTGAGTGTAAAGAGAGAAAAAGAGTGTAAATATCAACTACCAACAGCAGCTCCTAGGAATTTCTTGGAAAAGTGAAGCAATAATAATTCTAGGGGACAAAATATAGTTTAATTACATAGAAAGACAAATAAAGTCAATAGAATTGAGGTGTTTGATTATACCAAAAGGGAAATAACTTTGACATTAAATAATTATAATAATTAAGAAATTCTACTCCAAATCTTTACCAGATATAAATCCTACAGCTCTAACAAACTTGGAGGTAGATCATGGCTAGGTAGATCAAGGTTAGGGATCCAAAATTCAAAGTGTTTGCTTTGGAAGAAAGTAAGATACAACTCATACCCCTCTTTTCACATGGAGTAGTGTTTTGTTCTTCAGAGAGCTCCCATAATTCTAACAAATTACTTGCAAAACAAAATAATATTCAAAGAGCTGAAACATCAATGTTTAGAAGAAATTAGCAATTGTGAGCAAATGTGATAGTAGAAGGTCAGGTTTTGTGCCTATAAGCAAAACTGCTGCTCCTCTCTATCTCTGAGGTCTAAAGAATGTGCTATGTATACTGTGTATAGTTCAAAAGCTGTTAACACATTATTTTCACCTGGAAAGACAAACATATGCTTCTGCATCTTTGATAAATGCCCTATTTTACTAAATTAAATAAGAGCATATTGTCATAAACAGGTACTTCTAGGATAGGCAAGTTGCATTACTATGAAAAACT
Source organism: Neopelma chrysocephalum (assembly GCF_003984885.1). Classification (NCBI taxonomy): domain Eukaryota; kingdom Metazoa; phylum Chordata; class Aves; order Passeriformes; family Pipridae; genus Neopelma; species Neopelma chrysocephalum. The sequence goes on along the minus strand of NW_020897731.1, from coordinate 7,374,637 downwards.
GGTTGTGTACACTGTATATGATTATATTTAACTTGTAGAACTTGTCCTCAGAGAGTGGTTTTAGTCATTTCTTTCAGAGTGTATTTACACAAAATGCAAATGATCCCATCAGGATTCGTAGGTTAGCACTGAGGATACCTGCCAGTCTTGGTATTCAAAGTGAAATTTTTTCTCTCCTGCACAACTGTCACTCTGCAACACTGCTTAAACAAGGGACCTGTATTTTTTGAGAGACCAACACAGAGGTTTTGTGATAATTTTGCAAATTTTGTTAGAGATTCAATGTTTGTGTAATTTATGGTTTAATTAGGATGTCTTTTAGAAAGACCTCACATCCTGATTTTGAAACTTTGGGTAATGGAGAATACATGACTTACTAGATGATCCCACAGTCAGTTATCTTCAGCTTAAGAAAAATAAATCTACATTTAAATAGGGACTGAACTTCAGCCTCCGAAGTAAGTAATTCCATTGTTTTGGGCTTCCTTTTCATCTGCTCTATTATTGTTCACTTAGCAGAGATTGAACCAACATGTTGCCTGCAAGCAAAATTCATCCTAAGAGATTCTTCCATCTACCCCACAATCCCTTTTTTCCTCATGAAAATAGGTCTTGTGTGGGTGCTTGCACAGGACCAGTGTGAACCCCACTGCTACCTCACCCAAGGCAAAGGCAAGGCAGGAGGCAGATTTTGCCTTCATAGGACTTAGAGTATTGCTGTGTCTCAGTGGTGGCAAAAAGTACCACGAGTTATCTTCCTCCACCTTTCTAACCAAAGGCACAGAGGTGTGTGGCACAGAAAGGAGTGACACACCATTGCACCACAGCACCCACAGGGATTTGGAGAGGATCATTCCTACATGTAGGGTTATCTGTATGTCCAGGCACATCATGGAGGTAGGGAAAGGAACATCTGCCATATAGGCAGGTGTGTGTGAGAGGTGAAGGAGGAGGAGGGAGATGTGCTTCCTCCATGGGGCAGCCTCAACTACAACATGTGGCTGGTGCTGCTGTCACCACCTCAGTGAGCAGAGAGGGCCCAGACTCATATCTGATATCACATTTTCATCACAGCCTTTCTGGGAAGGGAGACTTCCTTTACCAACATTGCACGGCATCTACTATAGTGTCTGTTATGGGTAACTATGTCACCCGAAAGGAGGGAAAAGTACTGGTGCTAACTTGCAAGTGGAATAAATTCTTACAGTTGTTTTCATAACTTGCTGTGATTGAAATTCCAACTCAGTGTTTTTTCTGGCAATTTCCAATGTGTGTATTCAGGGAAAGACTTTTGGATGGCTTATATGGGTAGGAAACCTCCTACTTTAATACTTTCAATTATTTACTTTCCTAGCTAGATCTTTTTATTTTTATTGCTCAGGTAAATTTCAAACAGCAGTTTTGGCCTGCACACAGAAGATAATGCATGCTGACTCCACTTCTAACAAATTAATGATGTATCTTTGGTAAGACACCGTTTTCTGAATATTCATTTTCTCAGAGGGACTGGATTCTTTCTGCTGATTTCAGCAGCCTTTGTTCAAAACCACCAACTACCACTATTATCATCTAGTAAACACGACATCCTGAAGCAAGGGTTTGATCAATTCTAACACAATTCTGGCAACACCCAACTGACTAAAAGAAACTCAGGGAGATACATGAGATGACAAATCATTTTAAATGTTAGTAAATTGAGACCTTAACAGATCTGCTGCTATGAAGAAAAACTGCATGTCTAAATAGCTGTAGAAAAAAAAAGGTGGGTGGGGGAAGGTAGAGCTTCACAAGTGATAATTAACGTAGTGAACTAAATCCCAAACAGTATTGTAATTTTGTAATAGATCTGAAGCAGAGAAAAAGGTAACATGCAAAATCTTCTTAATGAGCATTTAAACACAGTCTCCAAAGCAAGAACTGCATCGACAAGGGCAAGTCTCACTGAGCCAAATCTTACTGACACCTTGCTGTCTCCTAAATTGAGGTGACAAGCTGTCTGCCCCAGGGAGAATAGCGAGCCATGAGCTGATGAAAGGGGGGAGATGTACTCACATGAGTACAGCTACCATGTTCTAATCTCTTCTGCTGAGTATCTCGGCTCTGTACCCCTTGGATTTGCACAGGTGGCCCTAATTCACAGCCTGTTCAAATGCTGCCCTTAATGCTTCTTTTGCCTTTGATTTTCAGGAGTTTGTAGTAGGTCATATGGTTATGATGAGTTATTTACTTAAGTGAATTGGTATTTAGGCGCTTTGCAGCATAGAAACACGGTCTAAAAATTTTTCCAAAGCACTTACACAGGTAATTGCCAATGTCTGCTAGAAAACATGAAGCTTTTCATTATCTTGAGACCTATATATTTCTTTTAAAATATAGACTATATGCTTGGTGAGGTCACTAAACACCACTCACAGTGAGCTCTGTTTGAGGAATTAAATCTCAAATGGGCTGTATTTTTTTGTAGCTGCAACAATATGAGGGAATTGGATGCAAGACTGAAATAGAGAGGCTAATGAACCTCCTGGTGATAAATCTTTTAGGCCAGCTGGTCAGTTAGTCTCATTTCAAGTTGTTCAGTAAACCTTTCAAAAATAATACAAACAGATCATGTTTTGAAAATAAAGGCATATACTCACCATAGTAGCCTTAATCCCACAAACCTTCTTGCAGCCTACCACACCACTGGGCTCCAGAGCTATTGTAAATGGAAACCCCACCCAGGTATAAGTAAGCCTGACTTATCTTCAGAGAATAAGCCTAAAATTCAGTTCATACCCATTCTCCAAGAACTGGTGCTGCAAAACTGTCTCCTATGTAAAGAAGACAGTGAAATAGTCCAGGAAATTAGAGCCATTAGTCACTAGACCACTGATTCAAAAGCCCATGAAGATTCAGCAGAATGAAAGAATTAATAACTTTATCTCAAAAGCTGGTTTTGACCACAGTTTTTTATAAAAGCAAACCTTCAAAGGCAAATATTGGAGTATTTCACATTTTTTTAATCCCTTATAAAAACGATTTATGATTTCAATTTCTATTTCAAATGCTTAAAAAAGCTCATTATGAAAATAAATATAGCTCAGCAGGATCTTTACACAATATGTTGATTACAATTCTATGGTATTTATTTAAGACTGGGAGAAATGTCTCTGGCGTATTGCCAGTATCTTTCACTACTGTCTATAATCAGCACAGAGTCTGCATAACTGCAGAGGTTAAAAAGGCCAAATTTGGGTACATTTACTTGCTGTTTTAATTATTGAGGAGAAGACAGTTGGTCACTCGTGGCTGATAACATTCCTACTGTTAAAGGCCCTTTTATCTCCCACAGTAATGAGAGACTTAGCTCTCTATATAAATAATTATCTCTATATAATGCTAGGGTTTTTACACATGCCAAATTTTGTATTAATTTTAATTACAACCAAGTAATTATAATACGAATACAGAGTGACTACACAAATATGATAAGTTATAAAGTATTGATAATTAAATAGTACATGTGAAGGTACTTGAAAGTATTTATTCTTATAATTAACAATAATAATATGAAATAAAAAGAGGTGTATGACAAGTCAGACCTATTAGTGTACTAAAATTGTCTTCTTATAAGCTCCAGCTTTCTCTCAATAAATTATTCATATAAAAGCTTATAATTAGATATTGCAATATTTAATTTTTTAGCGCAGGATCGATAAATTATAAGCATTACTTTTGGTATCTTCTTGCATTCTTTTTGTTCTGACAGATACAGTACACTCCTTGTGGCAAGTAACTGAAATTTTTCAACATTACGCTTTACAGTTCTATTGGTAGCCTGTTAATTGAATAGTTTGTGCATGTGCATGGCTAAGCTGTTGTGGCAGTTCATCACCTCAGTATTTTTAAAATTTTTTTTAATGATCTCTGATGTTGAGAGATTTGTAGGGTTTTACAGGGAAAATTAAATATGAGGAAATCTGGGTTTTATTGAAAATATCTTTTGACAATATTTTACTTTTAATAGTCATAAAATAATCTCTGAGTTTACTTGAATGAGATCTAAGAGATATTCCAGACTTCAAAATGTCATGCTATAAGTTAAAGCGTAATGAATTTTGCTAGATTGACGTGAATGTGATTTTTCAGAAATGTTGAGTCCCAAGTCATACCAGTTCAAGTTAATAAGACCACACAAGCCATTGCTTTTACGAAAAAAAATATCAATCTGTTATGCAGATGTGCATTTTTAAATGAACACCTGTAGAAACCTCATAAAAGCTCAAGATTAAAAAAGAACATGACAAATTGAACTAATTCTGTTAGCTAATTTTCAGCATGGACTTGCATTGGTGCTAATAGCAGAAAAAAAGCTTTTGGTGTCAAACAATACCAGATCTTTTTTTATTTATTTTAGATAACACACTTGTTAATAGCTGTCATGTTGCAAGTGAAATGAGTGAATGTGTGTATATGCATGTGTGTAATAGTGTTCAATAATAAAGGTGTAATAATTCTGTATGTGCTCACATGCACAAGGTAGGTCTCACTACCTTTGTTTGAAAGGAAGCACAGCTCCTACCATTTTTGCTTTTGAAGCTGCATAGACTCTCTCTTTTTTCATTTTGCACTCTCTCTCTAGGTTGAAGGACATGAGGGCATGTATATTGGTGACAGGAAAAACTCCACTTAGTGAAAATAAACCAACCTAAAGATTCTAGAGGATGGATACCTCAACACTGAAATGATATTTGCTTTCTGTGCATTTTAGCACCAAACAGACGAAACACTAGTGCCAGCAACTGGAGTGTAGATAAGAAACAGATCAAGAGCTTTTCGTGTGGAAAGATTGCATTAGCCCAGGGAACAATAGTCTCCAGATACTGCTGAGCCACAGTGTAAAGAGGAAATGTAATTTAAACAAGTGAGAGCAGGTATATATTATTCAATGACCTACTATCATGTTTTTCATTTCTTACCCTTTAAAAGGAAACATCTATTTGTTGGAGGACAAAAAGAATGGTCCTGGTATAAGAGAATGTGACATTCTTCAACACACAGTAAAATATGGTTTATGTTTTAAGAACATTATTCACACGTGAATATGTACATTTACAGAATCTGTCAATAACAATTTTGTTTTCTTACTTGAAAATAATTCAAAATCTTAACAAAGCTAAAATATTTCTATTCAGGGGTTTTAAATGAATGTTTCACACAAGTGAAAAAATCTTTCCAATTTTGTAAGTGATATTACATGACCACGTAAAGGGTAACTGCAGACACCCTTTATTCAGCATTACATTTTATCGTCATTGTGTGAGTTTTGCCACTGTAATTCTTAGGATTCATCCCACTTCTAAGCAGCCATCTCCATGGCACAGTTGCACAGTGCTACAGAGATCACTCCATCCCAGGCCAGCTGAGATTATCTCATATAGAGAAATATATTAATGAGTTGTGTGAGCTCTCTTACAGGAAAACCTCACCAGAAGACGTAGCTGAAGGAAAGGCTGCTCCCCTCAAAAAGCAGCCATGGCCTCAAAACTCCCCACAGTCTGAGCAGAAATGCATATTTAGAAGCCAGATGGATCTAAGCATGGTGTCAGAACAGACCAAGCTTTGAAAAGAATCCAAGACAAAGTTATTACACCATTTTTTGGAGTTCTAGAGATAACCTCTTACTGATATCGCTGCAGAAAGTGGTTTGATTGTGCCTCAGTTTTCTCTTTCATTATGTTCAGTTTTAGTAACACTATCACTAGCTCATCTTGTGAGGATTTTAAAGGAAATAGTTATTATAAAAATAATTAATAGGCAAAGGGCATTAACCCGAAACTTTTGACATCATCTACTTGTATGCACGAATATTGGACACCACAGAAAATTTTTAGTCAATATTGAAACTATCATCAATATGTCACGTTAAAAGACTCTGTTACTGCAAACCATTTGTCTTAAGACATAAATTTGTTTGCTTGATCTCCACATCATTCTAGAATGACCACTTTGAACTAATCTTCTTTCAGCACCACCTGCTACCAGAAAAAGTAAGTAACATACATCTATACTTCTTCAAATTTCATATGCAGTTAATACTTTCCCTTGGTACTGGTATCTGTGGTATCAGTCCACAGATAGGACTTGTTCATGTTCAGATCCAGTTCAAAAAGAAGAAAACCTATAACCTGGTGAATTTATTGATGTATTTGAATATTTGCTGGTAGTAAATAAAAAGGTATTTACTGAAATTTATGTAATATTTAAAATAACTAATTTAACTATGTACTATTCTAGAATACTAGTGAGGAAACTATATCCATCCTCCTAAGATTAAAAACAGTCCTAGTCCTCCTAAGACTGAAAATATCACGTAAAAAATATTTGCCTGTGCAGTAACCTACCAAACCTACTTTTGCCATCTTTACAATTACTGGTTTCACAACATGGAAATGCTTGGCTTCCCAGTGGGTTGTATTATTCAGCACAAGAAAAGATAGGAGAACATGACCTGAGCAACATGCTTACATAAAGGCTGATCTTGGTCCCACTGAATGGTTTCACAAACTGCCAGGGAAGTGGGACTACATATTTGACTTGACCTATGTTCCTTTCAAAGACGCAGGGAGAACTCAGCAATTCCAGATATATCCACCTTTCCTAAGTCAGCCTTTTGTTCCAGTGTGTATCACAGCTACCTCATCCACCATGGAAATTACACAGCTTCTCTACTGGAATCAAATACAATTAAGAACAAAGGCTGTTTTCAAAGTGACATGTTTAAAAAATAGCACTTTCAGTGTAATTAATAGAGCTGTGAATTAACATCATTATTTTCCTTCTCGGAGCAAATTATACCCTGAGATAACTATACGTTGTTTCCAGTGAATTCCATAAACAACGTACTTTTACAAACGTGCATGCATTACTTAGTGTTTTAGTAAAGCAGCCATGTTTTGTGCCCTTCTCTGTCACAGCCTGATCTTACACCTAAATTCCAAGAGAAGCAGTTTTGTCAGATTATTGTATCTCTCCAAGATGTTTAGTAGAAGAATAGTAATAAAACTACCACCTCGGTTTTCTCTTCATTCTGTTAATCCAGGTTTTTCCAAATTAACATGAAATGGGAAAAATAAAAATAAAAAACCCTGGAACAGTGGAAAACAGTCAGCTAAAGCAGACAAGGGAAAAAAGCTTTAAAAGTTTTAAAACCACTGTGCCTTACTTTATTCCTTTCTCTCTTACCTCAATACTCATCCTCAGGTATATATGTGGTCTATGGAGAACCATATTTATGCATTTAAGATGTGGAGGACAAAAGTTCTCTTTGCTGTTGCAATACAGTCGAACCAAACATTAATATCTCATGACTGTGGGTCACATTGTATCCATGAACATGGAAGGACTGTGTGCAGGTCCATCAGGAAATCTGAGGGCACAATTTCATATTACAGTCCTATGGAGCCCATCTGAACTGGCACTCCTGGAGTGGGCAGTCCCACTACCAAAATACATGCCTGTCTGCAGGGATATGTTCCTAAAAATTGCCTTGGGTCTGACCCTGAGACTGGGCAGCCACATGTGATGAAGAAAACAAAAATAAGGTATGATTTTGCAGGATGGTATTCTGCTGTGTGAACTGCAGCCAGCTGACCCTGCAGCTGAGTAACTGCAATTTTCAATCAAAGGGAAGTGACCAAAGACAGAAGGGGGAGGGGGACTGCTGCTTTCAGAGCCAGTCTCTGTTGATGTGAAACCCATGCTAAGATATAAGAACTACCAGAGTGTGGTATACTGGCAGTACCCAAAGCTGGTACAGGTCTAGGTCTCCAGCCTCATGACCAAAGTGCTTGGAGAAAAAATGACAATGTGTAACTATGAGGGGGTGAGAGGACCAGACCAAATCTATGCTTCAGGTACCTAGGGCATTTCCTGAGTGGAGATGTCCTTAATGGTTAAATACTCCCTGAGCTGCAACCTTAGTGAACTTCAGAGAACAAAGGCTATGCTGGGAAAGGAAGCTGAGAGAGCAAAATGCAGAAAGAAATTACAATATTGGGAAAATAAAAAAAAAAAATTTAAAAAGCCTTTCTATTCCTGATCTTCCTCAACAGGGGAAGGGAGGGAATAAGCAATCCACATTTCCTGATTTATTGCCAGTCATTGACTTGGCTGTAACATTTATCATTTGCAATTTTGTGCTGGGATGGCTGTTGTGCCTGAACCTTTCAGAGCAGAAAATGAAGAGTAGGGACTAACAAAAGTATGGTTTCCTCTGTTCTTTTCCTCTCCCTTTCCCCAAACACCGGCACACACACTAAAGACAATTTAACCTGTATTGTTCATTAAATTAGCGTATCCACTACATTTTGCTGCTCTAATTATCTGCTTTGTTTTTCTCTGCCTCTGATTGTCCTCCTCACAAGATCAAGTATATTGTCATGTACCATTTGCAACTGCTGGAACACAAAACACTAGCATACATTTCACAAAATTATATATTTACAGTATATGTCCCAGCTTTTTAGCATGGGTGACAATGATGTACTTTAGCCACAATTGAGAACATCAACAGATTGTACTGCAATCTGTCACACATTCTCAGGAGGAAGAAATTGGCAACTCACTACACTGATGAACAGTAATCAAGCATCTGGAATATTACAGTACAAGTAGATTTTATATGATCTGACTAGTTGAAGCAATTTTTAATAATGACTTTTTAAAAATTAGCTTGCCAACAAGAGGTCTCTGTAACAAAGCTCATACTCCTATTGATACCAGCATACTTAATGCATGTGTCTCTCTGATCAATAGTATCTTTCATTTATTTTACTAATGACACTGTTCTAAATTATTTGCACCTGAAATAGATGGATTTTAAAGGAAAAAAAACCTAAACCAACTCTTGGTGCTCATCAAAAGTAATACCCTATTTTTACGGATGCCTAATGCTCAGAAAGAACTTTAAGAATGCTCAGTAAGCAAAACATTTGTGTCATTTTCTGCACCATTGGCAAGTAAAACTTAATAACTGCTTTCTCTCATGTGAGGAAAATGATATATTGAACAACCTAACAAAAACAGTAAGACTGTCAAAGAGTAATCCAAAGGGGGGAGAAGAAATGTCCTCTGGTCTCTGCCATGCTGAGCTTGGACCATTACAACAGTTCCTTTTGTTCAAAGGAAACCAATAGGAAAAGGATCAAAGGAACTGTGAATATGATGTTTAATTCCTGAAAGCAAAAGTTATTAATGTTCTGAAGTTAAATGCTCAATATAGCAGCATATGCTGATGGGGAGCCCAGTCCAAAAAAGTGCTAAGCTACTATCTGTCAGTCACCCACACACAATAAAGAAAAGACAAACATAAAGAGAATGCTATGTTCTTTCAAGACAAATATTTTAAAAGGGAGACAAAATTAAATCCAAAAGTACCCTGTAAAATTATTTTAAAATTAGTTATGCACTATTAGATTTTTTCAAACAAACTTGGAATTATTCCTATCTTCCAATTCCAAAAATATGTATGCCAAATGGAGACTTGAAATCAAAATTTCAGGGCAGTCCTTAGGAGGGATACAGTTATGATTAAGGTATAGGGTTAAGAAACAAGATTTTAAGACACTTCAAACCAGGAATACTTATGAAATATATAGTAAGATGAATTAAGTATATTTCTTAATTAATTACAGTAATTAATAAATTATTTATTGCTAGACTTTAAACCAGAATAGCAAAGCACAGATTTGCAGAGCCTTAAAGCCATTATGTGATCCAGTTCTAAAAACCAACAGCACCTGTGCAGCCAGAGGACTGGGAACAGAAGAGGATATAAGTTAAATGAAGGAGTCAGACTAGTCATTCATTGTCTTGCTCCTCGTCTTCCTTCTTCATCTTCTTCTTCTTGACCCCAAATCAACTTCTTCAGACAGTCAGGCTAGTCCTGTACATGAAGATCTGTACTGGGCCACATTAGGCACAAGAGTAGAGAGCTGCTATACTACTCCTTCCCTTATGGTCCAACAAGTGAACCCTAAAGTTTCCCATCACTTCTGTTGGTCATAGGAGGCTGAAAGACAAAACTTACTCAGACGTTAATTTCCTTGTGTCCATACTCGGAAGTGGCAAACCTGGCAACAGACATACACACACACACTCACTACAAGATTACAGGCATCTGGTGTCTCTCAGGATCAAGAAAAACACCATCTATAAGAAAATCTTCACGACTGATGACTCTAACTCATTCACAGCTCACTGCTGTAGGAGACCTGGGAAAGCAGATGTGCCTCTGACCAAGAGGCTGCCTTACATCGAGCACCTCCCCTCATACTGTACATGCTGAATCCTGTAGACCCTATCACATTCATCTCATGGCATCTATCTGTTGATCCCTCCCAAAAAATCACTGGATCAGTCTCATCAAATGTTAGAGCTACAGGAACACTTCTGAAATCCTCATCCTCTCTTGCTTTTCTTGGTGTTCTTTCAGTGCTGATGAGGGGCTGCTAAAGATAGATGCGGCTCAAGAGGTAGCACAGTTTCCAAGGACAGTCACCACTCTCATTTGAGTTTAGCCCAGCTCAACCTTATTACTTAGCTAAGCTTTGTTAGATTCTGCTCTTATTGGCAGATGATCCCAAAGAGGAAATGGAAACCCTAAAAACCTTATGAGTTATCAGGCTGAAGTTGGGAAGACTTCAGTTCTAACACTGAGCATAAGGGAACAACAGAGTGTCGAAGGTGATGTGATGTACAGAAATGAAGACACACAAGCTCCTTTGTGTTCACACACAAAGCCTTAAGAGCAGAGAAGGATCTCTCCAGAGTATCTGGAGTTATCTGGAGTACAGACTCCTGTAAAATAGAGTTAAAATCTGCTGTTAGGGCTTGTTTTGAACAAGGATAACATCCTGGAGCTAGAAAAGTAGCAGCCCTTGGGCCTTTCAGTTTAAACCTGGTTTTTGCATATTAAGGTTGGCAGACAGCCTGACTAAGCTGCAGGTGCCTTCCTTCTGAACTTTCCTCCTCATGTTTGTTGAGTACCTGCCGTTCTGTTTAAAAGTGTGACGCAGTCAGTTCAGGCTCAGAACACCCACCACTTGCTCTGATTTGGAGATCTCACTGCCTGCAGACCTTTGGGGTGCTTTGTGGAAGCTGAGGGAGGGAGGGAGAAAAAGCAAAGCAGCAGCACATTGATGAAGTCTGTGGAGGCATAGAACAGTTATGCTGACAGAGGAAAGAGGGTCACCACAGCACATTTGGGGAGAGCAAACTATGCCTAGGGGCTTCAAAGTGACTGGGTATTACTCCCAGTACGAACACAGACAATTTGGGTGATTTGGAAAATGACAGGGGAAATGATGAGAGGGATCAGACAGTGCCTAGGGCATCAGCACCTGGGGTGAACACTACAGAGGAGGTTGGTCCCAGGAAGAGGAATGAGGCACTGAATTCCTGGCAGGGAGCAATTGCTTTAACATCAAAATGTCGAGTACTACATTAGCTCCTTTCTTTGTTGTTACAGTCTGTAAGGCTCCACAGGGGTAATTCCTGCTCTGCTTCCTTGCCAAGGAGGAAGCCCAGCACATATGACCTCTAATAGATGCTTCTTCCCTGCTGTAAGGTAACCGTGGAAAAGTGTTTGTCAGGCTGGGACAACCCCAGAGCCATAGCTAACCTCGACACACACGTGAAAGAGCTGACATCTCCCTAGAAGAAAGCACTTCATAGAGGAAGCCTGAATGGCTGCTTGAAGAACGGAAACACATAGAATACATTAAGATGCCACTTCTCTAGGCTAAAACATGGCTGATAGGGTGGTGTCAGCAATGATGTATACAGACAAAGCTGCTGCTTTTCTGCTGTTATTCCGCTTTTGAAGCATGAGGAACCGTAACTGGATATTTCCATTTATCCACAGGGGACCAAACAAGGACCACAAATACAGAACTGGAAGATCAAACATGGACCAAAAAATAGTGGAAATCTTGGGCTAAGTGGTAAAAAAAATATCATATGTAGAGCAGTACTAGAAGACTTAGACCAGTCTTATTTTGAGACTGGGAGCAGAAAAAAAAAACAAAAAGGCTGCTGAGAGATGATGGAGCAATATGAGGGTTTTCACATTAAGGAATGAATCAGCAGCTAGGGTTCTCTCTTTTTGGGAGAAGGAGAAGAGGAGAAAAAGTAAAGACAGTTGGAGCTTGAGGAGTGTGACAAAAAGGAGAGGGAAAGATTCATGATCCAGCTTTCTGATAAGGGTGTTAATGCTGTGCTTTCTATGGTCTTGAACAGATTTTAGTGGGCTGAAATGTTGATTCTGATTTTTCAAAGCTAAACTTCCTGATAGGGTTTTCTAAAGTCAACAGAAATTGGTTCACTAAAACACAGTAAGCAATTTTAAAACCCAAATCGGCATATTCATTTATGTGGATTTTATTGTATTTTATTGTAGATTCAAATTAGTGTTGTTCAACTTTATTTGGAGGCGGTCCCACTGCTATTAATGAATTTCTGTTGCTAAGTGTACTGGAACCAACTTAAAATATTCTATCATGCCTCAAAAATTACACAAATATTTTCCAAACCATTTCATTACAGTTCAGAGGAAAAAAAATACATAAACATAAATTCATTTAAATTCATAGTTAGTTCCTTAATACTCTTTCAGTAAATGACCTCTAAAATATTTTCTGTATACAATGAATTCTTCACAAGCTAAAATTTGACTTCTGCATAGTGCTGTTAATAAATATTCACAAAGAAGGGGGAACTACTTTTTTAATGTACAAGTTGGTAAAGTGTGAATATGAAAGACTCAACTCTATGAATGTATTTGTTGTTTATGGGAGGGATAGAAAACCTGACAGAATATTGCTTAAGAAATTGGCCAAGGAGTTATATCTTTTGGTCATTTCATGATGTATTACTTCATTCAACAGCAAAGCCAAAAGCAGAATTGTTAGCATCTATGACATGATTTTTCAAAATTACTTTAGAAATGTGAGCTAAATGTGGATATTGTATGCATTTTTTCCATTATGTATGAGAGTACAGTAGTAATAATTTTTTTTTATTTACACAGTAGTTGAACAATCCTACTTAGACAGGACATTTTCATCCTATTCCAATTTTAACAATTGCAAATATAATGCTGATTTTGCAGCTGATATAGCAAAGGACAAGTCACGTTCAACATCATGTCAGCTAGATGTGCTGAACGTGAGAACAGAGCTTCAGTTTGAGGGTATGATATGATTACTACCAGAACTTGTCCTTTGCTACACTGCCTGAAAAATCCCACCAAGATCTGTAAGGTAATTTGAGCAATAAAAACTGTATTTAAGGATTATAATATTTGCACTCTTTCAAGCTATATTTCTTTTACTCAAACAGGACTTTCTTCACAAGAATGATTCATTAAGTTTCAGAACTGAAGCCTTTTCTCATATCATCACAATTCTCTGAGATGTGAACTTGTGTTGTTTTCATTTAAAATAAATTCCTTCACTTCGCTACATTAATTCCCTGTATTAATTGAGAATCAAAAAAATAAAGCTACCTCACTGTTCCTGTTGTTATTTCATTGCCAATTCCTCCCTCTCTTCTGGTCATGTATTCCCACTGACATCCTTAAAGGTGCAATGAGGCACATGGGTCTAAAGTTTAGTGTGCTGCAAGTCCTCCTGGCCTTTAGCTTTTGCTCTGTCTTCATCTGTTGCCCTAATCCATTATCCTGGGAAATCTGAGACAAAATCTATTCTTAGAGACAGGAAGGTAAAACTGAAGCCACCATGCTGTGAATGCTGGCTCACACTGCTGTTGTCCCCAGCTGCCCTGTCTCAGCTGGGCATCACCCTCGCAGCAGACAGGGGCTGGGGTCCTGTGGGGCAGGAACCGGCAGTGACTCGCAAGGGCAGTTGCTCATAAGCAATGCACCCAGATAACTTCATTAGTAACTCTGTGAGTCACAGCAGAACTGCCTCAGGATGCCAGAACAGCAGTGGGATCCATTTAGCTGCTGTAATGCCTAAAACACTTAAACAACAGAATAATTTACCCTAGGTCTTTCTGCAACTAAACTGTGACTCCTACCTAAGAATAAAAGCAAACAGCAAGCATCTGGAACAGTGGCTCCCAAACACTTTAATAACAGATCACTGCCTAAGTAGTTATAAGGACTTTATTATACATTTCTCATGTTCTATATTGGAAACACTGTAGACAGCAATGTTGCCATAGCCAGTGGTTGCATTGGTGGTCTGAAGAGGACATGGACAAGATATACTAAGTCTTACTAGAAACACGATAACAAAATGAAGTTTTCTAAGAAATAAAATATATTCATCAGAAGATCCCAAAATTCAACAGATAATAAAAACATTCTGCATTATTTACAGATACTAGAATACATATATAAGCAATGTAAGTGTCAAATAGTCATAGTTTTGTCCTTGTTGTAAAAAGACCCTCTAAAAACAGCAGTGTGAATCTTTCAGTTGCATATATTGAAACAGAAAATACCTATTCATTTGAATCAGGAAAGAACTGACCTTGGATAATCTGGAAAATGACATACAAAAAGTTCAGAAAACATCAAAATTTTAAGGTTACTTTTCCTGAGCTAAAAATAAGTTAAGAAAATAATAAAACAAAATATCAAAAAAAACCCTCCACAGTCAAATAGAGAAGAAATATTTTAAGCTATTAAATAAAGCATTTCAATTGACTTGAGCTGACTACTTTCCTCATTTTTGGTTATGAAGACTCTTTGAGATTTTGATATTGCATTCCTTTCTTGAAAAGGACACATTTCAGACCCCAAAAATAAAAACAAACAAACAAACAAACAAAACCAAAAAAACTAACCGAACAAAAAAAATCCTTCCTACCCTAAATGAAAATTAATTCTCTAAAGAAAAACCTCGTAGCTATGTCTCCTTGGCCTGGTGAAGGACTACCAAAACACACTGTGAAGCTCCATTGTACTGCAGTGTTCAGAACAGTTCAGCTTTCCCTGACTCTTATTTTTCTGCCTTCACCATGGAAAGCTCTCCAGTTTGTTTGTTTAAGACTACTTTACAAAGCAATTATAAAGAATACTGGTTTTGTTCTTCAAGTATTCTTCAGTCAATGAAGGTTACAATAACTTTTTTTTTTAACATGGATGCTGAGCAAAAGGCCTAACCTTGCTGCTACACAGCACTAGAAACAATTGATCTGCTAGTTCTCTCAGAAAAGGTGCAGCTAGCTGAAGTGAATGTGCTGTCACATGGCTTAGAGATACAATCGACTTGTACATACACCATATGTGTAAGTACTTCGGCAGACCACAGCCTAGTGATGATTAATGTATTAATCTCGCGAACGTGCTAATGAAGATGTCTAAGTAAGGATAAGTATTACATAATGTTAAACAACAGGCTCACAGAGATAAAAATGCATCCATCAATGTATATGCAAAACTGGAAGTTGTCTTGGATTCACATTGTGAAGTTAATGCAACATAATGAACACAACATTTACAGTAATTATTAATCTTAAAAAGATTACTAGAAGTGGGACTGAGGAGGAGTTTTCTTGTATCATGGAGTCAAAAGCCACTGGGATATTTGTTCATATGGAGTGGGTTTTTTGGGGGGATTGCCTGGAAAGATTATTTAATAAACATCCTGCTAGTGCACTGAGAATGACCACAGTGTCTCTTGATCTCTTCCTGTGGAAAATTTTAGCTACAGAGCTTGTGATTTTAATGGGATGCAGAAATGTTTTATGGCCCATGAGATGTACAGATAGTGTGTGGCAGAGATGATACTGTGAACCCTTCAAACTTGGTATGATTTAGTGAGGATTACAAATAATAAGATCTGATGATGCAGGTGACTATATCCAGATCTATATTCCTGTGCACTTCTCTTTTCACGTTTGATCTGTATCTTCTCACATCTTTTACTTTTGTGGAAGAGATGGCTTCTCATACAGCACTTTGCTCAGTTTTAGGGCTAAAGCGCTTATCAATGAAGGAGGTCTTCAGTACAACTATCAGAGCTGCTGCTTCTTGTTTTCTTTTCCCCACAGTCCACAGGGACAGATCTCACAGCCATGGAAATTAAACCAGTAGCAGTTGATTCAGGACATTCAAATTTGATCCTCCAAAATGCTGAACAGACTAGCCCTTACCCAGCAATTTATATAAATAACTGCTTAACCTCAAACATGTTAGTAATCACAGACTTGAAAGAAAGCTTTACTTTGCATATGGATATAAATTATAGTTTGAATTTAGTGAGATCTGCATAGTCTAGTGAGAATTTGCTTGTTGCATGATAAAGCCTGTAGCATCCATTTAAGTACTGATCTGTAAATGTTTAGGTGATCATGCCAAGCCAGTAACTAATCTGGTGGTTTAATGGAAAAAAAGAAAAATCATTTACTTAAACCAGTGAATCTCAGCCTTGGAGTTCAAGACCTACTCACTTTCCTGAACTCTATTAAATTATATTCATTGTATTTTTCAGATTTTCTGTCTTCTGAAAATGAAAAAAAAAAATCCATTTAAAATAACATATATAAATGTAATGTGTGTCTGTATATACACATATATATGTATATATAGACACACATTATATATATTTTATATATATACGGCAACACACTTTCTGAGCCCTTTCTAATAAAGAACGGCGTGAAACAAGGCTGCGTTCTCGCTCCTACCTTATTCACAATCTTTTTCAGTATGATGCTCCAAAGGGCCACGGCAGACCTCGATGATCAGGACGGTATCTACATTCGATATCGTACTGATGGAAGCCTATTCAACCTAAGGCGACTGAAGGCCCACACTAAGACCCTGAACCATCTTGTCCGGGACCTGCTTTATGCTGATGACGCCGCCCTTGTCGCTCATACAGAAGCAGCTCTGCAGCGTTTAACATCCTGCTTTGCAGATGCTGCTGAGCTCTTTGGGCTGGAAGTCAGCTTAAAGAAGACAGAAGTTCTCCATCAACCTGCACCTCAGGAAGTCCTCCATCATCCCCACATCACCATCGGCCAATCAGAACTCAAATCAGTCCAACAGTTTAATTACTTAGGCAGCCTCATCTCCTCAGATGGTAAGATTGACGGGGAGATAGACAATAGGTTAGCGAAGGCATATAGTGCTTTTGGAAAACTCCATAAAAGAGTATGGCGTAATAAACACTTGAAGAAAGGTACCAAGATCAGTGTCTACAGAGCCATAGTGCTGTCTACTCTTTTATATGGTTCCGAAACATGGGTCATCTACCGCCACCACCTGCGTCTCCTAGAACGCTTCCATCAACGCTGCCTCCGCACAATCCTGAACATCCGCTGGTCAGATTATGTGACCAATACATCTGTTCTTGAACAGGCAGCAATCACAAGTATTGAGGCCATGCTACTGAGAACGCAACTGCGCTGGGCAGGGCACGTCTCCAGGATGAAGGACCACCGCCTCCCTAAGATCCTGCTTTATGGTGAACTTGCCTCTGGCTGCCGCAAGAGAGGAGCTCCGAAGAAAAGATACAAGGACTCCCTGAAGCAACAACTCAGCCTTGGGCATATTGATCACCATAACTGGTCCACTCTGGCCTCTAACCGGGAGGCCTGGAGACAGTCCATTTATAACGCCGCTGATGCTTTTGAGAAAGCACGCAGGATCACTCTTGAGGAGAAAAGACAACGCAGAAAGAATCGAGCCTTGCAGAATATACCATCTAAGGAGTCTTTCTGCTGTGTCTTTTGCAACCGGACTTGCCTTTCCCGTATTGGCCTTTTTAGCCACCAACGCGCTTGCAAGAATAGTGGGTAGAGCCCTTCCCAAATCTTCGTTCGCGAAGCCTAGCCATGATGATGATATATATACACACATTATATATATATTATATATATATATATTTAGCATGTATATAAATGTGTGAAGCATACTTACCTGCTACATCTGTAGCTGTTTCACTGAATTCTTGGCAAAACAGAAAACTACTGGTCAAAATGCACTTTAACAATTCATTACTTCATTTTTTTTCATTTTGTAAAATGTCTTCCCTAAAATGAGCATTAATAATATGCTCTCGAGTACAGTTTAACTTGGTAAGGTTTTTGTATAGGATATGCAAGTATAAGGAAAAATACACTGACATTCCAGGGAAGCCTTTGGTGATGTAGCACTTCTCCCATGGCACACATAATCTCTTCCATCCATCAAATTAAATAAATATGTGCCAGCTCTACATAAAGAAAGCTTTCCCTGCATCCTAGAGAGAATGCTCTACCAGAGAAGTTATATCTTTTTTGACCCTTTAACCCAAATTTGTGTGAACTTCACGCTTCATAGTCTGTTTGAAAGTGCAGGAAATATGTTAGAGGGCTGAGCAGAAACCAGTAAAAGAGGTATATGCATGGTTAGAGCAAATGCTATCAATGTCATGCAGGATATTTGGTTTGGTGTGTTCCCAAAGATTTGTATCTCCATGTTAAGTTTCAAATCTAAATAGCATTATTAGATTTCCTAAAGATAAAAATTGCTTGTTACCTGTGAATTATCTTTGCAAATAATTTACGTCATCCACAAGAGAGCTAATATGACAGAAATATGTGGAATTTGTAACTGCAACTTTCAGGTTGGGCTCAATTATAACATAAAGTATCTAAGGGAAAAATAATTGTAAGCATATGTCATAAAAATTAAAATGCTTTTAAAAGGGAAAGTTCCCTGCATAAATTTATATAACTCTCAAGAATAAAGCAATCCACCCTCTCTAGGTGAAATGACAGCAATAACTGTATAGTTCCAGAAATCTCCACTTGTGAATGATTTTTGCTGAAAAAATGTCTCATAATATAGACATTGAATAATTCACTATTAAATATTCTATAAAATGCAACTGTAAAAATATCTAATATAATTCAATTATTTTTGTTTTACATCATAAGCCAAGTATTTCAATAGTCAGTACCACAAAAGTCCTTCACTCAAACCTGATTTGCAAAGAATCCCGAAACAGTCACATTCTTAGTCAAGTGCACACAAAGACCATTATTTCTGCAGACATGAATACACAAAAATAAATTAAACCAACAACCAATTGTCCTGTATTAGGTGGAAAATTACTTCCTGGGAATTTTCTTTTAACAATTATAAAAGCTTTGGACAAAATTACCAACCTCAAAAAAACCCCACTGTCTTTAATCATATCCTCTCAGCTTCTCTGTTAAGCTTTATGTGAATTTTTTTCTCTTTCTCCTCCTACTTGTCTTTTACAGAAATGACATATGTCTTCACACCTTTGCCTACTCATTTTTACCACAAACACAGTTTTTAATAAAATTAGTCTTTAAGTACTAGATTACAGACCCAAAGAAATCATCACCTTTACCATTCATCAGGAACCAGCTTCGTGCTGGTCTTTGGTCATTTTCCCCACCTTGACCTGATCATTGTTAGAATTTTTCCATTATATTCATAAACTCCATAAGTAAACTTATGTTCAGTAGATTTAAAACTTCTCTTAACAAAAATATATATCAGAAATTGTTTATCTCCACCTTCTGTGCCTTTAGACAACTAATTCACATTTGTTTAGACAGCAGGGATGAGCAATGATTTTCCTAATTGTCTGAGGTCCATGTGGTAGAGGGGTTACAGGCAAATTCTTGCAACTGTATTGCAAACAAAGACAGTGTTTGGAGCTGAGAAACATTTTTGTCTCCTTCTCATGAATCTAAAATTTTCAGACACCATTTTTCATAAATGTCACAGAGTAAATGAATGTTTTCTAATTTTTCCATCTCCCGCTCCTATAGAAACATTAGGTAATATCCTTCATTAACGGAGTTTTGCAGCTACTGTTTTGTAAAATACACATTGGTCAATGTCCTCAACATAAAGCCTTTGAATTTCCTCCACAGCTTCTATGCAGGACCTGTTTTCTACAGGTCAGTCTTTTTACAGATATTCACGGATTCTTTCCATGTTTTGCCTCTACCTCGTAGTGTGTGGAACAGCACCCACATAAAGACTTAGTGGAGTAATAAGGCCACTAATTAGATAGTCTGACATACAGTTCACATTCCCATATGAGCCTTGGGCAATATTACAATTACTGAGAACTCACAGCCAAATCTGGCAGTATTTGAAGGTGGAACACACAAGTTTATCTGCACTGAATCTCCAGAGACTCTGAACAATTAATAATAGCGATTGTATATATAATTTGCAGCAGAGTAATGTCTTACTTTTCAAACATCTAAAAAAATCACAGAAGTTAAAGTCACCCTACTGTGTCTCCCCCTATTATTTCCTGGTTGCCCTCCCTCACTGGAAATTATCAAGGCTTTAGGCTTTTAGGCTTTAGGGGAATCCTTCAGAGACTCATACTTTCACTGACTATGCCTCCTGCAGCTGAGCATCCCTTGCAGCAAGGGAAACCACTGGGAGCCCAACTCTGCCCTACTCTACCCTGCCCTACCCTGCCCCACCCTGTAGCATCCATTTGTCTCTCAGGACCTGCACAATGCCTCATTGCCAGCTCCCGCCAAAGTAACTTCAAACACAGAATTGTTATAAAAAGCCAATATGAAGGATGCAGTCAATTGAAACAAGGCAAGGATAGACCTGCTATTATATCTATCAATACAGTGGGGAAAAAACCCAACTTTTAAAACACACAGATTTCTTTCCAATTAAAACTGAGATTCTGTGTTTGTTAGAAATCCAAGCAGACATCATTTTCTGTAACCTGATAGAGAGTTTGTTTTTATGAGCATGGATATCATATTAACTTGCTCCTAACATTCAGCATTTTGAAAAATTGAGTCATTCACCTTTCAAGTCTTTTGGTTTTTTTAATTAATTTGCCTGCACTTGCACATATATGATATTTATAAATATAAAGGCCACAGTTAGCTTCATGTAGTTCACATTTTCTGCTACAGAATTCTAAGCCCATAACCTCAATTGCTTTCTGAGTATGTCTTAAACTAGCATAGTGTTTTTCAAAAAACTTCTCATAATATTAGACACTCACCAGCTAACAGAAAGAACTTGGAGCAGCTGTAATTTGATGAGCAATTGTTCTAATGTACTTGTGCTTAACAGATTTCAGTTAATTCAGGAACAGGAGGATAGCTATGAAGACATGATTTTCAAATGTGAGAAGTTCTGCACTGTCACATTAAAAATAAAATACAATTTATATGTTTTATGTAATAGTTCAAAGAATAAGGTAACTAATTTCTTTGACTGATATAAACCTGAAAATCTAATATTGCAATTGTGGGAATTTGAGCTTCTGCTAATATAAAAAAATCATAATTTTGGGATATAAAATCTGTGGAGTGAGATTTATCCTAAAATAGCAATTAGATCTTGCTAAGCAAAGTCACCTAAATCAAAATAAAGTTTATGAAAGCTAGATTATATTCTTATTTATGGAGAACACAAAATACTGCAAGCAATGAACACGGAAGCAGACAAGCAGACATACTTCAAATGAGTCTTCAAGACCTACATTAAAGCCACTTGTTCAAAACAAACCAAATCAAATTATGACCCAATATTTGGAAGAATATGTAATGGAGTAAAGGCAAAGAGAAGAAAGACCCTAGCTTAGAGATCACTTCATAGGCGTGAGGCACAGAACTGCACCAGCAAATGATACTACAAAGAGCCTTGTTCCAAAGATGTGTTGGTTCTCAGTCAGTGCCTTGGCAGTATAGTGCCAAACGCAGTTATGACAGTTTCAAAAAAAAGCCTCATGGTTTATAATTACTATTGAAATCACTTTGGGTTATAAAAATACAGTCCAGGTTAACAAAAGATGTGAACTTAATGTGAGAGAAAATGAAGTGAAAAAGACGGAATTTGCAGCAGTACATAAGGGAAAGTATCTATCAGTATATATTTAAATGAACAAGTATGTCTCCTGAAGGAAATGGGAGCCAAAACAACTGAGGGATAGTTTGATGTTACTTTCCAGGTGGATATTTTTCTCATCAGAGTATAGAATATAGGCAGTGGAGCCCCAGCTTTCACCTTATGCCAGGGGAAAGGATGAGTGTCAGAAAAGGCTCATCACTCCAGAAATCAAAGAGCAAACAATACAGTGTTTATGTTGAATAGTAAAATATGAAATTTTGGGATATTTTCCGGTACTTTAGAGAGACTTTTTGAGGGAAGGCTAATTTTTCTTAAATGTAAGAAATACACTGTACATATGCTTGCAGCCAACCTTCAAAAAATACCGTGTACACCTGCATATGTTCAATTTACCTTTTAGGTGACTCTTGCACTACTATTCCCAATACATTCCATAGTCAACGTGCTGGAATTTTGAGACACACACACACGTGTGTGTGTGTGTACATGTGTGTGTGCATGTACATTTCATCATGCAGATGATACTAAGATCCTTACAAGAAATATTTTCATGCATGAAAAGTGGGAGAAAAGCATGGGCAAAAGATCTGAACATCTATGAAAAGGACCAGAATTGCTGGTCTATAGATACAGAAATGTAGAATGTGTTAGGGTTAAATTCACACAGCAAAAGACACAAGACTGAAACTATCACCTATATACACTATTTTTCAGCCCAAAGTTTCCTAAACTCTTACTTAAAGTCTCAGTTCACTGATGAACACTGTTCCATATAGTACACCTGAACGGGAGCATTCATTGAATAGTACCAGTTAATCAAGCAATCCAGACTTCTCTAAACAACCACCAAATCTTCAGTGTTATGAACATTTCCATCCATCCACGTCTCTGATTTCATATTTGATTCCTCGCATCATTGATGAAACGCTGAAAAAACATTGAGCCTAATACCAATCTGAGCAGTACCTCACTAGGAAAACCATCATTTGATGATGATTCACCATCGGCATGCATTTGAAATCTGTCAGGGCTATTTGAAATTATCTATTTCCTTAAAGTCACATTAACTATGATAAATTAGATTTTTATTCTTCAGTGGTTTTCTCAGATAGCACTTCTCATAATATTTCACTTGGCTTTGTTTTCAGGATAACTGGAACATCTTTCACCCTTTCACATTACTGATATAAATAGGGTTGGTATTCAACTCTATCAAACTTCCTTAGCATTCAGATGTCTAATAAGTTTAAAACTAGCAGACTAAATATCTAAGCTAGTTTTTTCAAACTCTGGACTCCAGTTATTGACATCAGCAATGGTACCAACCCTACTTCCATGAACAGGCTAGATAGTTCTTCCTTGTTCTTATGTAACTCCTGTACATCAGCCTTTCCAAACAGGGAATAGGAACACTTGTTGAACATTTCCTGACAAATTATCTTCATTTTAGCCATGTCCAATTTCATAAAGGTCTATGCCATTAATATAATCTCCTTTGTTCCCAATGTAATTGGAAAAAAATAAATTTATATTACCCTTTTTACTGGCCAACATGACTTTTCTGCAATTCCTATTTTATTACCAATTCTCTGTTCTCTAGATTGAAGCTCATTTCTCTCCCTTTTGCTTTACTTTGATTTCACAGACAGTTTTTCTATTTCTGTTATCTTCATTGCATCACTGAAATAGGATGAGCTTTTAAGAAAATTAGTCTCTTTCCTGATACAGAATCATAATTTTGAGGATTTTCTGATAATTCTCTAGATTTAATCAGAATTATTACTTTCTAATAATTCTCCCTAAAGGAGTCAAATTTATTAAACTTCCAGTTCAGTCAAATTTATCCATTATAATAAGGTTCAAAATATTGTTGCTTCATGGTGAATTTATGCTGCTGCATTTGATTTTAAAACCTCTAACAGTGTTTAGAGGCTCTTGCTCCACAAATTCTCCTACATTTGCTTTAAAAAGTAATTATACTTTTCCCCCTACACACTTTACAGTCAGATGTTTTCAATTTTTATTAAATGGTCTTTAATAGATTTCCTTTTGTGGCTGAATTTGTTAGCACTTACATGGAGTTCTCTATACTGTCCTAGAGGTAAACTAAGTGTGCCTATGTGAATTTAAAGAGTACTTCAAGTGGAAAGCAGAGGAAAAGAGGTTGTATGCTGAACTCAGCAGACATTCCCGAAAGTTTCTATTACCAAAAACTCTGCTACCATACCACAGCTTTCAGACGTGGATGTCTCAAATTCAGCACCAGAATAAAGGATGTAAAATGAGCTAGGCAGAAATGAGATTATTTTATTGGAGGCACTGAACAGTAACAAAGGATTTTTATTTTTTCAGGTGCCTGAGTATGGTTTTCAATGCTTATTTTTTAGAATATTATATTAAAAATTGTAAGCAGTCATTATGAAACTGTTCACTTCAAGGTTCTAAAATTTGACATGGGCTTGTAAATATTTCATGTTGTTTTCTAAGGGAAAATGAAAAATCATCATGTCAATGGACTGGAAATCCCACATTATCCCATGCATTGTCCCGATAGCTTTACCTTTGTCAGGTTTTGACCTCAACTCCAATTATCCTGGTTCCTTAATGGAGGGAGAATTTAATTCTACGGAGTACTGAAGAAATTTTAAGGGAAAAAATCTGTACTGAGAAAAGGGGTAAATATGATTTTAATTGGACAATGCCCCTTTCTTACATCTGGAGAGTGAAGGCAGTAGTCCCATATTTTTAAATACGTTTTCAGTACAGTTGAGGAAGCTTATCACAGCTTGTATCTATCCAACGACTATTTATCATTAATTTTAAATACAACTTAAATAACAAATCTTGTGCAGAACAGATATATAGTTCTCAAGAACCATATTCCCTCTTAGGCAGAGAAAAGCAAGAAAAAAAGTTTGGTGACACTTCACTGTAAAACTGATGTAAAACAGGTGATACAAGGAGATACCCTATTAACAGACCTTGTAGAAAAATAGAATGTTCATTACAATTTTATTTCTGGTTTCTATTTTTGAAGAATTTTTCTGGGAGCTCATACTGAGGGAAGAGCTTGTTCATCATTTGCAGGAGAGTACAAACTTTTTATTTTTTCTTCACCTTTTGGTCTCTGCCAAAAACTATAGTCTCATGGAAGGACAGAACCTCATTTAATTTTTTTTAATTAAAGTGGATATTGTGCACAGTTTTCTTCGTACATGTTTATTAAAAACTGAATGCCCTGATAAAAGGTATAGTGAAAGCCCCTTATGTACTTGTTTTCACCTGCTTAATTTCAGCTATCAATTAGATCTCAAAGAAACAGCACGTCTTTGGCAAGTATGACACACAATTAAACTGTATGATCTTATTCTAATGCTTCCCTGCTCTTGCATGCTCCCATTTTATTTCAACTAGTTATTTAGATTTATAAATAAATGGCATGTCTTCTCCTCTCTCACCAGGCAATCAGGTAAACAAAATCTAAGCTTAATTATGCTGCACTTTCCTCTCTCTGCAAACTCTTTTAATCATTCCCATTCCAAACTCCTGTGCTATGAGAACCTGGTTAATAAAAAAATTGGTTTTTCTGTCATATTTTCTGGACATTTTCTCAGCTTTTGATTATAGATCCTTGGAAGCATAATAAAGACTGCAACTATTGAAAAAAAGGCTGAGTTCATAGAGAGAAGGATTCAAAATTATTATAAACTTATGTACTTCACATTTTAAACATGATTATACAAATTCCACTTACACTATTTGATGTCAAAGAAGAAGGGTGAGATCACATTGTGGTTTAGTATATGGTTAAAAAGTCTATTAATTGCAAGATACAAACTTGTTGCAAACTAGACTTCATTAGTTCCACTGTTGAAATGGAACTGCTTGTTTAAATACACAGTCAACTGACATTTACCCAGACTGCAAGTTATTGCTATGGATGCAGAACTTGCTGGTACTAACAGAGCTTGCTGGCTCAACCTCAGACACGACAAAAGAGATACACTAATCCCAGGACAGCTCTTGCCCAGAAACAATTCAACTTCTTTCATGTGATACAAAGGCTGAGGCTGTAAACTCAGCAGCCCTAATTTTGCTCCTGGAGAATCACCTCAGTGCCTCAGGATTGCACTTCGAAGCACTCCAGTTCCAGGAGAGCTTTAGATGGGCACAGTGTGAATGGCAGGATGTGAGCAGGTTTAAGCCCAGCATCCAGGTTACCCACCAGTATGATCAAAAGACGCCCAATGCACAAAGCCAGCATGTACCTGGAAAGCCAATGTCGACCTTTGGAGCTTAATAAGCTTTAGTGAGATCAAAGTAAATTCCAAGTAACCACAAAAATTCTTTTGCTTTTCAACCAGATTCATAATATTCGTAACATCCAGATTTTTCCACTTATCAAGAGCTTCTTAGCCACATTTTAAGCAGTGATATGTATTTGTCAAAACTATCCACTATTTATTTATATTCTGTATTTTTAATAAAGCAGAAGGAGATGTTGCATCACATATGATGTTAAGTATGCAATAAAAATTTACCATCTGTTGACAAAGAAAAATTTGAAGGAGCATTTACTAAAATTAATTATTTCAGTTAAAGCTGAGTATCTGATATCCAAGATCCCTACAGTAACTAACTGAAGCTCACTGGAATAGTCTAGGGCTATTCTTTTTCAGCATGATGCTCCAAAGGGCCACAGCAGACCTCGATGAAGAAGATGGTATCTACATTCGATACCGTACCAATGGAAGCCTATTCAACCTAAGGTGACTGAAGGCCCACACTAAGACCTTGAATTATCTCGTCCATGAGCTGCTTTATGCTGACGACGATGCCCTTGTTGCCCACACAGAAGTAGCTCTGCTGAGTTTAACATCGTGCTTTGCAGAGACTGCTGAGCTCTTTGGGCTGGAAGTCAGCTTAAAGAAGACAGAAGTTCTCTATCAACCTGCACCTCAGGAAGTCCCCCATCATCCCCATATCACCATTGGCCAATCAGAGCTCAAATCAGTCCAGCAGTTTAATTACCTAGGTAGCCTCATCTCCTCGGATGGTAAGATTGACAGGGAGATAGATAACAGGTTAGCAAAGGCATATAGTGCTTTCAGAAAGATTCAAAAAAGAGTTTGGCGAAACAAACACTTGAAGAAAAGCACAAGGATCAGTGTTTACAGAGCCATAGTGCTGTCCACTCTTTTATATGGTTCCGAATCACGGGTCATTTACCGCCACCACCTGCGTCTCCTAGAACGCTTCCATCAACGCTGCCTCCGTACAATCCTTAACATCCACTGGTCAGATTATGTGACCAATACATCTGTTCTAGAACAAGCAGCAGTCACAAGTATTGAGGTCATGTTGCTGAGAACACAGCTGCATTGGGCAGGACACATCTCCAGGATGAAGGACCACCGCCTCCCTAAGATCTTGCTTTATGGTGAACTTGCCACCGGCTACCGCAAGAGACGAGCCCCGAAGAGGAGATACAAGGACTCCCTGAAACAACATCTCAGCCTTGGCCATATTGATCAACATAACTGGTCTACTCTGGCCTCCAATCGGGAAGTCTGGAGACACACCATCTATAACACTGTTGCTTCTTTTGAGAAAGCACGCAGGATCACTCTCGAGGAGAAAACACAATGCAGAAAGAATCGTGTCTTGCCGATACCACCTAAGGAGTCTTTTTGCTGTTCCTTTTGCAACCAGACTTGTCTATCTCGCATTGGCCTTTTTAGTCACCAGCGCACTTGTAGCAAATGTGGGTAAAGTCCTTCCCAAATCTTCATTCACGAAGCCTAGCCATGATGATGATTCTGAAGGACTGAGATACTCTTCCAGTGTCAGACATGGGCAAGCTAAAGAATGAAAAAGGGACTGCAGGCTGACAATCACTCCTGGGGCACAGAAGGGCTCCCATGCCCGGCTGTACAATGGCTCTCATTGCCAGGAATGTGTAAGCAGGAGTTTAAAGTACAGACTGCTCTGGGAGTGGTTCAAATGCCTCTGTTGGAATGATGTGCTCCAGTCCCTTGTGTGCTTTGGGACCTCTTGCCATCAAGGGAGTACAGCAGGCACATCCCTCCACAAAGTCAGTGTCCCAGGAAGCAGAAAAAAGCCAAAGCATTGAGCATGGATTTGTGATGGGAACAACTGGGGGGGAGAATGATCTGAATGAGGGGCTGGGGTCACTTTAGCCCCTGGTAAATCCTCACCAGGCAATTTTAAAATGAACTGGAGAACAGTAATGTTGTTCTGGCATTCTTGAAGTATTTAATTTATCAAAACTCATGCCTCAGAGATTCATTCAGTCCTTTAATTATATTAGGAAAAATTACCTTCCTTTTCTCTGTACCACATAGTTGAGAGATGCATTCAGAGGGAGAGCTTTTTTTTAAGACTTATATGATTTTGCTCAACAGAGAAGGGACACAGGAGAGGTGAATTGGTTTTCTTTGCTACTGTACAGTAGACTTTCTTATCATGTCTGAATGAAGTATTCAGTTCACATGATTGTATCTCTATCACTAGATTTGGAAAGTGCAAACTTCTGCTGTTGCTTGCAATAGATCAGCCAGGACAACCAATATGCCACTGTTTAGTCTCCTGACATTTGGAATGATTTTCACTAACTGAAATATTTGGATTATAGGGGAGATAAGTATGTGACGCAATAGCCTTTGACACACAGAAAGTCACACTATTTGATTAAATGGAATTCTTTGGCAAGCAGATCTGCTGAAAACTCTGACTTGCATATTCCCTGCTTAAAGGAACAGACATGAACTTGACCCAGCTGTGATGGAGTCCTGGGCTCAGAGACAGAATGAATGTTCCATAGAATGAATTTCACAGACCACAGGATCACTAACAGCAGATGGTCAAGAGAAAATCTAATCCAACAGATAAGTTTTATTCTGTATAGTAGGCAGATTGAGAAGAATTCACCTGCCTAAATATAGGTGAAAATTTTAGATGGTGTAGAAAGTGAAGTTATCCACACTTGACTGGCTGGTAGACTCATCATATTCTGCAGTTGTAGCCAGAAGCAATAGAGAATGTAAAATGAAAAATGTGTCTGGACACATGAATATCAATAGTTATCAAAAGTCCTTTTAACAGTCATAAACTGTTTGGGTTCTTAATTCTTCCTATTATTTGGCAGGAAGGAGACTAGAAATGTATGTTAGAAATGGAAAAGGTGTAAATATTCTCAACATTGGTCTTTATTTCCCTTGATTTGGAGTTTCATATTGAAAATCAACAATGGCTAAATTTAGATGATGAAATCTGTGCATTGAAAAACTGCAATAGGCTACCTAAATTAGGGCAATGGGTTGGGCGATAGGTCTGGTTTAATATATTGAGATAAATCAGTCAGACATCAAAGGACATGGAATTAAACTGGACTGATGCAGCCAAAACAAGAAATCAAACTTTTTTTTTGGTTTTTGTCATGGACTTATATCTGCTCATAGAGCCAAAATTTCTATGAAAATGTGGTGATGCCATACTAGTAGGTCAGATTAAATCAAAAGATATCTATGCCTTTCTCTTCAGGGATATCATGTGCCCTTACAACTAAACATTCTTCACTGCTCCTGAAAGTTTAGTGTACTGGGTTAATTACAAGGGAACAAAAGGAAGCCTCCATCAGTAAGTTATGATCCCTGTTTTTTTCTGATTAGTTACTCTAACAAATCGCCCTGAGAAATACAACTACCACATATGACAGAGTAAAAGCACAATATGATAAACAGTGAGTACAACAGAACCAGAAAGTTTAGTTAATATCAGTCATAACCAGTAACAAAGCTTAGGTAGCACTTTCAGGTCCCAGCATGTTGCTGTAGGAGACAGAGTATAACAATGTAGGTGGTTGATAATAAAGAAGGAAGATATAAGGAAGCCCATTATTTTCTGTATCTGTATCTAGTTTCTTCCCTTCCACTTACAGGGAAGAGGACAGATAAGTAAGTCAAGCTTGACAAGTAGTCAAACAGACCATTAGCCACTTTTCTACAGCTCTGTCTACAAGTTTGTGAGCAGGTAGGGAAAGGGCACTTTAACTATTTCCCTTTATACCTCCATTTGTCATATCTCCCTCTCAAATGTGCGGCATATCAAAGGAGTCTTCCTATCTCTCTGGAGCTCTCAGATTTTCTTCCTTCTTCAGTACCTCTGGATTCTGGAGGAGAGA
Organism: Neopelma chrysocephalum; assembly: GCF_003984885.1. Taxonomy (NCBI): domain Eukaryota; kingdom Metazoa; phylum Chordata; class Aves; order Passeriformes; family Pipridae; genus Neopelma; species Neopelma chrysocephalum. Next base: position 7,344,554 of record NW_020897731.1, on the reverse strand, counting down.
ATTGTCCCTCCTTTTAATTTTTTTTCCACTTTCTGCTCTCTAACTTTAATGTTGCTCCCATCAAGGCCTATGGGCTTCCCAGGAAAGAAGAGTTTGGGGTTTTCTACAGTGCTTCCAGACCAAAAACTGAGCAACATCTTTGTAATCTGTGCCCCATAGTTGCATAAACAAGAGTTTTAACCTGCAAATGCAAACAGGGGGTGATATTGCTGATTTGAATGGTCCATGTTAGCATATAATATGTATAAGAAATAGACCCAGCATAAAATCATTTGTTTTAGCCAATATACGCATTATCTTTTTCTTTTTTTTTTTTTTTTAAGATAAAGTATTTGGCAAGGCAAAAATAACATTCATCTAAATAGTGATCATGGAAAATAGTTTTCCATGTGATATGGTCAACCTTCCTATTAAAATATTAATTAGGAAATGATAGCAGTAAAATTTCAGGTATGTTTTTAATACTTAATTTACACATTTCATGTCCTCTGAACTGTAGTTTACTTTGTAAATATTTGTTAATCTAACAACACATGTACTACCTGCCTTAGGTCATAATTCATGCAGATAGCAAAGATGACTTCATGCCATTTTATAATGTGACTTCTCTATTTAATTGACTCCTTTAATCAATTAATATCAGACTTTTTTTTCCCCTAGTTCTTTTGTTTTTGCTTGTGTGACTAAAAAGCTCTGTGTACCATTCAGCACAGGTCGGCTTCCTCCCTCTCTCATAGCAACAAAATCCTGGCTACCTCTGAAGTGGATATGCTAAATGAGAGATTTTTCACATCATCTCTTGTCTCCCTGGCTTACATGCACAAAGTGTCACAGTTCTGCTCAGAATATTTTTTCAGCAACCATTTTGTATTTGATGTTGATCAGTTTGCTATTGATGACAACAACTTCTCAGTAACAAAAACATGTCAATAATATAATTAGTCTGTTTCATGATGTATGGTATATGCTAATTTTTTAGTTTTCCACTAGCCCTGCCTAAAGAGCATGAACTTTTACAAATACACTTGCTATTCTTGTTTAAATAGAAGATTACTTGATGCTAGCAATCTCTCACACCAATACATTAAGCATTACGTTGAAAATTGCAGCCAATATTTTCTGACAGAATTTATACCTTTTTGCTAACACAGGGTCCAGTCCTGTAACTCTGATTCAAATAACCTCATGGGAATAATCTCACTAATTTCAGTAAATCTGTTTGCATTGGTACTGTTCAATGTTCTGTCAGCTTGCCGAATCAGACCATTAGCAAAGACAGACAAATCTATTCAGCCATAGGCAACTTGTATTTCCCTGTTCTGAAATAAAGGAGCTAGTCCTGTAGCATAAACACCTCTTATTTTCCACAAGGCTTTAAAGGAATAAACATGGTCAAGATTAAACTCCTTATTATGACATCCGTTATTTTTTCATTATCCATTACTGAATTTTGTTGTGTGCCCTGCAATCAGAGAATGTTTTGTTGATTAATTCAGCAGTAAAAAGGATTCTTTCTGCAAGGCATAACTGAAATATCTCTAGACCAGTTCAATGAGCTTCTGCGCTCCCTTAACTTTTAATGAAGCACCATTGCTTATCAATTTTAGAGCATTTACTGTCTGTTGGTAGCTTTTAGTGCATCAGACTGTTTATGACAGCAGAACGAAAAGTGAGTATAAGCATGTGCAGGGTGACACCTCTGACAAGAGGTTCTCTGAAGAGTATTGCTAACACAACACGTTACTCCTCAGAGCAAAGGTATGTGATGTGTTGCATTGCTGACCAAGCTGCTCTGTTAATCCTAGAAGAATAACTGAAGTTAGAGGAATTTTTGACATAATGGTGAAAGGAAAATTTACATACATTTACCAGTTTAGTGTAGTAATACTGAAAAAATCTATTTACTCTCATTTACACTCATCTACATTAGTGTAGTAATGTTTCTCTCCTTTTATCTAAATCAAAATTCTGGTTTGATAGCTTTGCTGGAAGGGAAATATGAGAAACAGACAGTCTGCTGCAGCTGAAGAGAAAAGGAAAGATCAGGACCTTCAGTGTGACTGCAATGTGCATTGCCTGAATTTTCCTTTCCATCTCCTTGGACAAATAAGAGTGCTTCTAGTCTAGGTTACCATAGTTTCTGGTTTCCTTAGTAACCCTTTTGAGAGCATTCATATGTTTGTGTCAGTAGGCAAGAGTGTGATGGGGTCTAAAATGGAGTACCAACCCCTCAATCTTGGAGTGAAAAAATCCCAGATTTTCTCCTAAACCAATGAGAGAAAACCAAGCAGCCTCACTCAAAAAGAAGTGAAATAACTATGAGTGGGTATGATTTAAATAATGATGTGATGAAAGGGTAAGTTTGTTCTCAAGTCAGAAGCATTTAGGGTCTCCAGGGTAAACCTGGAAATCCAACAGAGGAAAAGCACAATTACTATCCTTGGGATGGGAATTTGGAGTTATGAACTCTCACTAGCAAGAATGCTTCCTTTCTAGAGTTCTGTATTTAAAGAAGACTATTTTTACTAGTAGCCTTCACTGATCTTTATTATTTTACGTCTGTCATTTTCAGTAGACTTGTTCTATTGCTCTTGCTCTGGGTTTGGAAGCTGTGAAACACTTAACTGAGGCAGGTCTAAGCTAAACAGGATAAAAAATTAATATAAGAAAAAATATTTTTACTATGAAGATGAGTGAACACTGGAACAGGCTGCCTAGAGAGGCTGCAGAGTTTCCTTTCTTGGCGATATTCAAAACGCAACTGGACACAGTGCAGGGCAACCTGCCCTGAGCAAGGGAGTTGCATTAGATTTCCATAAGTCCCTTCCAATTTCTGCTGTTCAGTGACTTAAAAATTCTATGAAGCCTGTAATTATTGGGAAACTGCATAAATGCATATTACTGAGAGATCCAGAAAAAGTCTACAATTCATGTAAGGAAGCACATGCTATATCACAAATTTAATATTTTTTTAGATAATTTATAGTATTTCCATATTTTAAAAGGGGAAAAATAGAATAGTAACTATGGCATTGGTATTATATAGGTCAAATGTCCTAACAACAATTTTGGTAAGTGTAGGATTTTATATTATAGGAATTTGGGATAATTAACAAAATTTGAAGCTACAGTTGGAAGAGTTTTATTTTTATATAAAAAAGGTACAGTTCTTGTCACATACAAATGTGAGAAAGATAGAAACCAAGTGCACAGACAAAAGTAATGTGAAAAATGAAATTCTGTTAGAAAGACAAGAACATAAATATATTTTTTTTTCCTTCATATTTTCCATTCTTGTCCCTAAGTTGTCATTCCCCTATTGTGTTGATGGCTTGCTGTGTTTTGGAAGAAGTTATGGCAAAGTTGCTGATACCACACTTCTAATTTTTGGCTCTTGTGCCAATGTTTTTTAACTTATAGTGACAGACTGCAAAATACGTTTGTTGATATTTGTCTAATTGATTTTCTAAAACAAAAAATAAAAAATAATTACATAGGTCAGCAATGAATGGTTCAGGTTTTTTCTGTGACTTTCTTCTCAGAAGTAGTTTGAAAGGAAATTGAAGTTTTCATATACTGTTTGTGAATGAAGCATTAGTAACAGCCCTTGTTCTGTATACAAGACATTATATACACATCTTTAATCAGCTAAGCAGTTTCAGTAGGTGGCTCTTAATGAGCTATTTGCTACATTTCAGAGGTGATTTATTGATTGGGTTTCCATTAATTATCAGTAGGAGTTCTGCCCTCTGGTAGATATGTCTCCATTAGCCAGTTTATTGTCCTTAAACTATTCTCTGATCTACCTTTGTTCAGTGTTTCATTGCCTTGAATCCTGCAGTATATTTACTTCGGCACAAAGAGGAGAATCAGAACGGTAATGTTTTGCATCTGTTTTGTTGAGACGAAAGTATCTATTGTTCATGTCAGAAAACAGTCAGAACCTTTTCCTTCATCTAAATTCCCCTAAAAACACATGGGATCACAGTGCACCACTTAAGGCTCTGACACAAATCTCAGTAAAATCAGTGGGAATCTTTCAATTTAATTTAATAAACTTCAGATCAGATCTGGAATAGCTCTGGCTTTTATTAGAGTTGAAGACATCTCTTTCCTCTAAGAGGCTGAAGTGACTCCCTAGTGACTTCTAATGCTGTTTTTGAAAAGTAGAAAACTGTCGAGATGAGACTGTAGAATAACAAAGAAATAATTGAAAATACCATTACCACATTTTACTTCTTAGTTGCTGACCACAAAATTCAAGATTCAGCTGAACCGAAAAAAAAGAAACAAAACCCAAAGCAAGCAATCTACAGGAAGGACTGTAGGTTATATGTGTCCAAATTCCTGGTACCATTTCTCTCGTCGTACTTAAAGAGTCTGGACTATAGGGGCTACTTATAATTTGGGCATCATTCTTGGTTTGCAGACTGAAAATGCTCATGTATTAAGCAGAATTCTTTTAACATAAAATACTAGCATAACATTTTAGTGCTAAAGTTAAGACTAATATTTTCAGAAATATATATATTATTACATATTAATACATTTTCTTCTTAGTAAAGTGGGTTCCTTGCAGATGTTGATATTTAATATTCAATAAGAGGAAACAAACAAGTGTTACTCTTTCCTTTCATCTTCTCATTCCATCTTTTACTACTGACATTCAGGTTTCATACGAATAAAATAATAAGCATTCTTAAATAGACAAAAAATTACTGATGTTTGATTCACCTATTCACAACTAGCTGTCATAATAAAAATAAGTCTTTTCTAACCCAGAAGCATGCATAAATATGATAGTAAGAAGTCATGAATTGGATCACATACTTATTACAATACCATATATTGTACTCATCACAACCACAAAATCATATATGAAGTACTCAGTACGGTATGCTACTAAAATGCCTTTCTTATACAGAAAAGGTTATACTTGAAAAATTTTTCTTAAAATTCATTTCCGTAAAATCTGTAATCAGATGTCTCAGAGGATTAGCAGATTGATGCCTATACTTTCAGTTTCAGGTACATGATTCAAGTGTCAAAAGGTCGTAGTTACCATGTTTTTACCATTTGATGGTGTTCAATAATTCATACAATCAAGGGCACACTTCACTTTCTTGCAGCAAGTGATGCTCCTGCCCACAACAAAAAGAGATACTAACTGGCACACTTGGTGACAACCTCAATATAAAGCTTGAGTGACAGAGGCTTTAATGATCTCTGAACACACAGGGTGCTACCCTAAGACAGAGTTTAGGCAAAATGATATAGGAAATTTTTCATTAACACTGTCTGGTATTGAAACTTGATCACAAAAATATCACATTACCATGAAAAAGATCATAGGAGATAGTCTTTTTTTTACACATGATGGCTGCTTTTAGTAGTTTTTATTCTTGAGTGCTACGTACAGGGATAGGTGCAAGAGTAAAGGGCTAATCTTTGGCTATGACATTAAAACAGCAATGCTGTATCATACTGCTTTCAGCAGAGGATGTCTATAAGGTTGTTGCAGAACCAGTCAGAAAGGTGTCTCATTCTGATTAGACTGCTTGTTTCAAGTAACTTTGTAATTTGTTCAGGTTCAGAGGCAAAGAAAGAAATTCATATTCTTTATTTTGACCCCAGTAATCCAATGGCTTTGTGTACTTTTCTTTCGGAACGAGAAGCACTGAATTTCCAAGGTACTATTAAATAGATGCATTGTCAGTAACGCTAAGAAAATCCCTACTCTTATGCAGTTAATTAGTCTTGTTACATTAATTGAAAACCATTCAGGACTCAGAACTGAATGGAGGGCGATCTGGGAAAGCGTCCAAGCGGGGTTTTATGGAGCGATGTACAATGAACGTGCCTCTCCACAGGCTGCTGGAGGCAGGGGACAGGGCCTTCACAGGAACTGGATCCGGCTACACTCCTATTCAAAAGTGCTGCCAAAGACCCATGTATTTTTTTTAAGTAATCACATTTAGTAGTGGTTATAATAATGAAAAAGGTGTAAAGGGAAAGCTTTTTAAAGTCTTCCAGCAATTAAGAAGCAAGGAAGGTATCTTCTTCCACTGACTGTACAGAGTCATCAATACTGGCTAAATGCCTGTCAGGAAATAGCTGTGCCCTCTTGCAGGTGTTTGTAATCCTCAGAACACATTTTTGTGTCTTTTTTTTTTTTTTTGTTATTCCCTGTTTGTTTCTTTGAATGACAGAATGTTAATAAAATAATGATAGAATGTATTCTGTGTTCACACACAGAACCTGAACTCTTCAGTGTAGGTGTAGCAAATAGAAAAAATAAGACTAGGATGAAAACATTTTTAAGAGCTGGATGACTGAATGTGAAGACACATTTGCTCAATTCTTTCTGAGCTTCCACCCTGGAAGAAAACATAAAATACAGTAACAAAGTACCCTATGATGGATTTCTCTTACTAAAAGAGAACAATATAGAGAAATAGAAAATAAGGAATTATATGTACATTTGCATTCCAGTTTATGGAAAACCGAATTACAGTGCATTTGTTGTCAGAGAAATAAGTGGTTTTGTAGTGGGTTACCATTGGCCATGGACCAAGCAGTGACAGCTGCTCTGTCACTCCTCTGTTCAACAGGCCAGGGGGAGAAAATAAGACAGAAATACTCCCAGTCTGGCATAAAGACAGGAAGATTGCGTAACAATTTGCATCATGGTCAAAAAAGGACTTGACTTGGGAAAAATTAATTTTTTTTAGTACCAATCAAAGTAGATTTTGGTAGTGAGAAACAAAGACAAACATTGAAACAACCATCCCATTTTTCTTAAGTATGTTTATCCAGAGGCTCCCCATCTGTGCCTGAGGGGTTCATCTGTGCCCTGCTATAGGTCCATTGGAGCCAGATGGAATGGGCTGTGTCCCCCTCACAGAGGCACTTCACCAAGCAAACACAGCACAGCACTGGGTTCAGAAACTTGACTAAATTTAAATATGAAAGAACATGGCTCTTCAAAAGGAAAACCATTTGTGTTACCTCTGGAGATAATAACAAAATGCTCTTGGTTTGCTCAGCCTAGAGAAGAGAAGACTGAGGGGAAAACTAATTGCAGTTACAACTTCCTTGTGAGGGAAAAATGAGGAGCAGACACTGATCTCTTCTCTGTGCTGACCAGTGACAGGACCTGAGGGAATGGCTGAAGTTGTGTCAGAAGAGGTTTAGGTTGAATACTAGGAAAAGGTTCTTCATACATGGAACAGGCTGCCTAGGGAAGGTGGTCACAGCACTGTTGGAGTTCAAGAAGCATTTGGACAATGTTCTCAGGTATATGGTGTGATCCTTGGGGCTGTCCTGTGCAGAGCCAGGAATTGGACTTCAATGATCCTTGTGGGTCTCTTTCAACTCAGGATAGTCCATGATTCTATGATTTATAAAGAGTTGTAGGATATTTTTTACAGTCTTGTGATACAAGCTGATACAAATGAAATCCAATTGAAATCCAATGAAATAGCATTACTATTGAAATACAATAGTAATAGCACTTGATTTTCTGACAAATACATAGCTCTTCAAAAAGGCAGAGCATTTGTATTCTGGAATATGTTGCCAAACTGATAGAAAAGATTCAACTCTTTTGGGAAATGATGCTTCAAAACAGAAAGGTGTTAAAAGTCTTGAGGGAAAGAAGAGGCATGCACCTGAAGGCTCTCTTTTTTTTATCATACTGTGGTTGGACTAGTAAGTGTGTCTTTTCTTAAAAATATTGCTTTTTTAAATCACTACAGAGTTCATTCCAATGTCCTGAATACCATCAGGTTTGTAAGATGCTTTAGTAATCGAGACTGTCATTAAATGCTGTAATTCATTGCTATAGTGTATTTTTTTCTGTTATCCTCTCCCTTTTCCTTATATATCTATGCCATAAATTACACTAATTCCAGATACCTTATTAGAGCCATCTTTATTCAGTTGCATGCACTGTCTCTGACTTTTTTCTACTGTGACATTTTTTTCTTTTTTAACTACAGATCATTTTGTGACCTGAGCTCTTTTTGGAATAATAGAAAAAAACTGGGATCAGGGCATGCATTTTTAAAAAATTGATGCTTGAATTATTAAATACAACTCTATTCCCATGTGCAGTGAGAGACAAGTAGAAAATGGAAGCTGTCTATAATTTAATCATAGCACATACAATAATAATCAGTTGTCATCAGGACCCTGATTTTCACTGTGATGTACAAACAGAGAAATGCCAAATTCACAACAGTGAGGTGGTGTGATACAGCTCAGACTGGTCTTTTCTATGCAAAACTGGACATTTTATTTATTTCTAGTGCTTATTTTCTGGTGACAGTATATCACTCTAAACTCTCAATTGCACAGTGAATACACAACACTAACAAGTATTATAATTTCTAGAATCCATATCTTACAAATTATTTATTTTTAATGCAAGTCACAATAGTTGGGCATATTTTAGAAAAAAGAATCAGAGACATTATTCTTGTGGCTAAGTGATTCCTGTCTAAATTGTGAGCTCATAGTACTATTTTGAAATTAAATGCCACAGTCCCAGCTCTCTAATGATAGAAATTTGTTGATTATTACAGATCTTTAAGCAGCACACAGGTACATACTGAAACAGACCAATAATGCCAACTGGATAAAAACTGGAAGTGTTAAATTCTGTTGCCAGTTTCAGATGCTGTGAAACACTTCAGGAGTAGGGTTCTGGTGGCTCCAGGTTAAAGACTGTGCTAAACACTGTACCCATATGTAACAATAGGTCTCTATCTCATCCAGCTTACATCCAACACGGAAAAAGAGTCCTGTTGACCAGATCAATACTCAAGTGACACTGGGCAAAGGTCATTAACACAATGATATGAAGATATGAAAAATTCAAAGTCCAATTATTATGGCTGTGCAACTGAAGGACTGGCAGGAAAGATGTCCATAGTCTGTTGAAGGACAAGTGAGACTGCTTGTGGAACTCTGGAGACAGACCTGCAGCCTGGAGAATACCAAAAATAGCTCTCAAACATATATAGCTTATACTGAACATGTGGTGCTACTAATGACCAGATTTTATGTACATGTTATGCATGTTAATAAATTAAGTAACCAATTTTAAAGGCACATGATGAAAATTATAATCTGTAGGGTTTTGTTTAAGCAACTGATTAGACATCTATGAAGGAAGGGTGTAAGCTTGATTCAAGTTGCTGGACAACTGATGCTGTGGTGCTGGTGATGATTTGGCAACAAAGCCCTCTCAATGCTTTTCAGTTGCCATACAGCCTGAATAAAGAAACCCAGGAGGTGAACCAGGAGCTGATTCAGTCATTGTGACTGAGAAGGCCAAGTAAATCTGGTTCCTGTGAGAGTTGGGTTTCAAGGCAGACACTGGTACAGTGAGAAGTACATTCTGGAAGAGCCCACAAGCCCTGTAGCACCTGGCAGGTCAGGGTAAGCCCCTGTAGTGGCTTTTTTAGTGACAACTGTGGACATACCACAGTTTTCCACCCACCACCAAACACATGGAATCTCTACAAGAAACACCTTAATGTTCTATATTGCATATTCTGGGGGCTTGGAGCCTTTATTTTTCACAGTTTTCACACTCAATAGAGTCCCAAACCTGCACACTGAAAATGGCCACTAGCTCCCAAAGAAATGAAGAGGTACTGCTTTTTAGGTTAGCAGAGTTTTCCCATTCAGTTGAAGAACCCTATTTGAGACTACCTGAAAAATATACAAAAACCCCCCATCGTATTCAAGACTGCACAATACAATGGTGTTCACAATACACTGCTTGCACAGGGGCTTAATTGCTGACAATTGCACAGCCAATTTTGCCACAAGTCACAAACTTTCAGTACAAGAGGGTTTTGTAAGGCCTTATCTCTCAAACTGGTGCCATGAAATGAGAGTTGCAGCTTTCATGTAATTGAAGTAATGATTTCAGGCTGCCATAGTTGCAAGCATACTCTTAAGTGCATGACTCGAGTCCACCTTGTGGGTTTAGAACCCAAAATGTAGACCAGTTACCTACAGACCTGTCTACCCTAGTGCCAGCGTCATATACCTGAACACATTCTTCTCTCCCTTACTAGATAAAACTGTGGTCTGGGTTCTTAATAGTGCCTTGATCCAGCACTAAAATGAGGAATTTCTTACCATTTGGGCTAAACCACCAAGTCCAGTGCCTAGAAGGAACCAGCTCATTCCACTCACGCCTACAACGACAAAGGATTTTGCCCCAAGTAAAGCAGAGAAATTATTCCATGCCTACTCCTATTTTATTTAATGGATTTTCCACAGTATTCACCTACTGAATTATACATGTAAGCTGTGCTATCACAAATTTTTTTTAAAAGGTTACAATTTTTTGAATTTGCTTTCTTTCTTCTTCTTATAATTATAAGGGCTACCTAATGCGTTTAGTAATGTAAAAGTTTTGAACTACCTTTAGTAACAGCATAGTTAAATCCTGTAGGCAAAATTTGAGCTCTGCACCACCCCAGACTTTCTCTGCTTATAAGGAAGAGAATATTTACTAGTAAAAAGACAAATATGCAAGCATTTCACTTCTGGAAAAAATAAACATTTCAGGATATGTTATCAAGGAAAAGCCCCTCCTCTTTCAACCAAAAATTTGTTTTTACACCTGTCATACAGGATTAAATATAGCCTGATTCTGTGCTCATCTACTGCCAGTTTCTGAGTGCAGCAAAAGTGGTTCTAGACTTAAAAGGTCCTATGCAAATTCTAGCTGATAATGGCACTCATTTTTATGTTCAAAAGTCGTTATCTGTTTTATGTAGATGTTTTATTTCTACTTGTGTTACTTAAGGTATATTCAGACATCAGATTGCAGTTGTCTAAATTTTAGAGGGTATATTCAATCTGTACACTTGTGAAAGGTTCTTGAGAAGAACAAGGTACAGCCAGCTACTCACAGAAATGTTACTTCATGTTAATCAGCACATTATGAAAACACATAAGTCATTGCTTAACCTCCTAGCCTCCATATATTCAGTACCTAAAGATTACATCTTCTCAAATAGAATTAGAATTATGGCTTTCTTATTACACACTTCCACAAGCAAATAGAGTGTTCTGGAAGCAGGTTAAGGGAAGCATGCCTTCCAATATTTGCGATAAGACTCTTGCTCATAACCTGTACATGCTAACACTTTTAGGTCAGGCACAAAACCAAATCCATAAGCAAAGACTACTCTGCACACGAAGAGTTAACTTTTTCCATAGTAATTGAAAACTGTGATAAGTTCAGCAGAACAACCCTCCAAAGAGTCCCAGAGAGTGGCAGCAACAGAAGAGAGCATCTGTGGAGAATTAAAAATGCTAAACCCCTAGAGAGCACTAACACATTATTTAAGGGCACCTCATCTCACTATTCCCCACAGGAAAGGAATCATCCCTTTCATACCATCAGTCCAACTCCAGGAGTGTTACACACTCATGAAAGGGTTGAATCCCTAGTTCAGTTAACCAGATCATCAGACTTACCTCAGTATCAGTTCTATGCTTTATTTCTAGAAAATTTGGGCCAGGTGGAAAAGTCTGGCTGTTGTTTTGTTCATAGAAAAAGAGGGTAGAAGAAAAGTTGTCACTACTACATCTCATAATAAACATCTCAATTTTTTTGACTTCCAGTCGTCTCTAGTAAGACTTTACAACACCTTTAATAGTCAATAACCTCTCATAGAACTTTTGTTACTCTGTAGACACTGAACAAGGAAAACTCTTACATGCAATCCAAGTTCATGTTTATTTTAAAGTGACCTCACACCCTTCTGGAGCACAGTGTTTTCTCCAAAGCTGTGTTCAGAGCAGAGAAGAGTATTTGGAAAACCAGTACGACCTTCTGATGCCTTATAATCTATATTTTCTATAAACTAACAATCAACACCTGAAACATATGGCAATTCAAAGTCAAATTGTTGATCGGTATTTTGAAATACTAATTAATCATTTTTTTCAGTGATGTGGAATTCATTAGTCCAAAACAGCAGCTATTACACCTCATGGAATGCACACCTTTTTGTCCTGCTAAAATGTAATGGGCAGAGCAAACAGGAGAAATGTCACAAGCTTAGAAAACTGAAAGAATACTCAGAAAAAAAAATCAAGTTCAAAAGGTGGTTGATTGTACTTTATCTTCAGAAGCCCAACTTGAAATCTAACAAGTGTTTTTTATTTTTGGAAAGGCCCAAGCTCACTTTCTGAAGACCTGCTCTATAGGACAAGGCATATTGGGACTTCCTTGTCCAGTATCGGCCAAAGTTGGTTTGAGTTTTCCTAGCTCTTCAACTAAGCCAACAAGCTGTCAGTTGCTCTTCTGATAAGATATATTGTAGGATGATTTGGGATTGACTTTTCTTGAAACCCAAATCAGGCTCCAGCAATGAATTATATAAAACTGTTAATCCAGAGCTTGTATAACTAGCGTGTAACTATTAACTTGTGTAACATGTAGAACAGTTACATCATACTACTTTGCATCCGCCTTTTTCTATTTTGTGCAATTAAAGACAGTGACATGAAAAGACCATCAAATAGGTACAGGACAAGTAATGATAAAAGGTTTTATAGCCATGATTCTGGGAAGAGTATGTTCCTTACAAAGAATTACACAACTCATTCTTAGAAGTGACAATAAAATCTTTATTCCTCTCCTTCCCCACCCTTTCCCTTCCACACACACTAACACAAATTTTTATGCTATATGTTGGATAAATGTATTTTATTACATTTTCAGACTTGGAGCCTGTTTGTCATTCACCTAGTTTATTCACTATTCTGTATTTGTGTCATGCTTCTGACAGCTTCATATACGTATATAAATACATGTAAATTTCTACTTTATCCTATTCCTTTGTTAGGTATCAGAGAAAACACTTCTAAAATATTTTAGGTTGAGTCTGGAAATATTCACTGCTAAGTCATGCTGTTCTAAACATACTGTCTTGTTAAAAGAGCATAACTGGAAACTTTCAGATTATTGAATTAGACTACTGGGATTCCAGTCTCTCGCAAAACTTTTAAAGCATTTGCAATAAACCTCCTAGCTAGAGAGTCATCAGTCATATAATCAAAACATGCATTTTTAGAGATAATCCTTTTAGTCTCTTTTGAAGTTTTGCATTTCACAAAAGAGAGCACAGGATGATCCAGTAAAGCAGAACATAAACAGCCGAAATGCGCTGCAGATTTTGTAGGGATTTCTTGTGTCAGAGCAGGCAAGAAGATTTCTGTCACACACTGTCTTACTCTGTAGTAACAAATCATGGTTTCTCTCTTTCACAGAGCACTTCAGATTTACAGGCTAAGTGCTTTTTTCTCTCTCTCCTCACCACCTCCCTGCCCCAAGAGGAAATAAAAGTCACAAAATTAAAAGGGGGTTTCTTGATTCAGAACAATGACAAAACCAAAACTGAGAGCATAAAGTCACAAACTGACAGCATAAATCACACAACTTAAAAAATACAAGAAAGGATTAGATATGTAGGGACAGTGTTTCTAACATACATTAATTAAAGATACTCCAAACATTTAACTGAAAGATCTAGGCAAAAAACTAAACTCGTGGTTTAAACCAGTTCCAGTATATAAGTTGGATGGCACTTAATGTATGAGAAAAATTTTTACTGTAGCTGCTGGTTGGAGTTTTTGGAACTACGTTCTTCAGTCAATGTTGCTGGTCATTGGCTATTGGAAAATTCTGGTTGCAGGTTTGATCCACTGTGTCAATTTCAGTGTACATATTCTGTTGTTTATTACAGTGATAAAATACTATAGTTTCACAAATTAAAAAGACAAAAGAGCTACCTAAACAAATTAACAAAAATGAAAAAAAGCTTAAACAGTATTTCTTAGTTACACTGCTAGATTAGCTGTAGTACTGGTGAATTCCTCTGAGGTGGCTCATAAATTTGAGACAAAGACTTTGCCTCCTATAAAGTCTGAAAGTTGTAGGTGCCGCCTTCTGTAAATATTAATAATGGCTGCCGAGAGAGTGCCACAAGCAAAGGGCACTCGGCCACTCTGAGCCTGCCCAACAAAACCCTCACTACCACAGAAACCATTGCTTGTTCTCTAAGCTTCCTATGAGATTGAAAATGTAAGGAATTTTTCTATATATCCCACAACCTCACGTGGGTTAAAGACTGCAGTTACTCCTACATTGCTACTTGCATTCTGAGTGAAGGATTTAAATATTTTTATGCAGCAGTCGGGAAAGCTTTGGCGTGCTTTAGAGCACTTGCAGTGGCTGACCCAACCCAAAGTACATGCTTACCCCAGCCAGTCTTCTCTAACCACATTCTAAAATGTACTCTTCAAATGTAAACTACTTCAAATGAGACTCTTTCAGAAATTAAAAATTTAAAATAATAAGTAAATAATGGAACTTTTCAATCACTGTAAAAGATAACATCCTAAATTCTGCTAAGAACCTGACAACCCGAGCGAGTGCCCATCAGAGACCCCCTGTGCCTTGATTCTCTGGGTAACAAGGACACAGGTTCAGGAACAGAGCACAAACCCCTACCAGGAACAACACAAGAGCCTTTCCACTTTTTTGTTGCTCTGTCACTTCAAAATATCTCATGAATGTCCATTGCCTCAAAAAGTGGCTTGAAAGAGGCAGAAATTGCCTTGTGTGCACTCTCCTTTTGAATCCGGGGCAGATCAATGACTGTTTATTTATCCTGAGTGAAGCGAGCAATGTTTTTTTCTCCAAATTCTAGTAGACAACACTCCCATCACTGAACCTGGCACAGCACGTGTCACACAGAGCTTGGAGTGGGCATGGGACCGGAGCAGGTTAGAGACTGGCTGCCTTGGTCACCGAGAGAGCACAATCACTTAATGACAGCAATTTACCCATTTTACAGTTTGCAGTGCCAAGGAAATATCACTTGTGACAGTGGAAACAAATCAAGCCTGAAGTGGTTATTCAGCACAGAAAATCAGAGCTAGTTCTTCTAACACTGAAAATCATGGAATTTATTTCAGTGCTTGATTAATGTTTTGGATGCCCAGTTCTAAGTATATTTGCTGAACAGTTTGGGACACCAGTCCTTTCACATAACCAGAAATTATGGATAAAACTGTCTTTGCTTCTTCCAGTTATTAACTTGATGCTAGATTTTTTCTAATGATTATTCCCTGTGTGCCACTAGTCTTCCAACTGAGAGTGTTATTTATTTGTGCTTTTTTCCTAAGCAACCCTGCTAATTCCCTACTGAAAGATCATGCATAAGCATGGGGCTATCGAAGCCAGCTGAAGTCTTTCAGTGCACAAGGAGAAGACATTAAGAAAGAAAAGGGTTATTGAAACCACTCAAGGCAAGATTAATATCTTCACCTTTCTACATTAAATGAGTACTTTTCAATCTTGTATAATCATCTGTTGTAATAGGAGTTCATGGACAGGAAAAAATATTACTTTTTTATATTTAAAAACACTTAAGGAGAAAAGACAGGAAGGGATTTGGTTTAACAGGTAACGAACTCACAACAATCTTCAGGAATAACGTCATTGGTGCACAGGAGGGGAAATCCCAGCTATATGTATTTTTCCCTGTTTATGTACAGCTGATGATTTCTCAGGTTAAAGGAAATGAATGAGAGTCAAAATGTGAAAGAATCAGTAATTAAACTAGGGAGTTGGTTTTGGACTAAAAAAATTAATTAGCCCAAAAACTAATACTAAAAGGTTTTTACAGTCAAATAGACCAAAAAACACTAGAAATCTATCATTGCCTTCTGACCTACTTTCCATGGTCAGGGCTAATTCGATCTTCTTGCCTTTCATATCTCTCTGCCTCTGCCAGCAGACAGATGAGCAGTGGAAGAACAGAAGAGGCAGGTTGGGTTAAGAGGCCAGATCAAGACAAATCATAACAAAGAAAAGACTGGAAGATTTCAGAGAACTACTCCCTAAATAAGCAAACAATTACTCTTACTAGGATTAAGTCAAAGGACATTATTATCACAAATATAATATTTCTCATAAATCGCCAAAAAGAGTCCATGTAAATGATCTAAACAAGGATAATGTAATGCCTGAAACAATTATTTTACCACTTACAGTTTCAAATCCAAATGTTACAAAAAGTTAAACAAGGAAATTGAATAAATAGTAGATCTGTTGAAAAAAAATGAAACATCAGAAATAGGGGAGCAAATTGGGTACATTAGGCATTTGCTACAAGAATTATTGTTATTTTTGTTTAAGAACTATATATTTGTTTTGAAACAGAAAAAATTTAAAAGATGCAAAACCATCTTATAAACCCAGAAATCATACATTTCATTTCAATTCAACTATTTCACTTGACCTGAATAACACAAAAGAATGTTTTTTTCAAGCTAATTGGATTTTGCTTTTTCCCCTAAGAAACTTTTCATGTGTCCCAGTTTCTATCCTAAGTTCTCCCACATCAATTTTATTCTGATTTTCTAAGTAACTGAGGTTTATGTAACAGTACCATCAATTGTCATCTGTACTCTATGCCTTCTAATAATTTTTCATCCATTGACCACTTTAAAATAGATTGTATGAAGACAAAAAATTCTACAAATGTGTCTGCTAATTGAGAGCTGCTTGAAGAAGGCAGACCAAGTTGCGCGTCCTTATTTAAAGCAAGACAGTGTAACTCCAGCAGTTTCCTGTTTTACAGGCAGTGTATACATGGATTAAGCCAGCCTCTGCACGCACTGCTGAGTGCCCAGCCAAACATGGAAGTGATTTAGGAGCTAGAAGAAAAAGAGGGGGAGAGGACTGGAATAATAGCACATCAGCATGTTCTGTGAGATGAGAAAGAAAAAATTAAGACACATCAGCCAGAAGCTACTCTCCACTAGTACTGTTCGCATGACCTTTTTCCCCCTCAAATTTTTCAGTGTAGCTCCCAAAATGAAGTAGTCATTATTTGCACACTCATAATTAAATATTAATAAACTGGTGGTACAAGCGACATGAAAGGGATCCAGTATGTAAACTTCAGATATACCTGACATCTAGTAACAAGGCCTTGATTCTGAGGATCTGCATCCACTGACCTTGGCCAAGTGTAAAACAGGCCACCAGCTGCACTGATCCATGTCTACAGTTCCTAAGGGCAACTACCATGTCTTTTCGTGTTTGCTTCTAACAAACACAAAACACATTGCCTATAGGGATTAATTGCCTTTTTGAGATGAACAGTTTATTCCTTATTGAAAATTATATTTGGGCTGAGACAGATGTAAAACTGGCAGGAGTGTCAAGTCTCTCTCTCTCTAAGAACATGCAGATGTCTTCTCAGTCCCATGTTGTATATACACACCTCTGTAATCCTGTTTTAAAGAATGTATTGATTTTTTTTTCAGCCTTAAAGAGCTAACTGGATTTTGTGGATTTCAGTTATGACCATAGAAATCTACAGGACAAGTTTCAATCAACTGTTCCAAGCTCTACTCTCTTATGCTGACTTTTTTAGCAGAGCTGCACGCTCACCAGCACCACAAAATAAAAGCATCTGTACTATTGTTTTTATAGTTTTGGAGAAATTGATTTTTATTTGTTTGTTCCTTCCTGCAAATTTCCCTTTCAGAAAGCCATTAATATTGGAAATAGAAAATGTTTCCAAAAATGCCACTTTCTCATTTACTGTATTCCTTTTAAAATCCCTTAGGAAAACAAAAGCCAACATACAAAAAAAAAAAAAATCACACCAAAAACCTAAATAAATCTGTGGAACAAAAAAATTACTAATTTCAATGAAACACTTATTTTCAGTAGAAAAATACTGTAATGATGCTGATGAATTTTTAGCCAACTCCAGATGACAACAGAGAAAGTAGAAATATAGAGATTGTTCAGCTCCATGATTAAGGCTGTATGGACTGTTAGACCTTCAGCTAGATAAATACACTTGGTTTCACAATTTTATAATCACAAATTTAAAAAGAATAATTCCTCAGAAGATGACAAACTAGATATATGACTTTTTATTTAATCTATGACTTTAAAATATAGGTGCTGTATTCTGCAGTGTTCTGGCCACACAGAGAACAAGTAGGGGGGAGGTAATTTCACTGCAACTTTCAGTTTCAGGATTTGATAATAAAATGTATTTCTTTCAATTCAAGAACTGGAGCCACTGCGTATAACACTGCTAAATACTTTTGATAACACATTAAAATAATTAACAGGAAGTGAACAATTTATTGTAAATGTTTTAATGTTTTTAAAATATTATTTCTTTTTATACTATAAAAGATTAATACACCTAAAAAGATAGTAAAGTACCAATCATTTAGGCAGTGAAACTTTCCAGGTCATCTAGTAAATCTAATTTAATATTTGTGGGCTTGTTTTTTTTTCTTTACTTATAGCTACATGAACTGTGAGGTAAAAGTATGTGGGATATTGATAAAATATTATATGGCCTAATGACTGCAATTCTATCTATGTTGAGTAACCAGCCGATACTAAAAGATATTTAGTTATTGTGAATACAGTTGCTCACACACATTTGCAGAATACCAGCTTGCAGCATGGTGCTCTATTTCAAATGTGCTTTTAGAAAAGCAGGTTCAGCTAGGGAAAAATATGAAACACATTTGAAAGACAGAAAGTTCACCTTTGAAAAAAGAGTCTTTCATAGTGCTTCTTAAACCAAAGAGGCTTTTTTCTGCTGTTATTCAGAAACAATGAGTATTTTATAATTTTCTGCTTCCATCCCTTTTTCAAACCTTTGAAGTCGTGCTTTTGTAAGAAAGGAAAAAAATTTCTTCCCTCAGGATAACAGGAACAAATTTGTTATGTAGTAAAAGTACAAAGTTCAAGCTCAGAAAAATATGACAGATGTTTATATATTTATAATATTGTACCTTCTACCTAACATGGACTGAAAATATCCTCAGAAGTCTTTCATCTTTTTAAACAACAGAAATTGTTCACATGCTGTGATATTGCTACAGTGGTCTTCTAAAAACTGTTTTAGAACTTCTGTTATATTTAAAAATGACACATATTTTTTTATAAGAATATAATAAAACATCTTGTACAAAATCCTATAGTTCTCTGCTGAAAGGAATTATGAATCTTCAAAGGTCAGCTATAAATACCTTTACTAATGCTTTTGTGACTGGAAAGAGCTTCATAACAATGAGTATAATCTTTGTCTGTGCAGGTTTTCTTTTTCAAAGAAAACACAATTTGGTAATTTCTACTTGTTCAATTGGTTTCTCTACCTCTCTTCTCTACTGGACTCTGCAAAGTTTATCCTTTCATATCAAAGAAGAAAAAAATAAACTTGTTTGAAAGGAGTAGCTGGTATCCTTGCAAAGTGGACTGAGAGTCTATCTTTACGGTAGACTTAGGAAGACAGACTTCAGGGAAAAAAGCTCAGTTAAGTTTCAGTGTGTGAAGCAAAGCAAAACGATTGTGGAATATAAAGAAACACACAAAAAACCAGATTAACAAGTAGAATTGTTGCTTTCATTGTTTCCTTAGATAGGTCGCACTCATAGTTGTTTCCAACACCAGAACAGATACAAAATAAATCCTGAAGGGCAAAAGAAGTTCTACTGAGCTCTACTACGTTTCACAATTACAGTCTTCAACAGTTTTTACATTAAATCTATAATAATATGAACGGATAGTGCAGACGTTGCAGAGTTCTCATCCAAGTGCATCTTATCTGCCATTTTAAGAGATCTCATGGAGTCTGTCTGTCTTTGTTTATTTAGTGTTATCCTTAATGCAATAAACCAAACAAGACACTGAAGTATGAGTTGAATAAACCAGTAAGGTCCACTGGAAATACAAGAATTCCTAACATCTGGGGTTTGGAATTGTTTGGGGTTTTTTAATTATCATCCCTTTCTTAATATGGAGTGTAAAAGTGTTATTTCATGGAAACTAGCAGAGAGAAAAATATACTGACCTTTGTGGAACGAAAAGGGGTACCATGATGGAACTAGCCAGTAATCTTAGTGGTTATCTCACTCTACCTGGGCTTTCCTGCAAAGCAAAAATTCTTTCAGAGATATATATATATAAATATTCTAAGCATTTTCTCTATATCTCAAACAAATACATACATATTCCATGTCCTTACCTAAGATAACTATCACCAGAAGACAAACTACTCCTAGACATTTCTTGATGGCTCAAAAAGAACACCTTTAAGGTTTTTATAACCAAAAAAAAAAAGAACCTATGCAGGTAAAAGTGACAGAATTAGGAGCCTCAATGTTATTTAAGCTGACACACCTAAAACAGTTCACTTAGTCTGTATGTGAAGACAGGGAAGAACATAATTTTTTATGCCTCAACTACTTAGTCTTTAGACCCCCAGGATACCATGGTCTCTTTCATGGCACTGGGTCAGACTTCTCTGAGAATAGGTATCACCCTTCCAGCGGGTATGATATGCACATTCAACCACAACCAAATGAGGAAAGACAAGATTTCAACCTTTTCCCTTCAGTCCAACTCAAAACTACACAGAAGAATAGGGGTGCTTGCCTTTTTTTCCCCCAGAAATAGTAGCAAAAATTGTGCTTTTGATGGTCTACTAGCAGCAAGTGGTGCTCAAAGGCTGTGTAACAAGCCAGATATCAGCTTCAACAACCTGCCCAAGGAATAACATGAATATAGAGCCAGAAGCAAGATAATACACCTCAAAATAACACCCAATGCAAGCACTGTAAGAGCTGAGGGATTACTGACCACCACATGATGCCAGATACAGAAAGGAAACTCAGCTACAAGTGGATCCCCAACCAGAGCCAAAACACTGGACATGTAAAAAAACAACCAAGGAAGTGCAAAATACTGCTTAAGTTTTTAAATACAAGCAATGGAGTATACAAAGTAAACAGACTAAGTGCTCCTCTTTTTCCAGAGATGGCTTTGAGGGATTCAGTTCATGAAGCTCTGTTACAGAAATCTGAAGATTTTTTCATGTCCAGAAACTGTAAGGAACTGAAAAGAGTAGTAATTTTAAAAGTCTGTTAAATATTGACATTTCCAGTGCTCAGATCAATGCAGCAATAATTCATCCTGTCTGAACTGTTGCAATCACAAATGCAACATGACCCTTTATGTCATGATTCCCCAATTACTTTCATTCAGTTTAGATCCACACTACTGCTGAAGGAGTTAAGCCAGTCTCCTTCCCCCCCTTCCCAGTTCCTTTCCCCTCTCTTGTGCTAGCACTAGCACTCAGGAAAACACATGGTGCACCCGACAGGGATCTCTTATCCATGAAAACCACAGTTGAGGGTTTAGTTTCTAACCAGACCATTGCCAGACCCAGTTGACCTTGCAGCTCCATGGATGTTCATGTCTGCTCAAGGGAGGAGGCAAGAATAAACAACTAAAGCCATGCCCTTCAGTTGCAATGATGATTTATACCCAGTTAAACTGCTGTCAGACCCCATGTAATGGTTGCCACAGAAAACCTTAAAATGGAGCAAAGAGACTGTCACCTACTGTAGCCTTGCAGAGGAGCAGTGACAGTGATTCCTCAGTTACCTCTTACAATTTCTTTTTCTGCCTGGTACTTCATATATTTTTCTGTTATTTAAGCAATTCAGTTGCAGTAATAATAGTTATTCAAGGCTCATTAGCTAATGAGAATAATTGCCTATTGTCATCTTTATTAAATTCCTCCTTTTTCTTTTTCTTTTTCTTTTTCTTTTTCTTTTTCTTTTTCTTTTT
>NW_020897731.1:7022880-7322820 GCF_003984885.1 Neopelma chrysocephalum | reverse complement strand
TTTTTCTTTTTCTTTTTCTTTTTCTTTTTCTTTTTCTTTTTCTTTTTCTTTTTTTTTAAATAGTCATGCTTCTTACAGTACTTCTTTCCCCTAAGTTGAATAGGACGAGTTTATTTCCATAGCGTCTGCTAGAATAGGATGTTGGTTTAATAATTATGGATTAAATCTCTGTACAAATTAAATCAAAAGCATCTCTCTTATTGAATTGCCGCTTCAATTAACCCATTGCCATTCAAATGCAGGAATTCTTCTAGAAGAACTCCAAGCCCCTGTTGTTTTCTGTCTAGGAATCAGCATCCTTACTTGTGCTGTAACTTCCCTGGGTCCATGCAGATTTTACAGTGCCTCTGACCTGCTGTGAAGGGAGTTGTATTTTCCACCCCACAAGCACACAGATCTTCCCTCGCTGCCCTTAGACTAATTTAAGGACACGTGGAGAATTTGGTAGACACTATTGCAGTGCAGTGAATGAAATCATTGTAGTTAGTAAGGGTTTCATGAACAAGTCCATATTATAGTGTCATAACACAAATATATAACTAATTAACTAAATAATGAAAGGGAAACATAAAAACAGTTTCTGATGCCTGGGGAATTACAGAGCCTAAAGCTCAAACGACAGCTTTAAATAAGTATTTCTTTGTTTTTGTTAAGACAGGTTGCTTTATTTTAATACACATTGTGTATTAAAATCAATTATAATGTATATTGGATTTTGTGGTTATAATTTGTATTTCTGCTTTATGTGTCACTCACTCATTAGTTTCCTAAATAACAGAGAACGCACTTAGTCAGTTGGCATTTTCCAGTGTTTTAATTGCCTGCTGTGATATAATTATTGTGACATTTTGGGATGTTTTTAACATCCTGAATTAAATATTCTGACATCCCGCAGAGCACTTCATGAAAACAGTCAAACTGTATTCAAGTCATTAGGAGTCTACAGTTGTCCTTTAATATTAAAATTATTTTTGACACAAAAAATGCAGATAAAATTAAAGTGTTTAACAACTTAAATCTTATGTCAGTTTTCATCTTTAAAATTTTAAAATGTTGTTAGAATATAATGAGCAAATATGGAGCTCAAAATACCACATTAATTTTTATTTATTTTCCTTTATTTAAAGTAGCTATCAAAGAATGTTACATATGAAATCCTATCTACAAAGCTTAATTTTTGGTGACTTTTCACAGCAAAATATGGTACAATTATTTTAAAGAATAAAATAAATAATTTATTCTGATCCTCCTTTCACAATAGCTGTGAAATACTGTACATCTTTAAAAATTATTTTACCAGCCACAGAAATAGTTTATGGCGCAACACAAAATGCTTTGACCTCCAGATTAGATTTCATTTCTGCAAACATTCATTATTTAGTGGATTAAACTATGAGAATGATGTATGCAAAATAAAATGTTGTGAATTAGTTTCTAACAACATGCAAGAATTACTAAGATAAATTTATATAATACACAATAACACACAATACTCTGTCTTGGTTTTTTCAGCCCCATTTTGCAAATAGTTTAAGTTTCCTGGTATATGCTAGGAGAGCATAGAAGAGGTTTTGGGAACCACAAAGCCAATAAGGTCAGCTCCACTCAGCCCTCGTAGCCCCTCCTGTCTCTACCACCACTACTACAAAAATGTGTAGGTCTTGTCAGGGATAGAAAGTGATGTCAGGAGACTGATGGAGGGTGCTATAGCCCACTGGCAATCTCCAGTTTATACCTGGCCCCTAACAACTCATATGCTGCTTTCTCCACAGCACTATACTAAATTGCACTATAGTCATACTGGAAAACCAGACATAACCTGCCACTTACCCCTGTGAGAGTATGGCTCTAAGACACAAATTGTGCAACTCAATATTTTAATATATTCTTAATGTTTCAGTTATACTTAGCACTGATACCCCAAAAACTCAAACAAAATCCTCAATTCATATGCTTATTAAATAATGATTTCTTTTTATCTTAACTGCAAATTTAGTTAGACTATGACATTAACAGTTGAAATTCCAAAATATTGCATGTATTTTCCTGTGATATAGTTTACAAATAAATGCAACCCTGTAACACTGAAATAATATTCCACAAGTTTTAAATGTAATTACCCATGTTTATACAAAAATATATTGGGTTATTGAGTGACCAAGGTCCATGAAAGATGATTGACAAGACTTTATAGCTTGTGTGGAAAGACAGTAGGTGGTAGAGAACCAGAACAGAAAGGTAATGAAGCAACCCTATACTATGGTGGCATAAATTTAATAGCAAGAATATAGAAAGTGAAGTTCTTTCTATTTCTTAGGCACAATGCAGAAAAAAATCTTCTAAATCAAATCAATTATCTGATACTAGTGAAGAAGATGACAGTATTACTGAGCACGGCATGTGAAAAATTAATGTCCATCGTAACTTTAGTGAGAACCTGGAGAGAGAGATAATGGAAATACAATCAGGGGACAAATTTGCAGCAAGAATGTTACTTTTATGTATTACCTGTCTCTTCTGAGTTATAGCTTTACTTATGTGAGTACTTATTTACTTTATATCTTTCTGATGATTCATATTGACTTGAGTATGCCCCAGTGTACTTACTACAATAAAATTCACTCAAACAATCCCAATTATACGCTCAAAATCTTCAATAACTCAGCTGACATTTAATGCTGCCACTCTGTCCACACATCAGACTTCTATGCAGACTTGAACGTCTTTTTCTGTTCAAATCATGTCTTCACTTTTTATATGTCTTTCAAACTTTTTAAATGAATTAATTACAATTCCAAACAGCAGATGTGGGGTTTAAAAGCCAAAGGGTTTGCACTAAAAGGATATCTAAGAAATATCCTGTTAACTTAAGTGAAACTAGCTCTCTTGCCAATCAGCAAGGATATGGAATCAAGAAATAAGAGATTAAAAATAACATAGTTAAAATTAAGCTCACAAAAACTCTGCTTGTATTTATAATCATGAGCAGATCACCACTGGTCTTATTTTATCCTATTTCTGAACTGCTTTTTAATATGTTATAAGATCATGACATTCAATGAGACCAAGTGCAAGGTACTGCAACTGGGTCAGGCCAATCCCAAGCACAAATACAGGCTGGATGGATAATGGATTGAGAGCAGCTCTGAGGAGAAAGACTTGGGGGTGTTGGCTGATGAGAAGTTCAACATGACCTGGCAATATGGGCTTGCAGCCCAGAAAGCCAACCACATCCTGGGTTGCATCAAAAGTAGTGTGGTCAGTAGGTCAAAAGAACTCTCATGTAACAGAAGCAAGATTTTAAAAAGACTTTCGAAAAGTTTTAGGGGATTGTCTTTTTCTTGCAGGAATATCTATTAAACATTTTTGTGTTTATATGCTGAAAGATGCTAAAAGACGATCTCCTCCTCCTCCTCCTCCTCCTCCTCTTCCTCCTCCTTTGTTAGAAAATAAGTATCCATTTAACAAAAAAACCCTTATTGCTCTAATCATCAACTTCATTACTTGCTCTGAGATAGTATGGAGTTACTGTCATATATTTATTTACATAGTTCTTTCAGATATATCAAAATGAATCAGGTCCTGAGTAAAATCATACTCATGTTTCAACACTATCAGCGTATCAGGTATTTTGCTATTCATAAATTGGATCATTATCTTTACTGGAGGAATATTATATCACATTAGCATTTTCGTTCAATCAAAGGTTACTGTTCTCAAGCGTGTCTCCCACTCATTGCCATGTACTACGCTCCTCTTCACGTTATGGAACTGGTTTAGAGTGCAAAATCTGCATTATTTTCAGACAAAACTAAGCTAGAAGGTTCCAGAAGCACAGGTAATAGTGTCCACTCCTGGCCAGACAACTAGGCCAGGGGCCAGACTACAGCAAGTCCAAAGTAAACCTCCAAAAACTATAAATAGGAACATAAGACACAATCACCAGGGCATAAGTCTATAGGTTCAACAAGCAAAGCCACTTGCTGATGTGAACATAGCCTTTCTGTCCAGAAAAGCGCTATATAGGAAGTTTGATATTTAAATGCACAAATCACTCAAAACCAAGATTTTTAAGAGAAATCCTAAGCACTATGGTGACTGAAACAGATGACAGGAAGTTTTTCTCTTCTTATGAGGTATATAATAATTCAGTGGAACATTAGCCCTTGCCAGTGGTTCACCTATGTGTTTCCCAAAATATCCAGTGATAAGCCATCCTTGAGACTTAAGCTTCCAGGTTATCTCTAACAAATCCCTCCTGACAATGCATCTTCACCTCTTAAATAAGAAACTCAACAAGATGATTCAGACTCCACTCTTGGCTCCATCTGCAGGGATTTAAACCTCTCCCTCTCAAGAAATGTCTATAACCATGAACCTCCAGGTGATCTGGGGGAGAAGGTGCCTTCTATCCATACTACTGACATTGTGACATCATGAAGAAAGGGATTTGTGATAAATTGGATAGGAAAGAGAGACCAACTTCAACTTATTGATTGAAACATTTCTGTTTAAGAATACTCAATAACACACTGCAGGTAGTTGTAGCTGCCATTGCAGAAAGTGATCCTGAGCACTGGTTTAGAAAAAACATTATAACTGCATTTTGTCAGGGGCCTAATCCTATATGCTCTGAGAATACCTCCCAGATGAAGTTACTTAGAGGATTTGGTAGAGAAATAATTCCCAGATCACTGCCAGACTGAGGCAGAACACAGGAAAACTTCAAGCAGCCTTGGACAAAAACAATGGTCTAGATACATTTACATATTTAAAGACAAAGAAACAAATAAAGTAGAGAGTATTTAGAATGAAACAGCTACTGAGTAAGGTCTTTTTGGATCATACTTTAGGCTTCACAATCGTAAGCCTTTTATTTGATCTACTACGCGATTCCTCTGATTTTGAGGTCTATTAGTACTTTTCCTACAAAAGAAATAGCAAGACCTTGGAAAAATAAAGAAAGGCAACTGCTCTGCAGAAACCAGAGCAGACGAAAAGAAGGAATGATATATACTGCAAACTGCATAACACAACAGGCTTTACCAAGGCAGCTTGAGCACTGGAGGCAAGTCAGTGAATTGACCCCGAGTGCCCGGCAGCTGCGGTTACAGACCATTTCCAGCCCCGAGCATACTCCTTTCAGACTAGCTCAGATAGCTCTGTGCTCTGCTGCAGTCAACAGGCACAGCATAAAACCAACCCAGGAAAGAACTTTTGGTATGCACTTAAGTTCATACTTGGAAAAGTGGGTAAGTGAAGTGGCTTGAAGTTAATCACCTACTTAAGTGCTTTCCTGAATTGGAGCCATATGCGGGTATAGCCGATAACTGTATCTTTATGTAGACTTCATTTTATAATTCTATACAGAAGCAGAGAAGGAAAGTATTCAGGTTAAAGGAAGGGGAATGAAGCTGAGTAAATTCTATTCATGCTAGTTTTGTTGACTTTTTTCAATGCTGTCATACCAGTTTGACCTTTATTTAGAAATCTGTTAGATTTTTGTAATTTGAGATTGATATGTTTCTAAGCAATAGCCGAGTTATAAAAACACATTTCCTCATTTCCCCCTTACTTTTTGTTTTCCCTCATATTATAACAATTTGTACCATTTCTTACCTCTATTGCTAAATAGATACGGTTGTTAGGTTTGCAGTAATTCCAACCATAACTGTTCAGTGTATACGGCAGAGAGCTGTTTCCTGTCCCTCACCCTGGTGAACAGCATATCTGAGTAAATATTTACAAAGAAATAATTTCAGTGCAGTTTAATTAAAGTGCTCATTTTTACAGAATTGGAAATATATAAAGTTGATATTATTGAAGCAATTTTAAAAAATCAAAACAAATAAGAAAACGAGCTAGAATTAGTATAATCCTGTTGCTAATTGTAAACAACAGGACATTTATTCTTGGAAACAATCATTCAGCACAGAATATTTTATGTTCACTGAATTCAGACGAAAACAGTTCCACACCTTTGTGTTTACTAAACATTTTCCAACATATATCATAAAAAGTGGAAAAAATATTGTTAGCTATTCTGAAAAACTCCCAGGTTTTCATAAATGTAATTTATTCTGCTCACACAAGAATTGAGCCAGATGCAGTTATAACATCAGCAAGGGCATCAATCAGTCAAAAGTTTGATCTTTGCGTTCTGAAAATTGTTGTTCAGGTTTTTAAATACTCACTGCATTTCATTTCAGGGGTAGGAAACTATCCCTGTGCATATAATATTTCAGATTTGGTGTTACACTTTTCTCCAGAACAAAAAGATACTTTATACAGCTTCAGTCCTGCATAGTTTAAACCAAGCTTTACTAAAAATTCACCTGTGAAAAGTGACAAAAAATGGTTACAGAATGTTACAGAAATAATTATTTTGCAGATACAGAGATGAGTAATGAAACAAGAATACATACATCTTCATTTTTTACCTGCAGTCAAGTAAAAAAAATGGAATTTTTTAATTCTAGGATGGAATATTTGGACCAGCCAAAACTTGTCCACATGAATTTTCTTACAGCATCAAGGCTTTAAGTTGCACAAAAAAAAAAAGAACTCAAATTCAGCCAGAAGCTTGACATTAGTTCACTTTCCCCTTTTGTAAAAGATCAGTTCACCCAAAGATGCTATAGATTCATAATCCCTCGAAAGAACTACTTTTGGATAAATAATTAAGTAGAATAAACTATGCCTGTAACTAGGGCAAATTCAGAAATATTGAGACATATGTTTATAAAATGACCTGAGAACAAATCTGTCCCCTACCTGCTAAGTCCCTAGAGGTTGTGACCTTCCTTGCAGTTCTTTTTTCTTACCCCGAAATTTCCCAAACTGAATACACTCTGTACAACTTCCTCAACAAAGACAACTTTTCTATTCCCTCTGAGACTTAACTCTTTGAGCATTAATGGCACTGTAACTTAATCCTCTTTTATAAATTTGTTTCCTGTAGAAATTCACTATATCCTCTTCCTCAGACTCTTTCTCAATCTCCTAAAAAGGCAAGAGTATTTCTCATCATGTAAGAAATCACTTATTGTAATTATTGTAATAATCCTATTATTTTACACCAACACCTTCTCCCAGGTGAACGTGGTTAACTGTTCCTAGGGCAATTACGTCCCTCTTCCCTGTGAACTTCACCTGAGCAGAGTGCAACACCCAGAGCAGTACACACAGGTAGTTGTTCTCTCTGTGCCCAGTCACAGCTTTATTGACAAAGCATAACACTGAGTAAACTATGTACAAAAACTTCAGTTGACTATCTGATAGGCCTGGTTATAGCTCTAAGCTTGGGTGATTAGGTTAGCTAAAAATAGCCTTTGTGTTTTATTTTCTAATCTGAAATGCATCTCTTGTAGAAGAAAGGAAAAAAAAAGATGTTGATTTATAGCCCTCATTTAGGGAGTGATTAGCTTGTGTTTTGCATTTCTCAGTTCTTGTGCTGTGTAATTATTTGAATACACTTTCCTTTACTCTGATTCTTTTGAAGATGGCACATTACAGGTTTTTTTAATTCTGTTTTGGGTTTGCTTCATTGTTTTTTGGGTTTTTTTGGAGTGAGGTTTTTTTTAAATAAAAGATCTGCTGGTACTGCCAACAAAGCCCACAGTATGTACTGAAGATAGAAGCATTGGTTATGTTAGAGGCAAGTCAGCAGATCTTCTACGAACCTTTCCAAAAACTCCATTATCTCCTCAGGGAGAGATGCAAGATGACTACCAGATCAGTTAATATTTTGAGGAAAGATGATTTCTAAGTCATCATTTCTTAAGCAAGCTATATCAAAATTAAATGAAAGCTCTCTAAAATGAAACTTCTAGAATCTTATGTAGCTCAGAGGTTTGTATAACTTGTACCAAGCGGATTTCCTTACAACCTCTTCCTCTAGCGACTCTTGCCTGTCACATATACATAGAATCAACATTTCTTCTCAATATGCAGTAGGAAAAATTTGTTGTAATGGCCCTTTCTTCACATACTTTTGCCTCATTGGTGAGACCACATTCACCCATCTCTCTAATTCTGCCGTATTTATATAAGAAGCAATGTGAAGGAAGAAAAATGTGTAAGAATATGTTTCAGTATTCCTTTCTATTGACTTTAATGTTCATATTGAGCTTTGCCTGCATGACAAGGAACTGCTACTGGGTTTTGTATATATATGTGGCTTTGGTTCAGAGAGGGAAATCTGTTGCAGGTGATCTAGATTCTGCACAGAATTGAACTGTTTCTTCACTTTTAAGGTTTGTTTGTTTTCAATGCTATAAACTGGCATTTTAAGGAAGCATATTGGCTCTAAAAGGTTTGGTTTATGTGCATTTCCCTGCATGTTATTTCTTGGCTGAATATCTCTGTAACTAAGAGGAAATGTCTTTCCAGATAATCAAAAGGGTGATCATCTTCTCATGTTTAGAATCTCCACCATCGTTTAAGTTTCTGCCTTTAGATAAACCTACATCATCTTTTCTGCCTCTAGTCAAAGCACAGATGTGCTTCCAAGAGTAAATTCTAGTGTAGATGATATAGCTAATTCCCATGTTGGAATTGTCTGAACATTAGATACTATATGGTAAAAGTCACTATGAGGTGTACAAGAGAAAAACAAAATCAAATTAAAAGTGGTGCCTTAAACACCTCAAGTATACCAAAACTTTTTGATAAGTGGTAAAGGAAATAAAGGGAAGAAGAAACTTTATATATCTTTACAGCAGAAGATCTTGACAGATATTGAATTAATTTACCTCCAGAAGCCCAGACTTTCAATGGTGACTGAAATTTCGTGTGTTTTATGTTAAAGTATTTTTGGTCTCTTTTACATTTTGGAAATTACTTAATTTTTTTTAATTACTGTTCTCTCTACATTGAGCCACATAAAAAGTTACTGACTGCGGAAACAACGAGGGAATAATTTATAAATTGTGGCATTCTATACTTCTGTATTTGACTTTGTCTTGAGTGACATTATTTTATTAGAAATATAACTAAATATTTTTAATCCTCATTCGAAGATGACAATGTAGTGGTCAATAGGGAATCCTTGCTGAATAAGTTTGTTTAGCATGCATCAGAAAATGTTGACAGAAGACTCCAACAGTATTTGGTACTTCTAAAAAATGGTTTACTATTTTGTAGTTTTCTTTAATGATCTGAAAGTAAACAGAAAATCCAAAATACGAAACACTGAATCTAATGCAAAAATCACTCCATTTGTCAAGGGCAGTGAGAATGAGCTTATTGCATTGCATTCAGTTGACTACATAAAATATGGGTCTTAGTGTAGCCAAATGGAAAGCATTTATAGGAAAAAGAAACAGGCATTTCCTACAAAATACCATATTCTAGGTGTCAATTGTCAAAAAAATCCAGAGACAACAGCACAGGCCCAATGAATTCCTCTAGAAAGGCTAATGCGGTTCAGAAAGTTATGTTCAAACAGAGAAGCAATTAGCATGCTTGGAAGTGATTTCAAAGTGGTTTCACTTCCAATATCTCATTTTTGAGATTTTAAAAACATTCTGCTGCCTGTTCTTGTTTTTCCTTTTTAAGTGCATTGACAATCCAGAAAACAGGCCAGCAAGAATCATAATAAAATCAAAATCGAACTCTGGAATATGGATGAATTTGTGACTGCAACGTAGAAATATCTCTTTGTTTCCTCTCTCACTTATGACAGGCTAGTATTACACTCAAAGTATTTCTGAGGTGCCTATCAACCCTGACTTTTTTCCTCTCATTCACTTAATAAACATGACTTCAAATATAAAAAAATATATTTCATTGTGAAGTACATTTCTTAAAAGAAAGTTGCCATTGTTTACTCGTTTAAAAAACGTGATTTTGAGGACTATCTGAAAAATCTCACAAATGTTGATCACATCCATTGAGTATTTTTGGCCCAAGTGTGATGATGTTCCTGAAATGATGCCATCATGCAATAATATTGGAGACAGTGTTGAACTCTCTTCATATCAAGACATCCTTGGGTAACATTCATTTGTCACATGTTGTGTAAGAGTTTATGACAACTTTGACCAGAAGTACTCAAATTAAGAAACAATCAGGCCACAGTTGGTAGTTAATCTAGCCTTTGACTATATTAATTCATTTCATAATTGGGTACACATGGAGCTCTTTAAACATTAAGCACAGGGCTCCTGAGGTATCTTGCACAAGAAAATGTATGGCTGTTTTAACCAAATGCTTTGAGAAGCTGAGAATAACAGGAGAGTGCGCATCATAGGGAAATAAAATAGAATGTTGTGACTGTATTTTGCTCTGCAGAGACAAAAACCAGCAAGATGAAAATTGGCATGTTTGGTTAAATTTGAAAAATGTTTTTTAACTGCACAGAGGTAGTAACCTTGTTACTGTTATCCCTTCACTGGGCACAGAATTAGCTTAAGTGTTTGAGAGAGAACGTTTTATCAGTTTCCCCTACATTGAACCAACTGATTGTCCACATATGAAAAAAAGGGGAGGAGGAGTTTTAGTTTGTAAATGCACAACATTTCTTGTGTTGGCGTGCGCAAGTCTTATTGAAGCTCTGACACATCTACCCCGGGACCATTTGTGGGGAGAATGGTGATAACTGGGGTGAAAACATGATAGCTGTGGTAAGGGAAATCTGATAAGTACCAGGATACCAGTGAGTGGGAATTTTGCACTGGTGACTTTGTACACTAGCATACCACTCTATACATAAAGATACTTGTGCATCATAGCAAATTGTGCTGACCTGGACTGGTTTCACCTGATGGGCCAAGTCTGTCTTAGCTCATCAGGTAGTTTTGGGGAGATAATTTTTCACATATGCACCAGTTTCTGTCTATCAACCTACAGAGCCATACAGAGCTACACAGGAATTTCCCAGCAGCTGATGAAGCTCCTGCATTCCAGGTCAGACCTGGTAAGGCTATACCAAACATAAAACATCTCCACTAAAAGTCCTAGTATCCCTGAATGCGCAATGAAAATTCTGATACTTAGACTCTACTTCATTCTAGTTAGTATATTCTTCTTACACTTTCCTTTCCTAGAAAGGAAATGCAAGATGTTTTAAAATATAATATTTTCACTGATAAGAAATATTGATCCTAGCAGTAAAAAGATGTTATTTCCAATAATCTGTTGCTAATAACCATGCAAAACAGTTGTACAAGGTCAATGTTGAAATGGAGCTGAGATTTATTTTAGAAGTAGCTCTCCATGCATAAAAGGAGCATTCACAGAGGACAAGGCCACTGCTAAGGAGATTAATGAGTTCTTTGCATCAGTGTTGGAGGTGGGAGAAGACAGGGAGATCCTTATGCTGAGCCCCTTATTTCTGGGAGGAGGGAACTTGGCAGAGGCATTGTCTGAAATCAAAGCAGCTATGGAACAAGTTGCTAAAATAAACACTAAAAATAAATCATCATGACCTGAGTATTTGAGTTTTAAAAGAATTCCAGATCGAAGTAGCTCAATTACTAGTGGAAGTGCATGAGCTCTTACAGTTTTTTGGAACCTAATGTAGAAGATCTCTAGGGATGGTGTCCTGGTTAGAACGGCTAGGACCAATTCATCCCTGGATGGGTGCAACCCAAAACTGTGTATTCTATAGCCTCCATGCCATTTCCCAAAAACTGTTGTCAGTAGAGGCCTGCAAGGTGGGAAGATGTTCCTGTACCCTTCTATGGAATTCCCCACTGTGATACCCTTTTATGGAATTCCCCGCTCTGATGCCCTTTTATGGAATTCCCCGCTCTGATACCCTTTTATGGAGGAGGGACTGAGCATCCGCATGCCCTTTTATGGAATTCCCTACTCTGAGGGAGGGACTGAGCACTCCCACCTGAACTGGAGAGTATATAACTGGGAGTTTCAGAACCTTGCCACCTCTCGTGGGATCCAGAGGAAGATTGCAGACCACTGCCTTCAACTAGACTGCAGACCACTGCCTTCAACTGGACTGCAATCACCACTTCTGACCAGACTGCAGCAGCTCTCCCACCAGCAGGTTTATCCCCTCTCCCTTTGCTTTGGACTCGGGGGTGGGCCAAGGTACACCACTTTTGTTCATACCCCAGGGTGCTGGGTTTGTACATTTGGGTTTTGTGGGTTAAAACCAATTGTCTGTCTGTATACTTGTACTTATTGCATTATTTTAATAAATTGTTATTCTGACTTATAAATCTCTCTTTTGAATTGAGTTCATTTTCCCTTGCTGGTTAACTTTTAAACCAGCACAGATGGTATCTTCGAAATAAATAAAAATTGGGAAAATCAAAACAAACAAACAAAACACCAAAACCACCACCAGCCCTAAATCAAGATCAAAATTACTTTGGATCATAAAAGCTTATGCCATTTCTAAAATGATTCTGTAGCTAAAGCTACTCCAGCTTCATAGTCCTGTAGGTACAGTGGTAAAAGATTAGAGCCCACCTAAATCATCAGCAACTGATGCTGTTGGTTTAAGACATTCCTAGCACCTCCTTTGACCCTCCAGTCTAAATGACTAGTTGAATATCACTGGAATCTATATTAAGGTAGCAACACCTGACTGATAAATGTTGAGGAAAAGCTGGTTGTGCAAATACATAAAAGGCTAACAATATGAGAAATAATCTAAATAGGATGGGCTTATTACAAGAGTTTGAAAAGTAATCACTATGAAACCTTGTCAGCCAAATGACAATGAAGTGATGGTACAGCCTTGGCTTATAACAATATTTGTGTAACACTTAAGTCTGTGGTTAATTTTTTTTTATTTTTAATAGTAAAACACTACTGTTAAGATAGAATTTCTATCTTAAAAAACAAAACATTGCCAGCTCTCAGACTTGCATTACAAATTTTGCTGTGTCTTTAAGTCCAAGACTGTAGAACCCCTGAAGACAGGAGCCTCTTGGCTTTTCTTTGAAAGAAATTACAAACATAAAAGTGCAGAAAACATTGAAAACATACCTTGATTCAAACCTAAGCAGAAGGGCAAGAAAAAATGCAAAATGGAAAGTAATAGGATAGACTGAATGAAGAAGGAACAGATGTGAATGACTGTGACACTATGCCCAAACCAGAAGGAGCAGGATCCCAGCATTGCTCTGAATTGCTCCACACCAGTTTCTTAGCCATCTTGCTCTGCACTGGGGGGAGGTATTGCCAGGGAATATAGATATCCAGTTGTGGAAACATCCTTCAAGGCAAATGGTAGGAACTTAAACACTTAAATTTTTAAACAAGAGGAGGAAAAGGAAGAAACAAATATTTGGGGTTTTAGAGGAAGTTGCCTTGCTTAAGGTAGACAAGGAAAAGATTAATTTTATTTGCATCTGAACCCATGAATACTTGGAATGAAAAAGGCTTTTCCAAGGATGATCAAATTAAGGGAAAGGACAAGAGCAATGTTATGCATTTTCTTATGATGATCTGCAGTAGATCTTCTCTGTCTCCTTTTCTCAGCAGGAGTCCAATGGGGAATTGTTCAGTCTGTCGTATTCAGCCTAGTGTGACTTCATTTTTTTATTAGCTGAGAGATTACTTCATGTAGTCCTAAAAAGGAATACTTAATATGAATCTATAACTGTTTTGTTAATTTGTTTGAATTGACCTAATACAAAAATAGTCTTTAAAAATTAATGCGAAAATGGTCAGACAATGTAAGAAAATAATAAAATAAAGTTAAAAAAATGACTTGAGAAATAACATGACCAAAAAAAATTCCATGTGTTTGATTTTAAAATCTAAGTATGAAAAAAAGGGACAATACAGGAATGTCTTGGTTATGTTGAATTAACTGCCTTTGCGAAATAGAAATGTTATTTTCAGTACTTTTGCAGCACTACTGAAATTGATTAAAATCATGGGAAAAGATACCTATTGAGAACCAGAAGACAAAACCCAAACATTTTAAGAATGCAGTTATATGAAGCAACATAACGCCACAGCAAATTAAACCCCACAACACTGATCTAGCTAGTAAAAGAGTTGCATTTCAGTAATAACCAGGTCCTTTTTTTCAAATTATTTTGTGTCTGAGAAATCATGTTGCTCTCTATTTTGCGAAAAGGGTGATGAATTTCATCCACAATGTTTCCTCTTTTCTCTTTCTTCTACTTTTTTTCAATTCAAGATATTTAGCTTGAACATGGAAGATATGGAATTGTAGGAAAGGAGGGGAAGAGGAGCTGAATGGGGGATTCAGAACATAACCTAAACCAAGTGCAATTCAGCTAAAAGAAAGTTATATATAAATTGATAACATGTAATAAAAATAGTTGTTCTAAATCAAACCACGAAAAGTTCTACTTCAAGAGGCAATAATTCTGCAAGTGATGTTGCAGGAAATAAACTGCTCTACCCAAGTGACCAATGAGCTGTTCAGTCTTATTTCCCACCACCCATGATGGATACTGCTTAGGTTGGTTAAAAAATTGCAGTCTATACTGGAAACTGCAGCTGGAAAGAGGCGCAAAGGACTCAAAAATATGAATTTCTGCAGTAAAAACGAAAACCTGTTACAGGCATATACCTTCCTCCTCAGAGAATCACACGCACATCCTCTCCTGGGGAGATGCTAGAGATCTAGGAGGTGGTACACTATGCTCTGCTTCTTAGGCAGTGACTCTCTTGGAGAGAAGAAGTAGCAGTCCTTGTCTTAGCTTTAGAAAGTTCTTAGCTAGTGTAATTGTAAAAGTCATTCATGAAGACAATAAACAGTTCTTTGTCTTTTCAATAATAACATAATTTTGGATTACCAGCGCATGCTCTGATGGCTGGCTCAGTATCTCATGTCTATCTCTAATATTAAGCTGCAATTAGTGATCTATTCTCTCTGGGTTTAATAGCAGTATATTTTCAGCTGCAGAGTTGCTCTGGTGATGGCATACTTAAATTACTTGGCCACATGGGAAACTTTAGAGAGAGTGAGTGACATTACTCAGCTTTGTGGAATATAGGATAACAGTTTAAATGGAAGGAAAAACACAGCCATATTTGATAGATAGCACTGTGCAGGAATCACTTAGGAGTATATACTGGATTTTACCTTCCCTCGAAATTTAATTTTAATAGTGAAATAATGACATGTTAAAACAGTGGTCTAATCTATACAAGAGTAATTTGTTATTTTTTGGCATTTCAAGCTGACTCCTTTCACTTACACACCTTTTTCTGCCAGGCTAGTAGTGTAACATAGGATATATCACCCTCCTAAGAACACTTTGAGAAAAATAAATGTTTTAAATTAGTACTGAACAAAAGTTGATATTCTACTTGTTTTTTATAAGATAAAACCACAGAGTCTTTCAGATAGTTGCATATTGACATTTAATTTCACCTTACAAGCCTGTATTGTTTAAAGCCCCATTTTTTTCTACCTCACCGAAATGTAGCTCTGCTTTGAGGAGTGATTCTGTTAAGCAACACAATTTTACTCTGATCAGATGTGCTCAGCTCACCATAAAAGTTGTGATTGGTTTTCTAGCTCTAAGGGTTTGTCTAAATTTAATGTAGCCTTCATACATGTGTCCTCTTGCACAGCACAACACATGTGATGAGACCGTGGCCCTTCGGCCCCAGTATCACCAGAGTCTTGGTCTCCAAACAGTAGTGATAAACAAAGACCTGAAAACAACCTATGACAACTTCCCTGTGTATTCTGAAATGGTATAAACTGAGAGCTCTATTTATGTTTTAGTTATCCATGTTAAACCAAGTGCATCTATTTTATAAACACTGTAGAGTTTCATTATAATGCTTGCTTGCTACAGACAAGGCTAGTTTGATGCATGGAAGTGACATCTCTATTTAACTATACTCACTGATATAAGTAGACAGGACATGAAGAATATTGGTGTTCTTGAAAGCCTGCCTGCTTTTCGCTAAGTTAATTTGATGATGTGATAAGAACGCTTCCGCTCAGATACAAACTTTGTTTTACCTATTTAGATGTTCACAGATTTAAGAGCACTAATGCAACACAAGAATCATTCTCCTTTTACCTTCCTATACAAAGGACAACGATATTTGTAAAAAATGGTCATCTGCCTCTAATAATTGTGTTTCATATACTTAGAATTAGGTCAATAACAGGGGCACAGCACTGGCTTGGTCGGCTTAGTACTGCCTTTCTATCTGAGGACAGCTTCATTTCATGAATTTCCAGATACTTTTCTCTAGGTAGAGAGATTAAAGGAGGTTTTGGCTAAAAAATGTTATTGTGCACTTAGAAATTCACTTTGCTTACTTTCTATTAAGTTGTAGAAAGATACAGTTTTACACCTGTGTTGAAGGGTACTAGTATTAGCTAATGCTGATGAGATTCATAAAAGCAGCCCCTCTAATTAGGAGACAGCAGTACTTTTAATTGTATATTCTGCTGAAATACGTAGTCACTGAACACTAAATATATACTCTATATGTGTGGTGTGATTTT
Organism: Neopelma chrysocephalum; assembly: GCF_003984885.1. Taxonomy (NCBI): domain Eukaryota; kingdom Metazoa; phylum Chordata; class Aves; order Passeriformes; family Pipridae; genus Neopelma; species Neopelma chrysocephalum. Next base: position 7,306,394 of record NW_020897731.1, on the reverse strand, counting down.
TGGTGTTGTCCTGTGCATGGCAAGGGATTGGACTCAAATATCCTGTGGGTCCCTTCCCATTCATGATATTCTATGTACGCTGAGATTTCAGATGTAAACAAGTGCTGTTTCTTTCTTCATCTGTAAGATATTAGACATTAAATTATAGTCTCTCCCCACATCACCATTTGTAAACTGTTTTGAATTTTTTATGAGCACAGGGAGATAAAAAGTCTAAACCTGGAACGCTTGCAAATCTTACTTCTTCCTGGTGATCCAAAAGCTAATGAGCAGACCTGAAGCTGCCTGACTCTTCTAGCCTGTTGAAAAGCTCATTCTTTCACCTGTGTTTGAAAGGGAAACATTTCCAACTGTTTCTATTAGTTTCAGCTTTCATTTTCCCTTCATTTCCCTTCATTTTCATTTAGAGATTATGACAATGCAAGGAGACGTTTGGGGGTTAAGTTTCCAGGCTCACAGGGCCCCTACTGTAGATGTCAGCAACATCTGGATTTTAAACATATTTTTGTGTATCTTCACACTGATTGAGGTTGTAATGAAAATTCAAAGTCTAAACTTTTGGATAAGCTTTTTCCCCGGGCTGTGCTTGCCACCACAGGCAGGGCTGGCCCACTTCTTACAGCGTTCTTGCCATACCACAATACAGCTGGTCCAGCTGCTTCTGCTGAAGGAAAAAGAATAAGTTGTATATCAAACTTGGAATAGCAGAGGTATCTTCTGTCTGTGTTTGTATTTGCAATCTAATATTCACACTAGTTACTAAATAACCCTTACTTAGTTTGTTAGATCCTGCATCTAAACGACCATGTTAGTGTTTATGGTGAAATCTCCTCTAATGTCATTAATTTTATGCCTCTGTTTTCTCTTGCAGTATATTTTTCAAGTATCAATCATTACCTGCAATACTCATTCATAAAGTTATCACACAATTCATCATTTAACCCTTTCTGTTTTACCAAGGCACTGACAATTTCAAGGTTTACAAATTGCATTTTTGTGAGAGGAGCTCATTACCTCAGGATATATTCACTTCCAGATAGCATCTGCAGAAGTCTTGCTACAGGGTTCTGTTCAAGTTAGACTGCTTTAATTACACTTTATCCTTGCCCCCAGTTTCCACAAAGCGGTACTTATGTGACAAAGAGCCATGCAAAGCGGTCTGTACTGGAGTGAATTTCACCTTTGGGGATTAATTATAAAGAGGTTTTTGTGATGAACAATTTTGCAATGTTTCAATAAGACAGTTAAATGTCCCCAAAGTGTTCAAAAAATTAATTCAAAATGTCAGATTTTGATGGGTTGTGGTATCAAACCATAAGCATCCATGTCTATTTTAATTTCTCTTTACCCACAAACTGAGATAAAACATACAGGAAGAACAGCACTAATAATTCCTGTAGCTTGAAACAAAATTGTACTGGACTTGGCCTCCAGAGCCATTTCTAAGTAACTGATGCTCTGATCCCATAAAAATTAGCTAGGACAGGCAGCTAAGATTAACTAAATCAAAACTATCCCTCGCTGCTCCAGCTTCTGCCCTCAATAAGCTTTGGGGTTTTGATCCAACCCTTGTTCAGAAAAGTGGAAACGTTTCTATAAAATCAAGTACAAATCCACATCAGAAGTAACCTCTTTTCTGGGAAGTAATTTTCATAGAGAAGAAAAACCAGTACCGTTAATGTAAAAATAACATCTCTGAAGCAGGATCCTTTGGTTACCTGTTTCAGTTTGATGTTTGGAAAAATGAAGCATCTCAAAAGGGAGGGAGTGGTTCAAAACTAGTCTCTACAGCATATCTGATTTCTAGGTAGTATTTTCAGAAGGACTAGGAGTTCAAAATCTAGGCAAGTATAAAAATTCAGTGGGAAATGCTTTCTTCCCCCTTTCCTCCACCTGGTCTCTGAAATCTGCCCGCCAGCTCTGTTAGTTTTGTTACTTCTTTTTTCTTTCATGCCTGGAGAAGTCTCTCAAATAGGAGGAACCTTAAAATTGCAACGAAAAGTATCCTAAATTTGCAAAATGGAGGAGGGTGGAAAGTTATTTCTCTACTCTTTATTTAATCATAGACATCTCAAAATAAAACTCTGCAGACTCAGGGCATTTCTGTCCCTACAAAACTGATTCATGTCACATAACCTCAGGGATTCAGTTAAACACTATTCATTTAAAATTCCTGTGTGTTGAATTCATTAAGCTCAATTAGCTGTTTTACAGAAGTCACATAGTTTATTTTTATGATATTTCTTCACGAAAAAAGATGTGATCTGCCATCTGTTACCAAAGTTTTGTTCATTACAGTGGAAGCAGAACTGATCTTCAGGGCTGTGCTCTACAAGCAATCCATGAATATATCTGTCACCCACAAAATAAAAGAACATCTTTATGAAGTTCAGAAGGAAATATCCACCATGTAAGGCTTGCAGTAGAAGCCAATGCATGACAGATTATTTTTTTAAGCCAGTTTTATGGCCAAAAAAAAAAAATCACTGGATGGTATTATCAGTTTGAAACCGATGCATTCTATCCAAATAAGGTTACATTTTGGTTTGTGTGGGTTTTGACAATGACTTCCCAGAGTTGTCTTGGGTTTTGCCATTTCTTTGAGGCACAGTTGACCATTTCTGTGGCTTTTTGGAAGGCCAGTGCAAGTAAGAGACCCAAGGTACTTGCAGCAGATTTGAGGTGAAGAAGGAGGCAGCCAGGAGACCAGTAATCTATGCTTGCTATTTATTGCTGGCTACCATGCTGAAAAGCTAAAGGAAGCAATAGGCTGTCTTTTTACCTGCACTTCCAGTCTTGCCATTCTCCCAAAATTCTCCAGTGAAAGGTGGTAAGGGCTCCATTCCCAAACAGCCCTGCCTGTGACAGTCTACACAGATACACAGAGGGATGAATGAGTGGGGAATGGCTTCCCATTCATTGTTTAAAGTTGAAGCTCTTCTGCAGCTTTGACACAGTATTGCTGCTGTTAATTCTGCTCATACGCTAGAACAAGAAAAAAATGGATATATATGGTGTGACATGGTTCTTTCCACTATTGTTCCTTCAACCCATATGGGGTAGTAAGGGGAGAAGCAACATTGTCTTGTCTTTTCTATGGCCTTATTAAATCCTGTTTTCTATCACAACCTGCAAATAAGCACACAAAACGTAATTTCTTGCTGAAGTAACACTGCTTACAAAGATTGTTATCAGAAGGGGAGCGTGGAGGAGGAGGAGGCACTCAAAGATGCACCAGGATGTGAGAAAACAGCAAGATTTTGGGTTATCTGTCTGGGCAATTAAAGTCTGCTAATTGCTCTTTTGAAAGGCATAGGTAGCAATTGTCACCTTAGACTGATGTGGAGGGATGTCTGTCTTGTGCTGGAGGTACAACCCGAAGGGTAACTGTGTGCAGAGCAGCACAACCAACCGTCCAAGGGGTTGTCAAGTGCTCCAAGTAATCCAATGTGACGTTTGTGTGTTAACTTTCTTGCAGTTACCTTAATCTGACTTAAGTTCTGAAGTCATTCGTAGGTTGACAATAAGTCTTCTCAGGCGTGTTCCCAGATACTGAACTAAACCGACTTGGCTCCCACTTTCTACGCTAGTCTTTTCCAAAGGGAGGGTGGGGGATAACGCTGTGTGACGCCAGTCCCCAGCAAACCTCCCTGTCCCGCTCTACACGATCAACACCCCCATAAAAAGTAGGTTGAAGGCAAAGCCGTGGAAAACAACCTGGTGAACCGAGCAGGAGCTCGGAGAACTTTGAAAATCTCTGCACAGAGTGAATCTGAGAAGCTGGTTCAGGAGGCACAACGCTGTGCGGTGGCGGCAGGGCCGGAGGGGGATCGGGCTGGAAGCAGCCCCGGGGGCAGGGTGGGCGAGGAGAGATCTGAGCCAGGAATAAGCCCTGCTCGAAGCAGCGTCCGGGGCAGCCCAGGGGATGAAGAAGAGACCTGCGCCGCTTTTTGCGATGCTCTAAGCGCGGGGCTGTGAGGCGCAGGGCGAGGGCGGCCCTGCAGCGCCGGGGCCTCCGGCAGGGCCGCCGCGCCGCTTTCCCCGGGGAGCAGCCTCGGGGGTGGCGCCGCTCCCCTTCCTTACGAACTACAGTTCCCGGCGTGCCTCGCCGCCGCCCGCCCTGCCCGGGCGGGAGCGGGTGGCGCGCTACCCTGCGGGAACTGTAGGCCGGGGGACATCGATGGTCAGCGGGGCGGTGGCGGGCAGGGAGCGGGTGTCCGTTCTCGGCCCGGCGACCGGCCCGGCCCGCGGTCCGCGGGGGAGAAGCGGGTCCCGGGCGGGGCGGGGGCGCCGCGGGGACGCGCGTCAGTCCCCCCGCCAGGCGGCGCGCGCGCTCCCCGCGCCGGATGCTGAGCGGGGGGGACGGGGGGGCGCGGGCGCGCGCTCAGCGAGGCAGAGGGGGGTGGGGGGGAGGGAGAGGAGCCGGGGGAGCGCGCGCTCGTATGTAAATGAGCGGGCGTGAGGTCAGAGGCAGATGGAAAAGGGAACAGAAGGAATGGCCGCCGCGGCTCCCGCTCCTCCTGCCGCCGCCTCCCAGTGCCGGAGCCCCCGCTGCACGGCGGAGCGCAGGGGAGTCCGCCGAGAACTCGACTCCTGGCGGCACCGGCTCATGCACTGTGTGGGTAAGAGAGGGGGCGGCGGCGGAGTCCCGGCTGCCCGGCGGGACCGGGGGGCGGCGGACGGGGCGGCGAGCGGGCTCCGAGAGAGGGACGGGGAGCGGGGACGGGCGAGGCGCCCCGAGCCCGGGGCTGCCGGGTGGGCGGAGGGGGGGGAGCGGGGATGGAGGAGCGGCCCCAGCGGCTTTCTTGGAGGGCGGGAGCGGAGACAGGGGCTGCTAGGGGGAACGAAGGTCCTAAGCCGCCCCCGGGCAGCGGAGGGTGGGTGTTACGGCTTTGGCTGCGGCCGCTGAGTCTCTTCTTTCGCCGCCGACCGAGACCCGTTCTCGGCTCGGGTCCTTTTGTCTCGGCTCCTCGTCCTTGGCGCGGCGAGCGCCGGTGGCTGCCCCCCTCCTCTCCTCCTCCATCGCCAATGCCTGGGGGGCGGAGGGGGGAAGGGAGCCCGCCTCTGTGTGTCTGTCTGTGTGTGTGCGTGCGCCTTTAAGAGGGAGCCGCTCCTGCACTGACGGTTGGGATTTGAAGTTTTCCCTCCCCCTGGAAGTTGTCATGGCGACGGCAGCTCTCCCCCCCCGCCCTCCCCGCCCCGGGGCTGTCCCGGTCGCTCTCGTGCCGGGAGCTTCCCGGGCTCACGTGACTCCCCCCGCGCGTGTCCAGCGGGTGGGGGCGCGCGGGCACCGGCGGCTTTCCCGCCCGGAGCAGCTTCGGGAGCGGGTCTGCTCCCGCTCCGCTCCGCCCGGGATAAGGCAGCCTCCCCTCCCCGCCTCTGCCCCTGTAAGCGCTGGCACTCCGTACGTGTGCCGCCTCGATTGGGGAGGGTTTTGTTTGTTTCTTTCTTTGTTTGTTTTTTTGTGCGTGTGGGGGGGGGGGATGGTGAACACTGATGCCAGGAACTGCTTTATTTGTATTGTTTCAACAGACGTTTCCCTTCTCGGGGAAGTAGATAAGATCCTCGGTCTCCCAAGTAGCGCGTTAGTGTCAGTGCCTATCCTCCCCGATAGCTGAGCGGGGAAGCACATCCAGTGTGGCTGGGAGGGTTCATTCAGTGCTGCAGAGTGCACTTGAGATCAAAGTAAGAAGTGAATATCTAAATAGGTACACTTACAGGCAGTTAGCTATGTTCGAGTGGGGTTTTTTTTACATTTTTCAATAACCTCGTGGCTGCTTCATACACACAAGCTTCTCGATCTTGCTGTGTTGCCCTAATAACTCTTCTAAACACCTGTTATAACACCTGTGTGTATGATATCGTACTTGTGTATGCTTGCACTGGCCTTTTAATCCTCCAAGTTTAATCCTCCAAGTATAATATTGTATAGGAAAGCAGTGTTTATGTATTTCCATACACAACTACACTAGATTATAATTCTTGCTGAAAGAATGCAGTTTAATTGGAATATACAGGGAGAGCCAGTTCATTGGCATAGATGCTGTGATAAACTGTTAAATCTCATGGACAGATATCTCTGCCAGTATGTAAGTGGCAATTTCGGTGGTTACCTGTTACTTAATAGCATTTCTCTTATAAATTTAAATTAAATCTCAAAAGTCTGCTTGACACAGTGGATGACTGAAGAAACATTGAGGCAGTAATTGCATACTGCTAGATTTGTTCAGGAATCGCAGTTGCGCAGCACGACCAACAATGAGAAAGAATGCAAAGAAATATCACACCTTGGGTCCTCTGCTGGGCAGATCTACAGTGTTTGGGGAACTTCTTCAGAGTTGCTTCTTTGGTTGTCCTTTTACTGAGAATTGTAAAGTGCAAAACTGTCTCATAATTACTTATATTTTACACTGATTGCACTGTAGTGGTGCTTCTCATTCAGGTTTCTCTTCATTGGAATAAAACTTATTTAGGGTATGATTTCTTTGTGTGTTCATGATGTAGAATTCAGTTAATTCAGAAGGGAACCCTGACATGATTAGCAACTCCTAAGGAGGAAGGACACTGATTATGGTTTAATAGTTAGTCAAGAGCTGTCTCAGTTAATAACTGTTACTTGGCATGCCTGTTGAGCAGCCCTTATCAGAAAGTGTCAAAAAAGTGGCAAGTGAGTAGTCCGGATAGTGGAGGTAGAGTATGCCTAACAGGTTTGGGCTGGGTTTTTTGTTTGTTGTTTTTTTTTTTTACCCCCTTTAGTTCTTTGAAATCCTATTGCGTTAAGTTCTGTTAAAAACCCTCCTACAATAGCCCAAAATAACTCCTAAAGTAAAAATGGTTCATTGTTCTCACTCACCCGAGTATTCCCAAGGATTTGAGGAGTCTAACAAAGTATTAATGGGAAGGTCTGAACAATTACTGGGTTGATGGCTGAAATGGCAACATGGTGAAAGGAGGAGTGGTGAGTATGATGGATTTGGCATAACTTACTTTTTCTTTCTCCACTTCTTCTCTAGAATCATGTTTGTAGTAAGGTGAGAAAAACAATGTGGTAAGGCAGTAGCCGCCCAATTCTTGAACTAGCTTACTGTCAATCCTAACAAACAAAAAACAACAAAAAAAAAGCATCACCAACAACAGATCATTCTACCCTTAAAATTCTTTTTAAAAATGTAGAAAGCTGATTATATGATTCTGTGGACTATCATTTGTGAAGCATTATGATCAGAGAGCAGAGCAAGAAAGTACAGACTCCTTTAACAAGCCATACTGTTTCTGCTACATTCTTCAGATATTCAGCAGTATTTTGATGTATTGTGTCATTTACCATATTGATATTAAATTTTATATTTGCATTTCAGTAATATAATCAGTTGAGCACTTTGAAATCCTTTATCTGTCAAGGATTCCTCACCGACTTTCTTTATGGAAGTGGTAAACTGAGTCAGGGATAATACCTCCAAGCGAGTGATTGAGGCTCACAGTTGACATTTATATCCACAACAGTGAGACTGAAATAATATTCAGTGGAGGGCCAGTGGTGGTTAGGGACCTCTGCTCAAAGGGCTTAATTGCTGAATTGTTTGTTGGTCAAAACCTGGTTGCAGACTTAACTCTAAAGCCCAGGCATATATTTAAAAGCTTGGGTTTTGCCAACCTAATATGTTAATTTGTGTCCTGCAGAATATAATTTAAAGTCTCATGTCAAAATGTTCAAGCATTTGAAGAATTTGAGAAGAAAAATAGTGATAAAATTTCACTGACGTTACTGAAAATTGGCTTATTTGATATCTAAACATATTTGAAGGTACAGAAGACTTCACATTGTAAATGAATGGAATATATTAACAGAAATTCGAAATAAGTGTTCAGTACAAAATGTCTGTTGAGCTGGTAATCTTTGTGTGTGTTATGTTGAGCGCTAACATTCCTAAGATGCCTAGACTTGTGCTTATTGGATGTTCCTAACTCTTGCATGACTCAATCAGAGTTCAAAACTAGATGCTCTTTAAAGGCACCTAGAGATCTCCATTCTCTTGATGTTCTTACAGCATGCATAATACAAGCTAACAAGTATTGTTTATAGCGGTGCTCACTGCTATGTTTTGTCCTAGGGTCAGTCATTGTGACATAACATCTAAAGTTCTGAGTTTATAGAAAAGTGACAGAAAGCTCAGATTTGAAGTACCTGACTTAGCCAGTAACTGAGTTCTGTGGTGGTTTAAATTGCAAGGTATTTTGTAGAGGTGATATCAGAATGATTAAGAATTGCTCTTTGGTGCTCTTTGATTTAAACTTTGTAATGTGAGTCGGTTAATTCTATTCCATTGGATTGAGAGGCTTTGGCAAGTCTGAGTCTTTTGTAAGTCTAGCTTTGTGGTCAGCCTTAAGAAAAAGGATTTGTGCCATTTTTTCCAGCAATCATTGATCCTACTGCCCAGTTTCATTTGAACTTTACAGGTAGAGTGTTGGCAAGTACATTGAGTTCCCATTACTTTCATGAATAGGCACAGAGGAGAGACCAAGTAATTGCTGGGCTGCAAGAAAAAGCTTCAAGCATAAGGTTGTGCTTTTACTATATTATCAGAGTATCCTAGGGGTGAAGTTTGGGGCAGTAACACAAGGCTTTTTAATGCGAAGTGCCAGGTAACTCCAGTCATGGATGTTGAAATCTTGCTAGGGCCTTGCAGTGTGTCATGAAAATATAACAGTAAAATTTTCAGTGAAAGATTAGATTATTATTGCAACTACTTTTTGGAAAAAAAATACATCGCTATTTGGGGGAAGGGCAGAAGTCTTACTGTTCTTCTGCTGCAGCTCAAGGGCACACATTTGACAGGAAATAGCCTTGGTATTGCTTTCTTATGAAAACTGAAATTTGATCAAAGCAAAAATCCATTTTTGTATGTTTTTGAAATATACTCCTTTACTCTTGTTACATTTTTTCAGGCTTTTTTTCCTTCAAAACTAGGATATTAGTGCATCTAATTCTATTTTGATAGGTCTAGACCTTAAATTTTTTTTGAAGTGTTTGAACTTCTGCTCCAGCTGACTATTTTTGAACAAGCTGTCTTCCAGGTGCACTTCCAAAGAAGAGGAATTTCCCCCTAGAAAAAGATTTGTAGCAACTGCATTTGGTGCATCTCCACTCTTGCAACACTCCTGCATTAAGTACTTTGTATCTTTATTCCCACAACATGCTTCAGTGTTCTCACTTTCAGTGTGGCTGTAAGTACTTTGCAGCAGGTTAGTGTCACTTTTTTTTTTTTTTGGTAACACTGCTGCAGTTTTAGGTGATTTTCTATAGTTGCCACAGTAGTAGTGGGAGAACTATTTATTTTACTAGACATCTGTAATGTTCATGTGTATCTGCTAATGCTCTTTCTGGTGGCTTAATGCTCTGTTACTTGTCAGGCTACTAACAGACTGTGCAAGAATGATTTCAGTAGGATACCTGCTTTGAACTCTTTTGCTTCCCTGTCACTCCAGCATCTTTAAACAGTGAACAAGCCTGCTGTAGTGCCGTCATCCATGTGATGGACAGTAATACTGGTGTAAGGTGTTCCTGTGGATCTGTTGTACTTTGAGTTATTCCAGCATGAAAAAGATCAAGGAAGTAATCTCAGTGTTACTGCAAATGTTGGAAGAAGAATGGGCGTTAAATCTAGATCAGAATCACAACACAGGTTCACAGGCAGTTTTTGATGCAATGAGGGAAGATGGTATCATGTAAGGGAACAGCTCAAACTAGTATTACAGAGGCAAGTGTGCAAGTCAGCATTAGCATTGAACACTTATTATGAATCCACAGTTTAAGAATGCAATGAAGTGCCATTTTGCATCATCAAGTCCCATGGAACTGTTACCAGAATGGAGAAATTGCAATTCTGACTATATGTTCATACTCTTTGGATGCTTGTATCAGCACTCATTGGTCCCCTGTCTGATCTGTTATAACTCAATAGCTGGTCAACGGGCTGTTGAGAAGTTGGGGGATTGCAGAAAAAAAATCTGGATGCTGCTGTAAGCACAAGGATAAGGGTAGGACTGTGTAAAGGAAGCAGGATGGGTGATAGCAGAAAGGAACCATTGGATTGGTTTAACTGCCTGTGGCACTGTCAGCTGCCAGGAATGGAACACAGCCTTAAACATACAATCTCAATTTCCCCTGAACTAAGCAGGTTAACAAAAGAGGAAAAAATGGTCAGTGTGTGTATATAGGTCAGTGGAAGTTGATGTGGTGTATGTATCGCATTAACTGTTTTTAGATTGAAATAAGAGAAAACACATGGAGTTTGTTTTGGTGCGATGGACTATCGTTGTTTCAAATATGTAGTGTTAAATCGGCTTCTTTTCCATATTCTCTCTCAGTCCGTTTCAACTCATTAGCTTTTCTCTCATAAAGAAGTAATTGCCTACTGCTGTCATGTGTTTTTGGAGGGATGTCTTAAAATTGACTTTTGAGAGAAATTTTTATGTGGGAAACAGTACAAGAAAAGTTAGATAAATGACACCCAGAGGCTTCAGTTTAAAAGGCAGAGGGAGGAAGTGCTGTGTATTTAGCAGTAGATGCAGCACTAGTTCACTGATCCCTTGTGAACCTGCAGTTGCAAGGATGTATGGAGCATATTTTTTATGAAAGACAAAACTGTACCTGCTACACAGACTAATCCATGGATTGTGCCAGATGCAAGCAGTGCTTTATTTGAATTCTTTGCACTTGGAACAGAAACATGTTGCAGAGCATGCAAATAGATACACATATTCAGTAGTGTTGATAAAACCTGTGACTGTTTTTGGTGCTCCTCATGTCTAGATACTGGTATGTGGAAGCAGTTCAATTTTTAAGTGTTCCAGGAACTACTGTAATCTTTGTCAGTGTTTTTAGGCATAGCTTGAACTTTCTTATTGTGTGTTCTTATATAGTAGCTGTTTACTTTTTATGTGGCTGATAGTGAGCTGAGAAATTTAAACTCTGATAGTCTTTCTACACTGAGAGTTTCCTAAACTGGAACTTGTGTAAACCAAAACCATGGAGTGCAGATAAAGTCACTGCAACTCCATCTCAGTTCTTCCCTTGGTTTGGCATTCAGTAACTGTTTAATGCTTGAGGGTGGTAACTTTCAGGGGATTTGTTGTTGTTGTTGATGCACAACACAATTTTATTTTTCTTTCTGGACTCACTGTACCTACCTTCACGATTTATGTGGACTGGTATAAGCATTCATTTATTAAACAGTTCAATAAACTAGACTGTAAAACTAATCTAGCTTAACACTAACCTAGAAAATAGGAGAGGAGACGTGGCAGAAGGATGAATAGGAAAGAAAAGGTCAGATCTAGTCTAACTTGGATCACTTTTCTAACCAGATTTACTACATACCTGCTTTTTCTCCTAAATCAAATGTAAGTAGCATTACTGATTTTTAGCAATTCCTTATTTTAGCAACAATTTTTGTGGGTTTGAAGTGAGCTGCAAAACTAAGTTGGCTGAAGAGTGTCCTAACCAACAAAACTGTTGATGAGAGATTACAGTACCACTAACAAGATCTTTCCACTTGATCTCCCTTTGTAGTGGAACTTGTCTGATGTAACAGTGAACTGCCCTTCTGTTTTAAGTTAGTCTGGGAGACCTACTGTGAATTTTTTTGTTGTTGTTGCTCCGGGTTGGTTTTCTGTTAGTTGAACTGTCTTGCTGTGTAAGGGAAATAACAATATGAATGTGTCATGCTGATCAATTTATCAGATCAGTGTAAGCAGTTGAAGAGCTATATTCCAGCTACTAGCAAATAGATGGGGCTTGTGCTGCCTACAGCTAAAATGGGAAAAATTAGTGCCTTTTCCCCTTTTCCATGCTTGCCTTTATTTTTCAGCCGTATTATATGGGTGTTTTGAATAGATAGTTACAATGAATCCCTTCTTCTTGAATATGACTCAAGTATCAGGGCTTCAAACAAAGTTATTATTCTAACCTTTAGAGTTCAGTGTGTTTATGTAAAGTGTAGAGGTCAGCCAGAGCTTTTATAGACTTCACTAACTTAAAATTCTTTGTCCCAGTTAAAACCATGTCTTTTATATTATTCTTGAACCTTGCTCTCTTCAATGTGCTTGGTGGGAACTTTGATAAGATAGGTTGGAACATTAATAGAGGTTGGAACAGAACTGAATTAGTATGACTCATATGTCTAGTATCAAACTTCTGAAAAGTAGGGTGGCATTATAAATTTAGCTTCCATACATTAGGAAAAAAACTCAGAGAGCACAAAAGCAAACAAAACCAAAACCAAGCACAACCTTGTTGGGGAGGTGATACATCTCTTCTTTTACCACTGCTAATCTATCACTTTATCCTCCCATTCTCTAAAGGTGTAAAGAAGACAGGAAGAAGGGAGGAGAGAGTAGGGAAGGGAAGATGGATGGTAGTGGCTCCTCTGTTTGACAAGCCACTACCCCCCTGTAAGAGGGCAGAAGATGTATTGCAAAGAGCAGGGAACTCTGAATCTGTAGAAATGCCTTGAGTGGTAGAGATTGAATGCCTTTTTATGGGGTGTGGTCTGTGGCATGTCGCTCTGCTGATCAAAGAGCCACGTGTCAGGCTTTTTTTTGTTTCCATTTTGGCACAGACCAGGTTCCTGCGTAGTATCTTGAAAAGCTGGGTTAACTCCTTAGATAAACATCCTATTCTTCACAAAATTCTTGTGGAGTCTCAGCTACTGCTCTTGTGTTTGATTCTCAACATCCATCCAGGCTTATATCTCCATTGAAGCATGTGTTGTATTGCAGGAGTGAGTATTGGGTGAATGTTACTAAATGTGATTTCTTTGGGGTTGTTTTGTTTTTAAATTCGTTGGTTAATGAAAGCTTGCTGAATTTGTGACCTCTTTAACTATACTCCTTGCTTTCAGTTTCTGTATAACTTGCTAGGGTCCTGGTATCCAGTTATGAGACATCCTAACTTTTGTGGCACCTGGGAATTGATTATTCTATGTTCAAAGTGCTGTTCAGTGGAAAAACAATTTTTGTTTTCAGCACTTTATTCTAAAATGCTAGTAACTTCTTTTAAAAATGCTTAATTTTCAGATTAAAAATATTTATCTTCCTTCTTCCACAATTCTCAACTTTTTTCAAATCATCTTAACTACAGTCTTACTTATGAATAATAGTTCTCACCGTTATAATTTCACTGCTTTATAAACAAGCTATAGTGCATTTCTAGTCTGCTGAGCCACTAATAGATCAGAGAGCAGTGTAATTAATCTAGGGTTGAATATGCTACTGCTTTTCATAATTATTGTCAAAAAGCTTTGCACATCTTCTTTACGAGTTTTACTTTCCATTCTAAAAGCACTACGACATTTAGTAATGCCAGGTTAAAATATTCCTCATGCAAAACTACTGGATGTCTTTTGACTAACAATGATTAGTATTGCTGCCATATATAATGTAGGTTATAGAAGACTGCTTTAAAGGACTCCTGCTTGTGATTGCAGCTGTCAGTTTGGCTCACAGGACAGAGACTGTGCCACAGCAAGGCCCAGTTAAATGCAAAGATCTGACTTTACCTAAGTGTAGCTATTAAGCCCCCTAATCTGAAAATGGGGGAGGATTATCAAATGGCTACTGTTTTGTGACCTATAGTTCAGATGTAGGTCATTCTGGTGTTAGCCATCTGATGAGCAGGGGAAGAAAAACAGGATCGACTTAGGTTGTACTTCTGTCTTAAACTGTTCTGTGTAAGGGTTCAGTGCTAACTGTGACAAACTGTTTCAAACGTTTGCTGTGCTACCAACTGAATAATGCAGTGATGGTGGACTTACCTGTGATTCTGGTACATACTCCTTCAATTTTCTTATTCTTCCTGGACCATCTTCATCCCTCTCTCCATCCTTCAACTTTGATAAGTAGTATTTAACTGACTAAAAAAAGAACTTTAAAGTGATAAAGTACAATGGCTGTTGTGGAAATATGGTTTATAAACTCACTTCTGCCATCTTGAAAGGTGTGCCTGCCCACGGCAGGGGGACTGGAACTAGGTGAGCTTTAAGGTCCCTTTCAACCCAAGCCATTCTATGATCTTACCTATTTACTTTGGAATTTCACCACCTGTTGTATGTTCCACTCAGTTGTGGTACCTGGCTTGTGAGGTTCAGGATCTTCTGGTGATGTTTAGAGAGCTTTACCATAAGGAAGAGATTCAGAAGGCTTTGTTTCAAAGCTCTCCTGATTGAAGTCTTGCCATACCTATTTCTGTTGATGCCTAAATCTGAGTTCAGTTGCAGTTGTCCTGTGATCTGTCAGAAAACAAGATCCTTTGGTCAAAGTAATTTCAACTGTGCAGCTCCTGATGGGTTCTTTACTTGTTTACAGGTGTGTTCCTGCACGTCATTTAATTAGATGTGAAATGAAATGTCATGTGTTTATCTTTGAGGCCTATATCATATTCTCTGCTGCTGCCATCAGTCAGAACTTCAAGTGTACTTGTACGCTTCTTTTAATTGTTGGTTAAATATATTTAGCAAAGTAGAACATACTCTTAAAGAAATTTTGTTCTCCAGGCTTGACCATCTCCTTCAACATTACCTGTTGACTTCCTCCCTTTTTGTCGGTTCCACGCCTATTTGACATGAGTTGTGCAAATTCCCCTCGGGCTTGACAAAGTTTTGTCTTGAGATGCCAATTCATGTTTAAATCGGTTAAACCATCACAATACATCTGTCCTAACTCTAACTGATAAATGTGCTATAGGCATTTAATACCAGTCCGCTATAGCAGTGTCCTGAAACATGCACTCCTATTCCATGTCACCGGGTCCTCACAGCTTTCTAATGAGGAGCCCAGAAATGTGAGGTGGCTTTTGATTTTTGGCCTTTCCCTTTTTCCTTGGGTGCCTTACTGTAGTTTGTTTTAATCCCTTACTGCTTTTTTAAATAGCAACAACAAAATCTCCCTAAACTGATACTGACCTTCTCTTTTGGAATGCCAGATGTTAATATCTCAGAAAGAGTTTCTTCAGCAACACCATCAGACGGGTTAGGATGTAGTGAAAATTATCTTTATTTCCCATCTGCACCCTTGTCAAAGTCTACTAACTCCTGAACAAATGTGTTCTGCCCCAATGAAATAGTATTTGATAAGAAATGCTCAGTTTAGAATTTGTGATGTGGGTTCTTATCTTGAAATGTTGGAAGTATCCCGAGTGCCCTGAGCTTAGTGCTGATGTGAAAAACTGCACTTCAGCACTGATCCTAGATCAACTTCTGTGCACAGTCCTCAAAAGCAATGGTAGACAGTTGAATCCTGGATACTTAGTACCTCACTATGTCACTTGCACAGAACGGGGTGTTTTCTTAAAGCTAGGGCTTCGACAAAACATGAGTTTCACTTGAGAATTCACATTGGAGAAACTCTTTAGTAAATCCTAAAATACCAGACTTTTTTTTAGGAAGCATTTGTAAATCATTTATGTCTGAATTACTGTTGACATCTCTGGCAAGCACTCTGTCCCACAAACCTTCGAAGAGTGAAGTGAAAATTTAAGACATCATCGATTTCTTATTAAACTAGTCAATGCTTTCTGCAGTTACACTGCAGGATAAAAAGCCAAAATCCACTGTAGTGTATCTTGAGGAAACTTGTGTGAAGATTTAGATTATTGAAGTCTGTGGTGTTACTTGCTGTTAATTGGTGACTTTAAGAATACTTGTCCAGTGGTCCAGGAAGGGGGTTTGCTGGCCCAAGCCTGACTTTGTAAGGCCTTTACTTCAGGTTGTCATATATAGTAACAGTTTGGTTGCTGCTACTTGATGTAACTTGAAGTCATTTCTGGCTCTTCCATGTCTGAAGAGAGCCTGACATCTTTTCAGAATCTGTCTTCTGAGGAGTCGAGTCACTTTTGAGGAGACCAATATTAACAGAGTATCTGAAAGGACCTAGGGTGACTGCTTGTTTTCTCAAGGCCTTTTTTATTAATTTCCTAGGTAGGGACAATAAATTGCTTACCTTACCTGCCTCATTCAACCACCAGCATCACAAACTCTGAAGAGCCAGAACAGCCTCTTGTACTGTTGAGCAGTTATGTTATGAGAGCAATAGTTACTTGGTAGTGATTTGGGTGGTGTTTTTGAAGAGCTGTTAACTGTCCTTCGCTCTATGTGCTGCTGCACTTCTCCACCTTGCCCTTAATTGACCTGATTACGTGGTGTGCAGGATAGTTGCAAACTGGTTATTCGACAGCTTCATCAGTCGTACATATCAAGTGGTAATCAGGCATTTTCTCCTCTTTCCTTCTCAACCTTGCTGATAAGTAATAAGTGCTGTTTTGCTCTTTGTGTGAGATATGAGTGATCTTGACCTATGAGACTGATAAAGAAGCTTACCAGATAAGTAACTTTACATGAAGTTTTCCAGAATACTGGAACTGAGATTTATCTGGTTCCTGCAGAAGTTTCCCTCTTGCTGGAAATGCAGACTGTAATCACACCTTTCTTTTAAGAAATTCAATTCATGTATTCTTGACCTTGCAGTTCACTTGGCTTCCCTAAGTGGTTGCTGTTGTCTTTTTAAATTGGTTCATTAGGAGGAAAAAAATACCCTAGTTAGAGATCAGCTCAAAGTACTGAAGTTTCCTGTTTTGTCTTGCTTGAAATTTGTGGGAAGCAATGGAATATGGCTGTCTTGGGTCAAAGAAACTCACTAAAATGTGAATGGAATAGTGAACTCTGGTAAAGACTCTGCCTTTTCTGTTTATCTTATAATTCATGGTTCTTGTGAGAAAAAAAAGAACAAACCCAAACCAACAGGTTCAAATGCCTTTTTTTTTCTGTTTAAACTTAGTACAGAATTTTGCTGAGGAGTTGTTTGTTTTAAGGCGCAAATTAGGGACATTAACTTTTTTCTTTTTTGCACATTATAAAGTGAAGAGGTATCTCATTGTTTTTAAAGCAGACTAACAAATTTAGAAGTGAGAATCACTGTCTGTCTGGAAATAATGAATGTTTGCTTCTGCTAAGGAAGAGACTGCTGGAATACAGAAGGAACAGAGTGTTTCTAAGACAGGATAGCTACTGTTTAAACCCTTCCGCCTTGCGTAAGAGCTCTTGTCTGTTCTCCACATGATTCAAGTATTCAGAAACTTGCCACTACTTAAAAGAACGTATCTGGTTTTCCTTTGTGGTGTTCTATGTCCTGCTTACCAGCTCAGGTTGGAAAGTTGATAGCAATGTGAGCTTTGTAGAGGCTAATCAGAAATTCATTACAAAACTGTTACAAAAATCTCCCCGTAAATTCTCAGATCTAGTATATGATTTCAGTTGAGTACTGTATGAGTTCTTTTTCACAGCAGATGAGAGTCTGAGTCCCACACTTTGAATCTTACCATTTTGTGCTTTATGTTGGGCCTTTTAATGATTGGGAGAAAGTTTATCAAAAGTTTTTACAGATGCATGCTAATTGATTTAACTTCCCCAAACCCTCCCCCCCCAAAAAAAGAAAAAACTCAACCAAAAAAGCACCCCTTGACAAACTAGCCAAACAAAGAAAAACCCCACCCAAAAACACTTTCTTAATCTTTGAATTGTGACAAATGCTGAAAGCAAAAGCCAGAGACTAACTTTTTCTTGTTCTCTTCTTATATGTGACATTTTTTATCTGATGAAAGTGTCTAACGTGAGGCTAAAATTCGTATATAAAGTCTTCATTTCTATACTTCTGTTTTTCCAATCTCCAATGGGAAATGAGGGAATTCAGCCTTAATCAGATGTTAAACAATTAGAAACCTGTGTCTGTTCTTTCCAGTATATTATGCAGGTTCAACAGATGTTCATTTAATGATGCAGATTCCAGGTTGTTTGTCCATGACGTAGAAGCTGAGATACATTGCCTGCCTACCTTGAGCAATGTCATATTTTCTTTTAAGCACTGACCATGTTTAAGAACTGATTTGAAATCACAGTTTATCTGAATTTAGAGTTCTTTGAACCTAACTGGAGCATCTGAGGCACTTGCAATTTTAACCTTGAGTACCGGAAAATCTTTTAGAGAAAGTAGGCATAGTTAATAATTTTTATTTGAAGTTTTTACATAGATAGTGCATTTATTGTTAACATGTTGCTAGCTCTAAATTTTGTCTAATACGCCAAGCCAAATGGATTCAAAAATGATGGCTGTTAGAGGAGTTTGGGGGATTGTTTATTTTTTAAAACTAGGTATTTGTAAAAATAAACTGTAAATTAAAGGTGAAAATACATGGTGTAGGTATTATAAAGTGCTTAAAAGTGAACTTATGACAAATTTAAGAAATTACCTACTAGTATAAAGGTATGTTCCACTCATTTAATGGTAAAACTGTGGTATTTCTAGGGTTATTAAAATGTTTTTTAATAATATGACTTCAGCATTTGTGTTAATGATATGTTTATAAATAAATATTTTGAAGAATGCAGCATTGAGATTTATAGGGTTGATAGTGTTATTATTTGACATCTAGACACAAGATGGCTTTCCTTCTGTAGCTTCAGCAGATAAGAGAAGTATAGATTAATTTCAGGAACCCTGATATTAGTGAA
Source organism: Neopelma chrysocephalum (assembly GCF_003984885.1). Lineage (NCBI taxonomy): Eukaryota > Metazoa > Chordata > Aves > Passeriformes > Pipridae > Neopelma > Neopelma chrysocephalum. The sequence goes on along the minus strand of NW_020897731.1, from coordinate 7,287,834 downwards.
GTCTAGTTGCAGGATTTCAGTCAAACTGAAATAGTGATGTAGAAATTATAATTGAAAAGAAGCCTTCTGAAAATTCCCATGAAACTCTGATTCTCTTCGAAATTTCTCATACTTGTAAAACTTAGTGTCAGGCATCGGTTTCGTGGAATGCTTTGAAGGCTTGCAACTTCATTAGCTTGCAGTAGACACATAATGTAGTAGAGAATCCTAAGCTTCAGTTTCTCAAAAGCCCATCAGGGTAGGTATGTTTTGAATTTTTTTTTTTTTTGGCTTAATGAACTGGTGTTTTCTGATAACTGTATTTTTCTCCAACAGCTTTTCTGTGCAGAAAGGTAAATGTTCTTCAATTCTGATAACCCAGGAAGTGTGTCAGACCAACTTCATTTGTTAATTGACTGCTAGACTTTCTCCCAGATGCTGGTTAGATGTCTGATACATAGATGTCTGATACTGCATTGTAGTAAAGCAGTGTTGTGACCTATTCGTTGCTACAGATCCACTGTGGACTTCACTTTTCCATGATGATTTAGTGAACATCTGACTAGACCTTCATGTAGAAAAGAAGTCATTGTCTAGCAATTCTAAACTTTTTAGATAAAATAGTCCAAATTTTCAGTCCTCTTGTACATCTTAAAATTATGATTAAGAAACAAGAACATGCTTCAGGCACATGGTCTTCTGAAAGTGACAGTTGTTCCTATGTTTTACTGTTGGGCATTATTCTCCTCATGTTGCAAAACACTTAAATTGATATCAAATGAGGAAGTCATGAGCATTTTTCCAAGCTGGATGTAATTCTCTTTTACTGTGACTTCTTCTCCCTGAATTTTCTTCTCTAAGGGTCCAAACTGGTCAAATTATTGCCAGCACTTTCCTGAGTAACAGTTGGTATCTAGCTAGCTCTGATGTAAGAGTCTTGAAAAAAGAAAGGCGGTAGAATAAGCTTAAGAGCCTGAAGAACACTGATTTTCACACCAACTCCATATTGCATTGTCCCCGTGTGGCAGCTGGGATTGGACCACTGTTCAAAGAAAGAATTTTTTGAGAACAGAAATGAAGTTCTGGTAACTGTCTCTTGGAAGTGTTTTTCTCTCCCCCTGCCACAGAGCAGCATAGTCATTTCTGAAGTGTTTTTCTTATGCCTTTTAAATTATAAACAACACAAATCTCTCAAACTATCTTGCCACTACTACAGGTGCAGTAAGAGGTGTCATGTGAGCCTTCCTATTTACAGGTCTGCAAGGACACATTCTTATTGGCATAGAAGATTACTTTGAAACGTGGAGATGCTTCCTTTCTTATTCAACCTCATTTTTCTTGCTGTGATATATAGTACCTGAATGCAGAGTTGATGCCAATTGCAATCTTTATTTAACCCACAAATTTTTTTTCCCTGGTGGCTGCCACCCTTTTCTTTAAATTTGTGAACAACTGGGGGGGAGGCACGACATTTCCTCATTTTGTTTTGCTTCTGAGGTATGGCCAGTGTCAGTCTCCCTCTTTGTATTCTGCTTAATACTTTTAACTGCTTAATGTTATAGCAGGTTCTTTTGATGTAGCTATTAGTTTTTGGAAACTGTATTTAATAACTCTCTTCATCCACACAATAAAGCACAGCATAAAGGGTTGAAACCAAAGATTTTTATCCTAAGTGAAAAGTAACCAGTTAAAACTGAAGTTGTTCTATAGTCTCATTTCAAGTTTTGATCCTCCCGTCTCATTGGCAGCAGCAGTGTCCTCAACTACATTAGTTCTTGGAGTCAAGATTTGCAGAGAAGGACAAGCATCTTTTTTAGCTATGGTTTGGAATTTGTATTGGAGTCTAAATAGAGGATTTCCTCCCTTTCATTTTGGAATCTCTGGTATGTTGGTTCCTGTTTGCTTAGGGAACTGAATCGATATGGTAAAGAAAATGAGTGTTTTAAGTTAAATGTTTAGAACTTTCTATTATAAGAATACTTTTCTTTTTAGTCCTGTAAGCAAGAAATGGATTCAAGTTAGACAACATATTCAATAGAAGCCCCCGCCTTACTCTACTCGTATGCAAAATTTTCTTAAATTAAGTCTCAAGAATTTTTCTGCAAGGAAAATTGGCTGCTTCTTACCTGAGAATCTGGCCAAGATTCTGTCAAATAATGAATTTTAGGAATAGATATTCTGTAGTGACATTACAAACAGGAAAAATAAAATCTTTGAATAAATATATATTAATTTTTGCTTCTGTTGTCATGCTTCATGTCTTGAGTATTCTGTCTAGCAAGATAGTTTATTTTTTTTCTTGCCACTTCTATAAATGGCAAAAAGGTGATTGAGTGTTTCCTTATTGTTTTGTATATTTTTTTGGGTTTAGTTTTGTTTTTTAATCTCAGTGCTTCATTTGTTTCATACCATGGTCAATCCTTTCCAGATTGTTGTGACAGTAGATTTTTTTAAAAAATTAATAGAACCAAACCAAAACAGACCACAGCAATAGCAAAAACTCTGTGACCTGGAGAATTATGTCAATATGTCAAGACTAAAATTATTAATCCATCTATGGGTGGGGGGCAGAGAGGACAGCTGCTGAACTGTGGAAGGAAGGGAGAGGCAGAAGAAACAGCTAGAGATGTTAACACTTAAATTTTCTCTGTTAAACACACTGCTCCACTCTTATAAAATATTAAAATAATTGTCTTCTCTACAGAATATTCTCCTCTAACAAGTTGTACAGGAGTTGCTGCTTGTATCGTAATGATGGGATAAAGGTGACTAGGTGTAGTTAAAAAAAAGGAAGTAATTATTTAATACTTTTCAGAGTTTTATTCAGTGCTACAGAAAGCTCATAAAATATTTTCTAAATCAATTGAGTGATCTGTTGTATCAAAGAAACTTGGTGATGACTGAGTAATAAACACAGGTCTTTTAAGGGTTTTGAGTTTCTGATGCAAATAATTTTATTTTCCTGTCGCTTGGAGGCAGAAGACCATGTCTTTATTTGGAGACAAAGAAATGCAGTTCAGAGCAGAAAATAATTTTTCAGGAAAACCAATTGCCTTCTGTAGTGGCAGATACGATGGACAACAGAGTGCAAGCAACACCTGTAAAATGAAGGTGTATACTTCAGAAGGTTGTAAATTAGTATGATTAGAAACTGAAAGATGACTGAACACTAGCTCCAAGTCCTTTTCCTACAAAAGGGATATAACTTGTAAGAAAGGCAGATGACTTTTGCCTTTTTAAGTAAGACAAAATACTGCTTCTTACTCTTGCCCCTGTATTAATGATATATAGTATTTATCAATAAATATTGAAGTACTATTCACAGAATCACAGAATATGCAAGTTGGAAGATACCCACGAGGCTCATTGAGTCCAACCCTTAGCCCTGCACAGTACCGTCCCCAAGAGTCACGCCATGTACCTGAGAGTATTGTCCAAGCCCTTCTTGAACTCTGCCACTTCAAGGCTTGGTGCTGTGACCACTTCCCAGGGCAGCCTCTTTTAGTGCTCAACCACCCTTTGGGTGAAGAACCTTTTTCTAATATCCAAACTAAACCTCCTCTGACACAACTTCAGGCCATTCCCTGAGGTTCTGGTCACCATAGAGAAAAGATCAGTGCCTGTCCCTCCTCTTCCCCTCAGGAGGAAGTTGTAATGCAGTGAGGTCTCCCCTCAGTCTCCTCCAGGCTGAACAGACCAAGTGAACTCAGGTGCTCCTCATATGGCTTCCCCTCAAGGCCCTTCACCATCTTTGTTGCCCTCCTTTGGAAGCTCTCTAGAGACCTAATGTCTTTTTTATATTGTGGCACTCGAATCTGCACACAATATTCAAGGTGAGGCCACACCAGTGCAGAGCAGAGCGGGACAATCCCTTCCCTTGACCGGCTGGTGATGCTTTGTCTGATGCCCCCCAGGACATGGGTGGCCCTCCTGGCTGCCAGGGCACTACTGAATCATATTCAACTTGCTGTTGACCAGGGCTCCTGGGTCCCTTTACGTGGCACTGCTTTGCAGCCTCTCATTCCCCAGTCCATATGAACATCCAGGGCTGCCCCATCCCAGCTGCAGAATCCGGCACCTTCCTTTGTTAAACTTCATATGGTGGTTGGTGATTGCCCAGTCCTCTGATTTATCGAGGTCCCTCTGCAGGGCCTTCCTGCCTTCAGGGGAGTCAGCAGCTCCTCCCAGTTTTGTGTTGTCTGCAAACTTGCTTAGTATCCTTTCCAGTCCTGCATCCAAGTTATTTATGAAGATGTTGAAGAGCACAGGGCCCAAGATGGAGCCCTGTGGAACCCCACTAGTGACAGGTGGCCAGTCTGATATTACCCCATTCACTATTACCCTCTGTGCTCGACCCATGAGCCAATGGCTCACTCACCACATGGTGTGTTTATCCAGCTGTGTGCTGGACACTTTGTCCAGAAGGATCCTGTGAGAGAAAGTATCAAAACCTCTACTGAAATCCAGAAAGATTACAACTGTCTTCCCTTGATCAACTAGTTGGGCTACCTTGTCATAAAAGGCAATCCAGTTTGATAAGCAGGACTTTCCTCTCATGAAGCCATGCTGACTGTGACCAATGACTGTGTTTTCTTTCAGATGTTTTTCAATACCTCCCAGAATAATCTTCTTCATAACTTTACCCAAGCACTTGAAGAAAAGCAGTTTTTCTTTCAGAGAAACTGCGACTGGTGCTTTATCTGCCTGGGGTACTTGTTAAAAAAAAACTAAAAGCCATCCTAATACTTGATGAACCTAATGAAGCTGAATTTTTTCTGTGGTATGATTGTTTTAATTCAAGATAGCTGACTTAGTAGTAGTGCAAACTACAAAACTTCCTTCAGAAGTACTCTTGTACTGGGCCAAACTTAATAATGCAATAATGAAAATTTATAGAATGGAGAGAAGGAGAACTGAAGTTTGTCATTTAGATATAGTACGTTTTTTGAATTACGTGTTGTTTTCAGAAGGGATCACTTTTTAGGTAAGTGAAGGAGAGCAAGCTGCCAAGGCAAGAGGGGGAAATCTTGTAAGTTGTTGCTCTGGTGTGGAAGAACCAAGCTTAATGTTTTTAGTTGCTTATATATTTTCATATATATATATATATATATATACATATATATATGAAGGGAAATTTTTACTTCTCATGGTATTGTCAATTATGTCAGTGAGTTTTAGGTCAGAACTGTGTGGTTGTGTGTTGTACCTTGGCATGAAACAAATAAAAGTGTATGGGGCAAAGGATGCTAGTCATTGAGGAGGTTAGCCCACTGGTTAGGGCATAAACCAGTGTGCAGGATCTGTCTTTCTGTCTTTACTGGTCCATAACCCAATGTGATTTTGGTTTCTGAAACTCCTCATACAATTTATGTAATAGCCCTCATAGATTAAGAAATACCACCTCAAAATATGGGTTATATGACTTCAGAATGGAAACAGAGTTTATATGAGAACTAAGTAAGTGTTCCTGTGTTCAGAGGCAAATGCAGAAACAGGAACTCTTAGTTCTTATCAAGTCTAACAATTAAGTAAAGTAGCAGTAACTATTATCACACCAAAAAATAAAAGAAGGTAGTTTCATTTTAATGCTGTGTCTGGCAGTACTCTGCCCAATCTCATTAAATGTAATCCTGTTCTTTGGATTTTCCTAATTACATTTTAAAGACCATTTGTTAAATTTTACAACCTTCTGATTTCAATTCTTAGCAGTTCTGAACTGACTTTCATATTAGTTTTGATTTTAAAAGCAGCCTTAATGGGCTAAACTCTATACTACTTAGAATGTGCAGATTTTTTCTATTTAACTTTGCATTGTTTTCTCTGCTAAGATTATTGAATAAACTCTAAAAGCAAGGAAGATACGTACAACTTCCTTGCTGATGCTTGTTACTTACCAACATCTCAAATAGGAATAGGAGTGAGGCCTAATTTTACTTAAGAAGCTAAATAACAAGTGTTTTGGACTTCAGTAGAAAAACTTGAACTACCATAATTCAGATGTGATTGCTGGTATAGTAAGCCACAAACTGGAGGGTGATGAAAATTTCTGGGATAGGTTAATTTTTAGACATGCAGAAGTTATGAAGATTTCAACATACACTTCTGCTAACTTTGTTAGGTAAGTTAACAAAGGTACGTTTTACAGAGTCTCAAGATCCTTTTCTTCATACCTTGCCTCCAGAGGCTGTAGTGCTTAAAGCTTATGTGTTGTTTCATTGTAGCAAAAATACACCTGCGTGCCCTGTCCTTCCAAGTGGCATGCAGCAGTCTTACCCTGTGCCTAACTCAGGATATGCTGGAAAAGAAGGGAAGAAGCAGAACTCAGAATTTTCCAAGTTCTTTAACAAGTCTCCAAAATGTAGTTAGAGAGAACAGTAGGATCTCATCTAAAAGGTAACCTTTCAGCATTGAGATGAAAACTAGAGCAGTAAATATGAATAAGATGAGCAGTATTGTTAAGCATTTGCCTCTTCCATTTCAATTTTTTCTATCTGTGTAAGGAGCATTCATCTACAATTTCTGGTATGCATCCAGAGGTATGAATAAAACAGTCATTATGGCTCAGAAAAATATCGAATCAAAAGTGAATTTATTTAGAAGTATTTTCACTGAAAGCTTTTATCAGTTCATCTGCTCATACTTTCCTGAACTGGAAAAAACTGCAGCAGATCAGAGGAAGGGAGAGCAGGTATAAGTGAAAGGTTTTTCTAGGTGGCTTATTGTGAGGTCATTGACGTGATGACAATCTGAATTACAGTGCTTTTAATAGGATTTCCCATCACCTTTTTTTTTCTTATTTTAAACTCAGTGGTTACATGAATTCCCAGTTATCCTGTTACAAGTGCCTCGGCAAGTACTCAATATGGCCCTTGCAACAGTTGTCATTATTATAGTTTGCCTAAGTCTTGTGAGGCCCCTCCCTGAGATTTAGTATTATTGTATTCTAGCCTGAGTTAAAGAACAAGTAAACAGCTTTTTAAAAAAAAAACCACCTAAAAATTACTAAATTTTAGTAAAATGTCTTGAATACAGTAGACTTAAAAAGTCTGAGAATTGAATTACTTCTGAAATAGAAACATGGAAATGGGAAAGGAAAGAAAAGATTACTAGTGAAAGAATGAAGACTCAAAGGTTAATGAAAATATATTTCCTTTTATGAAATGGACATGCATTTGAAAAGAACATGCAAATACTGGAGTTAATATGGCCATATACAAGACTAGGAGAATCAAGAAATTAGTATGACGTAGAGTGTACTGAGCCTATCAAAAGCTTTTTAATACAACCTATGCATATACTACTCTTCTCTTTCCCAGCTGTATAGTAATTACCTCTCCTATCTTCAGACCCACCAAGTGGTGCATTTGAAAGCAGTACTCAAATGTCAGCTTACACTTATTACATGGTGTTATTTATTCCTTTTTTGGCTGTTCTCCTAACACACAATTTGAGTCATTCAAATTTGTTGAAAACATACTTGCAGTCTCAGTTGTGATCACCTAGAGGATGTGGGGAGGGAAGGAGGAGACAGGCAGTTTGAGAAGGTGTTGAATTCAACTCTGAGGCTGAAGTAACTATTTCGTCTCAGAAACGTTATGGAGATAAAGCATTTGGAAAAACAGTAGCCACTGTATAGCTAAACCTGTCTGACCTCAATTTGTATTTTGTAATTGTTCAGTTGCTCCATCTGTCCAAAATTAACTTAGACCAACCTTGTATTAAAATTTCTAAGTGTACCTCATGATTTTCTCTAGGCTCAGTGCAACGTAGAATATCGATAGCTTCCGTGGAGACAGGGACCACTGGGCTATTTACTAGTTTCTGAATGGAAGAGGCTTCATAATAAACTGCCACACTGCTGCTGCTGCTGAGGAGTAGAATGAAGAATGGCACTATCTGGTCATGCAGTGAGAAAAGAGTCCTTGTGTGTTCCTTGAGTACCTCTAAGTGTGTATAACGTGCACAATCTGGGAAGCTTCCATGGAATGTATCCATTTAATTATTACTCTGTTTTATTCATTACAATGAATTTTACAGCCTGTACTGTTTATACATGGCAGCATACACTCTCTAATGTAGACAGGCTTTTAGGATGTTTCAGACACTAAGCAGTTTACTGTGATAAAACATTAGGGGAAACTTAAATCATAAAGTTCTGTGAGCAGCTGAAAGGTAGCTTCTCTTTAAGAAGATTTTATTTTAAAGTTGTGAAGGCTTCCTTTGGATTTAATAATCATGTTTTAAATCTAAGTAAACTTGTAGAGACATTTAAAATAACATACTGGAATTAATTCACAAAGTATTGTTTTTTTAATTACTCAGCAGTGGTAATTGCTCTTCACTTTGCAATTTCTCTGACTTTATAAAATAGTTAGTAGGATAACTCAGCAAAAATGTTGCCATAGGCCCTTGGCCCATTTAAGGCTTCCCTGGTTTAGACAAGATTGTACAGCATCCTACTTCTAGTTCCACTGCAGTCCCCCTGTCCTGGGAGAGGGTTGTAGATCAGTGACCGCTAAGCCCAGGGAAATTATTCAGCTACTCAGGTTCCTCACTTCCCTTGGGATCTTAAATTCCATCTCATGGCTGCTGTGACCAAGACCACTGTTAACTGTCTCATCACTGATTAACTCTTCCTTAATGATGAGTAGCAGCTAGCAGAGTGCATCCCCTGCTAAGCTTGTCCACCCTCTCAGGCAGGTTTGTCCTCCAAGCACCAGAGAATCTTCTGTGTTGCTGGTGCACTACCATGTTGCATTTCCAGCATGTGTCTTTGTGATTGATTTTTCATGGGAGCTAAGGCTGGGGGTTGTGCAACCTTTTTTCTTCTTTACCCTTGATTGGCAGTCTGTAAAGTCTGTAAGAGATGTTCACCATGATGTTTGCCTGGTTGAATCCTGACCGGTAGGTTTTCAACTGTCCTGTAGCCCATTCCACACTAAGGCTCCATTTGTTCGAGTTCTTTGTATAAAGTCTAAGCACTGTCCTTGACTTTCTCACTTCTTCTTTCTTAAACTGCAGTTGAGCAGTTGTGTGAACTGTCTCGCTGTACTGTGTACTCCCAGTAAGATCATTATGTGCTCAGTTTTATAATCCCTCATGCTTGCTTCCTGTGCTGAATGCATTCATATAGAGCTGCTTAAGGTGTGTCCCTGCTTATACCACTTGTTCAGGGGGACTGTAAGGTCCTCATTGTGTCTTGTCCTGTACATTTACCCTTTCTGCCGTTCTCTTCCTTTCTAGGCTTCAGTCTCCACTTTCCTGGCAAACCTAGGTTGAAGACCTAATTATGAGGCAAGCATGTTAGCAGTGATTTGCACAGTCAAATGGATCCTGTCTTTCTCAAACTTTCTGTTTCTGAGAGCTGTCTTAAGAGATGAAGTCCTGCCTGCAGCCACATAGTCAGATGTTGATCCACAGAATATGTTTGCCCTAACAAAGTGTTCCCCCTGAATCAGCACTTGGGCTCTGTTATTTATTATATTGACACGTGGTGTCATTCACTATTGTCAGTGTGCTCCTGTAGTTAGCTCTGATCTGCTGAAGATCACCTTTGGCAGTATCACAGTGCCCACGTAGTTGGGCAACAAATGATAATACTGCAATAGCCAGATGAGCCATAAAAGTTTCTCTGCAACATTCCATGTTTGGACCACAGGCAAACAGCTGAATTTGTAAGACATCCAGTCCAGCTGCTGTGCAGAAGCCCCATGGGATTCTGCAATTACTGTCATGTGTTGCTTCCTTTTAGTGACCTTAGCTGTTGACCCATGGATCAGGCTTAGATGCCAAACCTGAGGGAACTTGTTCCTGGGCTGTTCGCCTTTTCGGCACCTGAATAACTACCTATGGAAAAAGAGAGCCCCCTTCCTGTTGCTGGAGATCATAGCTTCGTCCTCCCAGCTTCTGGGAGTCCCTCTGAGGAAAGAGTAGAGTTGGTAGAGGGGGTGGTGGGGCAGGGTGAGCGTTAATGTAGAGGATAAAAACCTGTTCACAACTTTGTTCAGAGAAGCAAACTATGGAAACTTGTAACTGGGTTAAGAGACTAGCTGTATCACAAATTTCTGCTTATGAAGACTGTTGGAGGAACCTGTCTTGGATCTTAAAGGGTGTGAGATAATGAAGAAAACTGATATTCTTTCTATATGAAGATATGAGAAGTGAGACAACAGAAGAAATTTATTAGAGATAAGAGTTGGACAGATTGGAATATTGCGAGTTAATAGAGCCAACAGTGTTGCTTTTCAGTTCAGAGCCAGGAAGTGTCAGATCTCAAGTAACACTTTTGAAAGGCAATTTGGAATCAGAGAGGCAATCAACCACCAAGAGACAGAAAATTCTGTGAAATTACTTTGGAGCAGATTTTTTTCAGTTAGTGAATCATGAGAGGTATAAGCAAAATGTATTTCTGACTGGTTTCTGTAGGCTCCTCAGGTTCTGGAGAGTTACAGAACTGCTACTACTGTTTGCATATGCATATTGACTCAAGGAGAACAAAGGTTTATTGAAATGCCTGTGTTGAGGTGGTTACATTTTATGAAGCAGTGCCAGCACACATTTATCAGTAACTGTTCTAGAAACTAAGATTGTATCTTCATGCTTAGGCTAAATTAAACTTGTATCAATCCTACTGAAAGGCAGTAGAAGTACTTTGTGGAGTGTGGAAGTAATACAGGTGTTTTCAGGGAAAATTTTAGAATAAGGTGTGGAAGATTCTCTCGATGTTGTTAGATTGTAAAACTAAATGTTCTTTTAAAAGAAGGCGTCCAGTATCCAAAGGTGAGGAAGCAAATGATCATGCAGAGTAAATATATTGTGGCTTCATGGAGAAGTTCTGTAAGACTTGGAAGAGAAGCAGTTGGGTAGGATGGAACTAAGTTTGGTGAACTAACAGAGAAATGGGTTGGTGTGTCCTTTGCTCAGGGTAATAAAAAAATAATGTTTTTGCATGGACAGGAGCAGGCAGTAAGGCAGGCAAATAAGGACAAAAGTAAAGGCAGAACCAAATGGGGGGGGGTGGTAGGTGTCCAACAAGCAAGAAGGTTTTGGGATGGTAAACAACCTTCCTGTTGTTTGATTGACAAAGTACTAAGAAATAGGTGTTGGCATTTGCTCTTTTGAAATAAGCAGAATTGTCTCTGAGAGATGCTTCATTCATTTCTTTACCCAGTGACAGTAATTTGCCAGAACCTAACTAGCTACTGACCTGAAGTGGCTTGTAGTTTATAACATTATTGATCATAGCAATGCATAATAGTGTGTATTATATTTCCAATTTGTTATGTCTGGAGAATTGCTATCTTAACTTCAGACTTCACCTCTCTTGCTTTTTTTTGTCCATAACACTTTGAATTCAGAAGAGAGAGGAATTTGTGCAATGCTAATATGATGTGAATTTGTATTACATTGATTCTAAGAGTCGGTGGATAATGCTTTAAGGTAAATTTTAGTATATGCTTGGGTCTTGGATTTTTGCTTTGTGGTTTTTTTACTGTTTAAAAAATGTGTGCATATATATTTGTGAGTGGACAACAGGTTTAACATTTAATTTGTGTCCTCTCGTATGAATATAATTGTATAATTGAGTATAATTGTAATTGATTGAATTTCATAATATATAGTCCCTATGTTAAAATTATTTTATAATGCAAATTTTAACAAAATGTGACTTGTCAAGCTGAGCAGCTCCAATGTATTAAGATAGCTTCCCTTTTCTACTCAAGATATGGTACATACTTATTTTTCTTATACTAGTATGCATACGGTCTAAACCAAAAGTAAATGTAACTTTTGACAAGAGAGCAGGATGTTGTGTTGTCTTAAAAGGCATCACATAATGAATAAATTTTGTGATTCTAAATGTTCTCTGTTGATGGTAGTTGTTTCCTGAAGATTTTGGTGTCTTTTATGTGGTGTGATGATAAAACAGTCTTGCAAAGTTCTGTAAAATAGCTACATATATATAATACAGACAGGCCTTTAATATAAGGAATGAGAACCTTCAAATGCTGCTTTGAATTATCCTCTTATTTTCAAGTAAGCTTATTATTTGGAAGGAGAAAGGGGGGCACTTGGAAACTATTTCTGTATTGAACAAAACTTCTGTTATATTGATGATGTAAATTCTCACCATATTTCATTAGTTGTCATGCATCTCTTTTTTTGGTTTTTTGGTTGTTTTTCGTTGATTTTTTCCAATCACTTGATTTCCTCTGTGTCTCTTCTCCCTTATTGCAGTATGTGATTTTTACCAAATACCTAAACAGACTAGCTGGTAAATCTGGAAAATAATTGGATTTATCTAATCCTCAGTTTTAAAATGTTTTTGTATGGATACAGAGGACTAGGGAGTACTGTCATGGTATCAGAAGCAAAATAAGCTTGCTTTTTTATATTTGTAGGAATATTAGCCTACTCAGATTGTGTATTTTCAGGAGGTCATAAATGAGAAGTTTCTGATATTGAAGGTTTCCTTCTTTTTTTCTCTTTCACCTCTCCATGCATGACTCTGATTCTCAGTGTAAGAGAGAGACTACTTCACTTGTATAGAGCTATGAGGCTAATCCTTCCACCTTTAAGATTCTATGGTAGTTATTTTAAGTCTAATGAGGTTGTTGGGGCACGGCTTAATAGGCTGATTGTGGGCAGATGGCAGTTGCCTTGTCTTATTTTTATCTCCTAATTCTGTTGAGTAGTACTATAGTGGAAGAAGTAAATATTTGTGTCATAAATTTAACAATTTTTGGGATTGCTCTCAGAATTTGAGAATGTTTGTTGCCAGTGCTCTCAAATTTGCTTTATTTGAAGAAATTTTGATTGACTGTTTTAAATGTTTCTTTTGTCTCCAGGTTTTGAAAGTATTTTAGAAGGGCTTTATGGACCAAGGCTACGAAGAGACCTCAGTTTATTTGAAGGTAAATGAGTCAGCTTTTAGTGCAATGACCTTAACTTACTGGTTTTTCTTTTGGCTAAAGGTAGTTTAAAGTAGAAATTGAATTCTAAAAAGGAACTCTTTATGTGCTTTTCTGTCCAATGTTCATTTCATGATGTTCTTGTCAGTACTGTGCATAAGCAAAACACTCGGTAAAATTATACCTAGGTTTTGTTCCTGTATAGGGAAATTTAAGATTAGCTAAGTTTTCCTGAGAAGTTCTCATGAGAAAGATTTAGTCTTCTGGAATATTGCTTCTCCTACTTTGTTTTTGAACATCTTTTAGAAAGGGAAGACAAGCTGTTCAGCTTCCTATTGACATTAACTGTGAAAAGGAAGGTAGTGGATGCTAGTTTGATCTTTTAGTGGTCAAGAAAGTCTAGGCTTTTCATATATATATATATATGTATGTGTGTGTGTGTATAAAACATCTTTGTTACATATAAATCAAACTTTTTATTTTTATATATTTTACATATATATGAAGTCTTATCTATACTGTAGTGTATTTATATATATACCTTTACTATTACCCTTATAAGACCTAGTCTTAGGCTAAATGGGTTTGATATTGCTGGAATAACTGTCAATAACATCTGAATCCTTGGTTAAGTATGAAATGATTTATCTCTCTTTGACAAGATGAGGACTATCCAGCAAAAAATTGCTTTGAAGTGTTGAAAGAAGTGTTTTGTCAAGTTAGTTTTTTGGCTTAAAAAAAAGTTCTTTCTGTGTTCATACCTTCAGAATGTTCTCATTTCTTTACAATTCATTATCTGATAATGTAATTTGTAAAGCATGTAACTTATGTAGTGCTAGTACATGAGGCAGAGTGGCATGTACTGTATATCTTTCCTTAGAAGAGTTTTGGAATGATTGCTTTAGCTTGGTTATAGTTTTGTCCTCTTCATAATGTGCAAGTTCCTTGGCCTGTATCATATACATAACACAGTATTTTCAAGGGGAAAGTGGAGAATTTGAAATACTACTTTCCTGATGTTTTCAGAATATTTTTTTCCTGTCTCTAGCTAAGCATGCTACTAGTAAGACATAAAAATATTTAACAAATGTATAAATTTGGATTAAAGCTTGTTTTCATGAATAGTACTCCCATCTGCTGTGACAAGCAAGCACATTTGAAAAGGGAACAGAATATTGTTATGTGTGCACTATCTTTTATCTTTTTTTTTCTAGTTGTATGTATTGGGCTTTACAGTGATTAGTGATTAAAGTTTTGGGGGTTTTTTTGCATCAGAGGTTTCACATTTTTTAAAATAGTGTGCTGATTTTTTTTTTTTTGTTTTGCAAAATCTAACTGCTACAGCTAAAGGAGCCTGATACACTACACAGTGAAGTGTTATATTGCTCCTTCAGAGCTCATGAATGCATGTATTTGAGCTGTCTTTTGGGAAAAGTTTTAACTTATTTGTCTCACACTGTTGAAGATTTCTTACCTATTTAAAATCTGATATTTCCATTGCTTGCAGATCTTTGATATTTGATGCCCCTGTGACTTTATCCTGCAAATTAAATTCATGTTTATCTAAAATGTGAAGTTTCAAAGCTTTTTTCTTCCAATTTCTGAGAATGTGTCAGTAATGTGCAAGAGTTTTTCAACAGTTAAAGCCTATTTCCGTGTTTGATGCATCTGTAAAATCGATTTTACTTCTAAAGCAACTACAGAGGAGGTAGATGGCATGTTAGGTTGGGATGCCCTCCTTACTTTACTATTTTTGGTTCATTTTTATGGATACAGTATCTGTAACTTCAGTAATGCTGTGTGAAATTGTTTGTACAAAACACGGCACAGTAGAGGTCAACTTTATCATCAGTATAGGATGCAATGCTATTTCTGATTTGAGGTCTAACTTTTCATATAAAAATTAGTATAGAACTCTCAAGTAAAATTTGTACAAATCTTTCCACTGTCATAAGTGCCACTTTTCACTTTACAGATAATGAAACTAAGGTACAAAGTAAATAATTTGCCTTGGTTAAAAAATACAGCTGGTAGAATCAGAACCCAAGGTTTTAGACTCTTAGCAATGTGCCTGAATCACTGCATCTTTTAAGGTGTTCATTTTTCCTCATCATAACCACTAAACTAATGCTGTCAACGTGCAATGTTGTGGCTCATTGGCAAGAGTATGTTTCCTCAAACATACCTCAAGAAATTATGTGGCTTTCTTGTGCAGAAGTGTGTGAGAATCAGCTGAAATACATGCTGCTTAGCTACAATAGCATTTTTTTCTCTTAAATTGTTCGCTTTATCAATTGTGACATGAAAAAAAATCAATAATGTGTATAAAATGTAACATGATTGATATATTTCTTAGTTTTGTCTTGAAATAGTATTTGCTCTATAGATTAAATTATTGTATTGTATTTTCTCAAAGTTACTTGAGCGAATAATAAATTTTAATGACAAATTTAAGTGGTAAAAGGTACACTTCAGTTTTACTAGGTTTTTATGCTTTTCAAAGAAAATAACCTTTTTTCATATCTTGAAATTCTTGTATATGTAGGATTTATTTTGGTCTTGCTTAAATGGTTCTCGTTGTCACCATTATTCAGCACCGGGTTTGTCTCCTGACTGCTTTGATAGTGCAGCTTCTGGTTGCAGAGGTGTCAAGTTCTATATCTTGGCATCTGACCTTGGTCATGCTCTGAACTGAGGTTTCTTATGTTATTGAATCTTTAGGGCTTTCTAATCCTTTGCTTATACCCATTTTCAGCTAAGTAGATTCACATGTAAATTGTTATTCTTTACATTCTACTTATGGATATTTAGCTAAACTGTTAGAAAGCTTTTCCTCTAATCAGCTGGTATGTATGTACTTTCTTTTTTTGGGGATTAGGTGCTGGGATTCTCTTCTCTTAACCACAGAGTAGAAGCAGTGTCTAGTGGGAGAAAAGCAGCTCTCATTGTTCTTTCTCTTTATGCAGGATGAAAGGTTCAAGAGTGTGTTTTATTTTTTCATACGTTGTTCTGGAGTATTTATAGTAGTGAACAATTATGTTAGAAACACAAATCTAATATAATTTGAGTATTTATGAAATTAAAAATATGAAGGAACATGGTAAACACCTCAGATGTTTTAATGTACTTACTGGAAAGCAGTAGTGCTATATAAAAAGAAAGAGGGTATTTTGTTCAGAATTGTCACAAATAGCTGGAAAAATTCTTGGGATATGATTATAAACAGAAACTACTGGAAAGTAACGGTTGAATTTTTTAAGCTATCTTGTATTCAGATTCGCTAGACAACTATTTTCACATTTTAAGAGGTAAACATGGAATCTGTTCAGCATTACAGATGTCTGAATTAATTTGCTTAATTTGGCATGACTCCTTGGGAGAAATGGTTTGGGGAAACAAAGATTTGAGTGCCCTAAGAATCGTAAAAAGGTAATATTTTTTTGTCAAAGTTCACCGTTTTATTCTTAAGAAACGGAAACAGCTTTGTACTAAGTGACTTTGGTTTCAGGTAATAATCTGTGCTGTGTTTAGTATTAAAATGCTCTTTGCACAGTGTTAACAACTTTTTCTTGTGGGCTGACAAGCACTGTAGGTTGTCTGCAGATCTTGCATCATCTGACCCCAAGCAAGATAAAATGGGGCAGGATGATCCTCACCCTAAATTGAATGCAGCCAAGGAAAGTTTGTTCTGCTTCAAGTTCTGTCTGTACCTCTGATCTTTCGAAGATGCCTATCTGTAGTTAAAAACTTAATACTGATCTCTGTATGTTTCCTGTGATGGTGACGTGAGACTGTTGGATGTCTGGCATTTGATATATCTTGTATACATCTGCTGTCTGATGTCAGTTTTGCTTAGCTCACTGGCATACTTAATATGTCCTACATGATTTATACTACTTTGAATAAGTTTAATGTTATGTAGAGCTGATGTTTCTCAAGGTTTGCTTTTTTGGCAGTACACAAGGATCACTCTTTAGTTTGACTTTTAACAGTGGAAATTCAGGATTCCAAGGCAGAAGAATTTCTCTGAAAATATGAAACCTGTCTTAGAGTTATGTGTAGAATCCCAAGGTTCGTAAATAGATTTGTCATGGTTGCAAGGAAACCCCTGAACTTTGTATGAAGAAATAGTGCTGTTCTTTTCATCTGTGTACATCTTAAAGGAATAACTCTAACAGGCTGCCACAGATAGATTAATTCAGCAAAAATAACTCAGTATTTCTTGTTACTGTCCAGTCAAGAAAAATCCCATGTCTGTTTCTTGATCATCAGCTGTCCAACCTGTAGAAACTGATGGCTTGCATCCCTGGAAGCATATAACATGTTAATGCAAAATTCTGTTCTTAATTAGTATTTTAGAGTTGAGTAAAATAGATTTAAATAATAATATGGAGTTACTTGAGTTGTGTTCATACTCAGCTGAAGAACCTACTTTTTTCAGACTCATTTTATTTCTGATGGTGCCTCTGTAATAATATCTTTAGGAAAAAGTAAAAGCTCAGCAGTTGTGGGGGAAGGTGGGGGATGATGAGCAGTGGGAAACCACCCTACCAACAGCAAGGTCAGAGAAGGAAGAGGGGAGAGAATGTGCTCCAGACACTGGAGCAGAGATTCCCTTGCGACCCATGGAGAGCACCATGGTGAAGCAGGTAGAGCTTGCAGCCCATGGAGGACCATGTCAGAACAGATATCTACACTGCAGCCCATGGAGGACCCCACACTGGAGCAGGTGGAGATGCCATGAAGGAAGCTACAGCCTATGGAGAAGGCTTCTGTTGGGAATTGCAGCCCATAGAGAGAAGGCCATGCAGGTGCAGGTTTTCTGGTAGGAACTGTGGGCCTGCAGAGTGATCTCTTCCTGAAGGACTGTGCCCTGTGGAAAAGACATGCTAGAGCAGTTCATGAAGAGTCTGTGGGAAGGACCCCAAACGTCCTCCTTGCACTGTTTGGGGTGGGGGAGGAAGGAGAAGACTCAGAAATGAAGAAGTGAAGCTGAAACCTGGGAAGAAGGGGTGGTTAGGTGGTTTAGTGTTTTCCCTTTCTCATTATGCAAATCTATTTTTATGGGCAATAAATGAAATGGATTTTCCCCAAGTTGAGTCTGACTTGCCTGTGACAGTAATTGGTAAGTGTAATCTCCCTGTCTTTATCTTGACCCACAAGTTTTTTTCGTCTTATTTTCTTCCTCGTTTTCTCCCCTACCATCTTATTTCCCCACCCCTGCCCTGTTGAGGAGGGGGAGTGACAGCATCACTAGGTTGGGGGTTGGCAGCCGGCCAAGGTCAGCCTACCATCATATGCTATTGAAAGCAGATAATCTCAAGAACCTGCCTAACAAAACTGTGATTGTAATTTAGTGGTACAGAGAAAAGGAGGAAACATACTTGGTAATTAATAATGGAGGGTGAAAAAGTTTAGGTTGTAAGTGCATGAACTGGAAATGAGCAGGATGGAGAGGACCTTGGTATATTAGTTAATCATATTTGTATTCACCTGCCAAGACTCTGCAGCAGTGATAGACTGCTGCATAACTAGGATACTGTGGGAAAAGTACTGCCTACAGTTTAAGGAAGTCTGGTGTAAATGTAAAAGACATCATCTTGAGATCTTGGTCACCCCTGTTCAGGAAACAGGTTTTCAAGTGAGACTGGTGCAGAAAATATGGAGTTGAATCTCATGAGAGAAAACCAGATGGACTAGATTAGCTGCAAAATGAAATGTAAGGGGGATAATGGTATTCTCTGGAAATACATCAAGGTGCTAAATGCCTAAAGTTATTGGTTCATGGGTATAAGAATAATGTTGCCACAAAACTGAACTACCATGTGTGTTAATTTTAAACAAGAAATTAGAAACTTAATTTTAACTATTAGCACCGTTCATTTGGGAAAAGCTATGAAGCAATTCCTGATTGGGAAGAGAAGAGTATAGGTGGAAAACTTCTTAATTTTGAAATGAAGCTCAATAACTTGTTTAAAGAAAGTAGATGGTGTGTTTCAATTCAGTAGAAGACTGGACCTGATATAGGTGATGTAGATTTAAGTCCTATATTCCCTCTAGCCCAAAGTACATTTTCTGACAAAACATATAAAGTTATTTTTTCTAGATAAATCAAGTGCTAGAAGTGAGTATATGGCTTGGGTTTACCTATGGTGATGGTATCAAATCAATTAAAATATTGTAAGTAAAATTCATGTAGCTCAAATGGTGAGGAGTTCATATCCTAATTCCTAGCTTAGTGTACTACAAGTTTGCACATTTTGTTAAAAAGAATAATGTCTGCAATTCAGCCCTTTATTTACAGTATTCAGATGCCTCCAGTAATTATGACAGGTAATCAGTTGAATTGCATGAGTTTGCCTTTCCTTTTAAGAAAGGTGCTCTCTGCTATTTGTAAGTTGAGCTGTACAAGTCAGACAAGACTTTGGAAATATCTGAAGAATAGAATACTACTGAATGCCTTGTACCAATAAACACATACCAGATTATTGACGGAATTTACTTGAATGAATTATAGGATGTGTATTTTGTTTTCAAAATACATTTTTACTTGTTTAAAACATCTAGCTTTCTTTTCTTCCTTTAAGACTGTGAGCCAGAAGAGCTAACTGACTGGTCTATGGATGAGAAATGTTCCTTTTGTAATTTACACAAAGAAACAGCCAGTGTAAGTATGAACATGATATTAAACATTATTCCCTAACACCCATTTTTTGGTATGAAAGTAAGAATCAGAGAATTTAATTTTGCAGATAAGTTAATTCTGCATTTTGACTCAAGATAGAACCAGTAAAATCAAACTATTTAATTCAATAGCTCAATAATTTCATCGTATGTTGCACTACCAGCAGACTAACTTCTGAGAGATGTTATGATCTTCATATCTTTTCTAGGATCGTGCATCAGTTATCGGTTCTTCACAGTCAACGCCTACAGAGGAACTGTCATCTCAGGGCCAGTCCAACACTGATAAGATTGAATGCCAAGCAGAAAACTATCTAAATGCACTCTTTCGAAAGAAAGGTAATAAAAACATGTCTTTTATATTAAGAAATATGGCGAAAAATCTAGAAGAATCGAATTATTCAGGGTTGATTTTGATTCTTAAGTATTGTTTTATTTATCTATTGAAATAAATGTTTCTGCTGTTTCTTTTCCTTATTCCTTTGGTTTTCCCTAATCTTTTTCTTTGCTTACTATAATCACCAGATTAAATACTAGTCTTCCTACTTGCCATTCCTATTGGTCCTGTTGCATTATGTTATTCTCTTGAATCCATGTTCATCAAATTGTATTGGTTTGGGTTTTTTTACCATGAGCTGCTACTTTGTCTTCATGCCAACTTCAGGTGCCATTCCCTGGAATTTTAAATATTTAAACATTTTCTGTTCCTAAATTCTCACTTCTGGTTTTCAGCAGGAAAACAGTTTTAGGTGAGAAAATGTGTTTTGCAGATTGCAAAATGGAATTTGGGATCTTCTTGTACAAAAGCTGCTCCTTCAAATACATCCAAGTTGGAGGTTGAAACTTCTTGTCAAAATATAGTTTTTAGTAGCTCATCAATTCTTTGGCTGTTCTTGTTCTTTAGAACTCAAAAAGTTATAGCAGTACATGAGTGACTGACAAGTCAGCTTGGTTCATGAAAGTTACTTGGTTATTCACCATCAACGGCAGCAGAAATACTCATTTTCTTCCTTAGCTTCCTGTGAATGAAGAAAGGTGAATGAAGCTTTACTCAGTAACTACAATTTTCACAGGTTTTTCTTGGGGTTAGTGGGTGTACTTGGATGTCAGAATAGCTAAGTATGGCTAGGGTGACAGCCCTCTCTTGCTTTTAACAAAGAATTACACACATTCTCTTCCTTCACATAGGTGGGAGAAAAAAACAAAGTTGGTTTTCTCCCTTTTACTGTACTGCAGCAGGAGAGATTATTATGCCCTTGAACCTGGGGTGTATGTACTGTGTGTCTATTCGGTCTACATTTCACTTTTTTGCATTTTAAAGAACTTTATGTGGAGTGCAACAGCATTTTGAGTCTATCTTTGTTCCTTGCTTTTCTTTAAAACAAACTATTTTCCATTTGAAAGAAAATGTTCAGTGAAGATGGCACCTCATTACTTCTGAAATTCTTATTATATTTTCATCACAGACCCAGTTGCATGGCATCTCCCTAGGCAGGTATTTTATTTCCTTCATATTTCTGCTTTCTCAGATCTCTTCTTGGTCTTGATGTGTACGGTGTTTTCAAACGTTTGCCTGCTTTATGCTTCTGCTGGAGATGCTGCCTTTTGATACTCCTTGAGAGGAACTTTTATCATAAGAGAAGTGAAACTTGGCATGACCTTGCCTTAGTGAACTTTTTCACAAATAACATTTGGCTTTTAGCATCTTCCTTAGGTGTTTTGATCTGCCAGGTCAATCATGCTACATGAAAAAGGTTTTGTCTATTAAAAAACAAAACCAGTCTTTTCCAGTTGTTTTTGTGATTCTCTGAAGGACTTCTGTATTCTTGGGTAGGAATTTTCCAAGAATATTGCTTTAGTTCAGATCTTAGTAAAGTCTTTTAAGTTGTTTAAATTACAGGAAGTGAAAAGCAAAAAATATTGTAAAGGGCATGTGAAACCAATTTATGAGGTATTCAAGTAACTGTTCTGGATTTTAGGAAGGAAGATGAAGATTTTTACTTGAGAAAATCTCACGTCTACTTTCTGAATTTCTGTAGGTTTTTGAGTTCAGCTATCAACTTAGGAAAAGAGGAATCGAAAAATTTCCAGTAATTGCTTAGCTAAGGAACAGATCTTATAGCTGCTACTAAACCAGATGTGCTTTCATTGTCAAAAAAATTCAGAATTCTTGGTTGGCTGTCTTTAAAATGGAGTGACACTTGTTTGGATTGCAAACTCTTCAAGATGATCTACCCTCTTACTATTATAACTACCACAGTTTCATTTAGGCCTCTGTGAACAACTTCTAAGACTAGTGAGCAAATTT
Organism: Neopelma chrysocephalum; assembly: GCF_003984885.1. Lineage (NCBI taxonomy): Eukaryota > Metazoa > Chordata > Aves > Passeriformes > Pipridae > Neopelma > Neopelma chrysocephalum. The sequence goes on along the minus strand of NW_020897731.1, from coordinate 7,265,952 downwards.
AAGAGTTGGATTTGTTGGTCTCATTAACCTTTTATTTTAGAACAAATTAGTATATGACTGGATTTTTTTCATTTGCAGACTAGTTTTGGGGCATTTGGTTGTGGTCTTGGTTTAGGTTTGGGGTTTTTTTTATATCAGGAAAGTAGTTCAGAAGATCTCAGAACATGCAGCCATGTTATATGATTGTCTGCAGCATATAGGCTTCAGACATTCCTAGATGACAACTTGTCTGTAGAATCTGGGACAAGGGATGATAGAATTACTGCCAAGACGTGTAAACTCCAGAGATGCTGTAAGTGACAGTGTCTTCCTGTTAGGAACCTAACTTCACTGTGTGTTAGTGAAAGTCCAGTTTGGTAGTTAGTTGTCTGTAGAAAAGTCCTATGCTCAGCAGACACCTCAGCAAAGCCAGAATGATTCTTGTCGTCAAACATTGATTGTTCCCATTAAAAAATGTATCTGAAACCCAGATGCTTTCTTCCCAAGTATAACATATCTCTTTACCCTTTTGGTCATGTAAGCAGAGTAGACTGTGATACTTTTCCACTTAAATGATGTTAAAATACAACTGTTTTCTTTTGTTAAGGAATATGTATTAGCCTTTTTTTTAATCATGAATATTATAGAATGTGACGTGGTCATTGTTATATAGCAGAACCTTGGTTGTTTAAGTACTTAATCAGACATTTTGTTCGTGGACTATTAATTTTCTGGGTTTCTACTATTCCGCATTGTGTATTCTTAGAAGCTCATTTTTCCATGCAGTATTAATGTGACCTCTTTAAACAAAAACAAATTAAAAAGAAAGGGTTATTTGCATGCATTCATGGTGGTGAATCAGGTTCTACCTTCAGGACATGATCCACCAAGAGAAGACTGAAATATGAGAAGCTCTTGAAGAAGTTAAGGAATTATGGCACAAAATTACAGGGAGAATGTTTGGGATTACTTGAATCTTTCCAGATTCTCTGGGCTGCTCTGTCAAGTATCTTCATTGCCACATTTCCCATATCAAAGTAATTTCCCTGTAAGCTTTATAGAAGTTCTTTATTAATAGTTTCCAGCTATCTGTTTCATGTTGCAAAATATTTCCGTTCATAAATATGACTTTCATACGTCATACCATATCCCTGAATTTAACTTTGAGTCCTCCTGTTCTTTGCATAGTTCTGTCTTAGTTGCATAGATGTCATAAACTGGTTATGCTTCTTGGACAATGTATATATAATTTGACAAACTTATGAGAATGTAATTTTGCACACATAATCTCAGATTTAGAAAAAAGTGTTACTTTCTGAGTTGGAGTTTTGAGATGTACACACTGCTTCATCCAATGCCCGCAGTTCCTTTTTATTAATAATTTTAAGAAATCTAATTTGTCCTTTCAAAATCTGGAGGGTGTTCTGTAATCTCTGAGAGCTCTGACATAGCTTGTGCAGTAAGCTTATATGACAGCCTTGCTATTCCTCTTAAAGTCCATCAGGAAAGAATGCATAGCAGGGTTTCAACTGCTTTCATAAGGAAGTAAAGCATACTTTTTGTGTTGACCACCTGCCTGCCGCTGTTACTGTCTTCACTGACTCTGAATTTCTTGGTCATTTTCAACTATATTTAAGAATATTCTTAAGAGATACGACTATATATAGAGTAATGAGAATTGCAACCTGAGTAGAGGAAGGAAAATCGTGGATTGTTTACAAGAGCAGAAAACTAGAGTAGACTTGGCCTTTATTCCTTCTGTTTGTTGATCAGTCAAGTTAACTAATTGTGATACATGGCTCAGAATAAATTGTTGTGTTCTGGTTTTAACTTGTCAGTGATCTGACAGTGACATGAACAATTTTATGAGTACAGCTAAGAATATTGCTGGGACAGTTTAGTGGCTGTTGAGGTGGGGTTGTTCTAGAAAACATGGCCTTTTTCGGAAAAGAGGAAAGGTGGAGTGAATGCGGGGAACACGCTGATAAACAACCAGGTGTTCTTAGTCCTGCTACTCGCACAATAGCCTTGTAAGGTACAAAGAGGATTGTGATTCCCTGCTGCTTTTCACTACCTTTTGGTGTTGTATCAGGAAACAAATAAAGTCATTAGTTTGACTTTTTAATGAAAAATTACTCATTTTCAAGAAATAGAATACTATTGCGGAACACTATTTTGGGAGCTTTTAACTCCTTGTTCATTGTCCTGCCAAATACATGTGTAACTCTGAACTGTGAGTCACATCAGTCATTATCTTGTACATTACAGTCTAATAATCACACATAATGTGCAGAGTAGTTAAGAGTATGAATTTAAATAGTTACAAGCTGTTGCAGCACATAAACTGAGTAAGTATTAATCCTAAACGTGAGCTTTGAATTAAAATAACTCATTGCAATTAGTCATAATTACATGATGTTTATTACTGTCTTCTCTTGCATTCTGACTGTAATCTTGAAAATCACAAGCAAAAAATATTATAGTGTACAAATGTGTCATTTAGCCTTCTTTTATCCTAATAACATCAGGTTACAGTGATCTAAGAGAAAATGGAGGAACATCGGAGCTACTTTTTACTCCAAATCTTTAAAGATCGATGGACTAAATAGAGATACCTTGTGTTTTAAATCAACTGTGAAAAATGGGAGTTTAAACAGATGTAGGCATGTAGATTTAAAACTTTTTAAGGTGCTATAATCATGACTCCTAATGAAACATCTTAGAGTAAAGACTCTTTAGGTCGTACAAAGTATATCTGGTGCCATCTGCTGATAATAATAAAGAAATATTTGGTAGTGATACGAAGGCCAGAGATCTAATGCCTCTCTTGCCCCAGAATATGCTTCATTGCATTTAAAAATTTTATATGACTTATTACAAATTTCTCACGTGTAGTGGAACTTTGCCATTGTGAATCACAGAATGGGTATGGTTAAAAAAGACTACAGTGGGTCATCTGGTCCAACTTCCCTGCTCAAACCGGACCATCCTAGAGCACATTGCCCAGGTTGCAATGGTACTTGATGGTACTTGAATATCTCCAGTGAGGGAGACTCCACAACCTCTCTGGGCAGTCTGTTCCAGTGCTTGGTCACCTGCACAGAAAAGAAGTTCTTCCTCATATTCAGGTGGAACTTCCTGTGCGTCAGTTTCTGCCCATTACCTATTGTCCTTCTGCTTGGCATCACTGAGAAGAGCCTGGCTCAATCCTCTTTACACCCTCCCTACAGACACTATAGATAGTGATGAGATCCCCTCTGAGTCATCTCTTCCTCAGGCTGAACAGGCCCAGCTCCATGTCCTTGTAAGAAGATGGTCCAGGTCTGTTTTCATTGCAGACTTACAGCCATTGAAGGCGAGTAATTAGGCTTTATATAACCTACATCAAGTGTGTATCTTTTGATAACTTGAGTGTTACATTGGTAAAATATATAAAAGTTGCCTTTACCTTAGTCTTCTTTTTTTTTCAGGTATGTACAGTGTATAAAAAGAATATAGTTATGAAACTGTGTAACTTTCTTCTTTCCTTTGAGATCTTACAGCACTCGTTTGTGTTCTATAAATTTGGAGAGCTGCAGGAAATTATTTCTAACTTCAAACTGCTCTAAGTTGCTTCTTCCTCATAATACAAGTTAAGTATCCACAGCTTCATTCTCCATCAGGAAGCAAACTAGCATTAATAGTAATGGATCAAGAGCAGATTTCCAGCAACTCTGAATATATATGCAGGCTGAGGAATGAGATGCTGGAAAGCAGTGCCACGTAAAGGGACCCAGGAGCCCTGGTCAACAGCAAGTTGAATATGATTCAGCAGTGCCCTGGCAGCCAGGAGGGCCAACCGTGTCCTGGGGGGCATCAGGAAAAGCATCGCCAGCTGGTCAAGGGAAGGGATTGTCCCGCTCTGCTCTGCACTGGTGTGGCCTCACCTTGAATATTGTGTGCAGTTTTGGGTGCCACAATATAAAAAAAGACATTAAGTCTCTAGAGAGCTTCCAAAGGAGGGCAACAAAGATGGTGAAGGACCTTGAGGGGAAGCTCTATGAGGAGCACCTGAGTTCACTTGGTCTGTTCAGCCTGGAGGAGACTGAGGGGAGACCTCACTGCAGTTACAGCTTCCTCCTGAGGGGAAGAGGAGGGGCAGACACTAATCTTTTCTCTGTGGTGACCAGTGACAGGACCTGAGGGAATGGCCTGAAGTTGTGTCAGGGGAGGTTTAGTTTGGATATTAGAAAAAGATTTTTTACCCAAAGGGTGGTTGGGCACTGGAACAGTGAAGTGATCACAGCACCAAGGCTGTCAGAGTTCAAGAAGCATTTGGACAAACTCTCGGGCTCATGTGATTCTTGGGGTGTCCTGTGCAGGGCTAGGAGTTGGACTCGATGATCCTCCTGGGTCCCTTCCAACATAGAGTATTGAATGATTCTAAGACAGGGCGAAAGCCTTTACAATGGTGCATAGCAGGATAGTGACAGATTACAGACAAGTTGAAATTAGAAGTTCTTTTTTATGTAAGGAAAAATGAGACCAGGCAAGCAGTGTAACATGCCACCCAGAGAGGTTGTACAGTTTCCATCCATGGAAGTAATCCTGACCTAACTACATAAAATCCAGAGAAACCTGATTTGACCTCATAGTTGAACCTGCTTTGAACAAGCAGTTTTACTAGAGATCTCCCAAGGTAATTCCAACATGATTTACCATTTAATGATTTACATTATAGAACAGTCAATGTGATAGCAACACCATTTGCATTTATGGCAGTTAATCTTAGACTACCTGAGTCTCTCCCTATGGATTGAATTTGCATTAACAGCAAGAGCACTTCAGTTGCATCCCTGGAGCACATCTTTTGGATCATATGCTCAGAGATATACACACACCCCAACTTCTGTATTACCTTTTTAGAGCAAATTAACTTAGAATCTGTAAACTACCAATAGCTGTAGCAGCTGAATATATGAGAAATTCTGCTGCATTTATTTTTCCATAGGGAATATTTGGAAGTTAAAAAAAAATAAAAACTAACGCTAAAGAACTAGTTATAAGAACAAAAAAAAAATCCTTTGTTATTCCAACTAGGTCAAAAGATGACCTTACTCCTAATGGAAAAGCTGATTTCTCCTTCAAGTGTCTAAAAGCAATATATGCTTGGCTATTACCAGTGTCAATAGTCTAAACTGGAATAGGAAGGCAGTAGAAATTTGACAGTTCTGAATGAGTTTTGTTGTGCAGTTTTATAATAACTGATGCAGGGGATGGTGATTAATAAGGAGAAATTTGTTCCAGGCTTTTGTGTTTTCCAGCTAATGGCAGTCCCTTGCACTCCGTGGTCTTTTGCTTGTTACATCCTGGTGTGATCTATGCCTTTAAAATAACTCTTCTCTCCCATTTGCAGTGATGGTCCCCTGTTATCCAGAAGCCATCAAAGTAGTTTTTCTTGGGTGCATGCAAAAAACTAGTTTCTGATATAAGCAGGGTCATTCCAGACCAGATACCTGGTAGACTATTCAGTATAATAGTGTGATTATATTATTCTATACAATATATAATATTATATATATATATAAAATAATATACAATATAATATAAATATATAATATATAAAATATTATAATATATAATGTTTTGTATAATAATTCTGTATGAGTTTCTTGAATACAGACTGTCAGATTTTTGTTTGGGTTTGTTTTGGTGGGGTTTTTTTAAGCTAAGCTATTGATCAGTAGTTTTCATTGTCTAGAACTACTGTTCCCTTGTCATGCAAACACTTTTGTTCCTAGATAATTCAGTTATTCAGTTTTATCTCTTAACTTTCCTTGTTCTTATATTTTATATATACATTAGCACTTTTATACCTATTGCCTTACTGCTTCGATATCTGTTGAATTTTTTTCTTTACTTGTAAGTGTGTCTCTAGGATGATAAAATTCCAGTTGAACATTTTCTGTATTCATTATTTAGGATCAGGAAATAACAATATAAACAAAGAATACTAAAGCCTGGATGTTACATGGCAGGGAGAGATCTTTCTCTTTTCTCCATCATTTTGAATTTTACCTCATACCTCTCTTCTAGAAATGCCTGTCAATTTTAGATATTGTGGTAGAGATCTTGTTGAAAGGTTGTCAGAAGATAGAGCTTTAACCATAAGCAGACTTGTTTTGTTATGTCTTGGGTAAGTTCTCTTGAACCCAAGATGTCTAGCATGTACTCAGTCTTTGGGAATCTTGGACCTTCACTTTTACCTCATAAAGCACTACTGAGAGACCAACCAAAAGGTCTTGAGAGGAAGCATCTGAACAGTCAGCTGCCCTCTCATGTGCTTCACACAGCAGATCTCATAGGTGTGTGTTTGTAATTCCTTGCAATGCTCTGTTGGTGAAAATGATCCTCCAAACTATCTATTAGGAAACGTACACTTTGCATGCAAACATCTCCCCAGTCCAGGCCTTTCAGTTTCTCCATTTCCATGAAAACAAAACTCAACTTACCATCTGTCTTATCTGTTTCAGACTAACTTTAGTATCCCAGTAACTACAGAACCATGTCCTTTGATATTCCTTTCAGGCAATCAAGATGGACCTAAGAGCTAATTCTCCTGTATCACATTCACACTTTTAAATCTTTAAATCCCTGTCCCTTCTTGATTCAAAACTGCTTCACTCATTACCTGAACTCAAGGATGGACAGGGTTGAAACATTGAAAAGGATATTTGGTGTGGAGGGGTGTGTATGTGTGTAGAGTTGAAGGAAAGAAGGAAGAGTGGGATAGTGAAGTGAGTACTACTACTGCCACTTCAAGGAAGATGCAGTTCTCTGAGTATGGGCAGTTTTGCTTGTCTTGGGAAATGAATTGCAGTCATCAGTGTAGTAACACAGCTTATTTATGTTAAGTTACACATCTTTGTTTTGTTCTATCTGGTGCTTCTGTTAGGATTCTTTTCGCTGATTCACAAATGTAGTTTCAGCTATGTTTCTTAATAAGAGGTTTAACTGTTTTCTACCTGATAGATAACATTAAAATAAAGTCAGAGGTATCTCATGTTTGATCCTTTAATTGTTTTGTTGATGTTGTTTCTAAAATGAAATACTACTTTCCATGGGACTGTTACATACACAAGCAAAAAATAGAGTACACCCAGTGCAGAAGAGGAAATAAAACTTTTCTTACAAGTGTTTTCATTGATAGCACTTAGGAAATATCCTGAAAATCCTGTAAGATTTTACAACAAAAATTTACAGCTTTATTTTTGTATTCAATTGCTTGCATTACTTTAAATTGTATAGGACATTTTAAGTAGCATCATATCAGTTTTGACATTTCAATCCTGAACCTACAGTAGGTATTATAATCTAATAAGAAGGTGAGATAAATCTCTCTTCTTTTTTTTCTTTTTAAGGTCAGTTCCTTAAAAGTCCAAGTGTTCTATGTTATGTTACTCTACAGAACTAGACTTTGCTACACATTATTTTGTTATGGTTGTTCTTTGAAAGTACCTTCTTTCTGTATTAATTCACAGCTCATTTAACTTTCACTGGTTTTATTCAAAATTCTTTATTTTCAAAACAGGAAACAGTCTGCAAATGAAAATTCAACTTATTGCCAACAGCAAATGCACATTCTGACTCCCATAAATAATGCAACCTACATAGTCTTACTTGCATGCTATGATAAAGGAATATGGTAAAAATTACTGATCTGTGCTAAATATGTTCTTCCAAGTGACCTCCAGTTAGGAATGCTCATAAGAAAAATTTATTGGGCATCTGAATTATTATGTTCATGACACATGTACTTATTACGCACATTTGTGTGCTTATGGGAAGTGTTTATTACAAGAAAAGTAATTAAGTTTGACTCTTAATATATCTGTTGCCTGTGTTTTTTTTATTCCTAGATCTTCCTCAGAACTGTGATCCTAACATTCCCCTAGTTGCTCAGGAATTAATGAAAAAAATGATCCGTCAGTTTGCGATTGAGTACATTTCAAAAAGTAGCAAAATTCAAGAGAACAGAAATGGTTCATCGTTTGAACCAAGTCTGATGTGTAAAAGTGTCCAAATGAACCAAACGGAAAACTCCCTTCAGGAAGAACAGGATAGCCCTCTAGACCTCACTGTGAATCGAACTCAAGAACAGAATACTCAGCAAGGTAAATTTCTGTATCTGCTAATCTGTGTTTTGCTGTCATTTGTTACTTTATGGCATCTAAATGGCGTCTAATACGTGTTCTACCTTTCCAAAGTAGTAATCAGTATACAGGAGAAAAAAAATTATCCTATGTGTTTAAAAAAAGGTTGAAGGAAAATTGGTATTGCATCAACTTAATGCTGAAAGAAAATTCATACATTTTTCCCTTAAACACCAGGAAAAGTGTTAGAAGAGAACTATGTTAAAAAAAAAAAAAACAAACCACACTACAAAAAACTCCACATTCTTTCTAGAAACATTTTTCATAGTGAGTGCCTGGGTTAAATAAGTGATATTGGAATTTCACAGCTTTGCAATACTGAATCCAAGTCAGCTCACCTGTGGCTGTCATAGGTGACAGTGATTCTGTTAGAAGCCTGAGAAAAGCAAGAAGGATACTAGAATTTCAGAGAGCAAATGTCACTCAGTCTGCATCAACCCTTGGACACTTTGATTCTTAAATACAGGCTGGTTAGAATGATGGAAATAGAAGATTAATTTGGAAGGAAATTTTCACACTTCATACTTTAATCATTATAGATGAGTGCAGCTTTCTTTATTGAGAGTAAAGCTAGAGAAATAAAGTCTGTCTCACTATCATTTTCATAAAGGAAATTATTTCTTTGCCTCAAGGAGTATTGCTATCCAAAACTGATAACAGTATAATCACAAGAGTGTTTTGGACTTTGAACTAGATTTGGATTAGCAGCAGTTTTCAGGAATGGTTGTGACTGTCACGTGCAACTGAAAGCAGTGGCAAAAGCAGCTTTTGTCTTTTACAGATATAAAGGTCTGTGTTCATCTTGTAACACTGCTAACCAAAAGGAAAAGTTGACCTTTTGTCACGTACCATACTAAAAAAGTTGAAAGAAGGCAGAACTAAGTGTTTTGGGTTTCATTTGGGTTTGGGTTTGTTTTTTTTTTTTTTAGTATACATTGTCAGAATGAGAGCAGATCTGGTATGTGTGTGCCTAATGATGCAGTCTTTAATTGGATGACATCCTTGGGGGCAGGGAACTCTGACATGGATTTCTCATGCTAAGTATACCTATTCTAGATTAAATTTCAAACATCCTTTCTCTTTGACAGCAAAAGCATTAAGAAATAGTGGAATTCCTGCTTTTATTCTGTGTGGTTGGCAGAAACCAGTTAATGCCAGGGTTTAGTAAATACCTTATGCAGATTAAATTCTGAGAAAATATCTGTTGTGCTTTCTGCTATGGATGAATTACAGATTTTAGAGATTTATAATTGGCCAGGTTGAGGCATGTTTCTTTTGCAAGGATAGCGAAAAAATACTTTCCTGATACCAGCGCTATTGCCTTTTGCTTGCTTCAACAGCTGCTTATAAATAACTGGTTTTAAATGTCCATGAGGGAGCAAAGTCCCCAATGACAGATTCTGGTTGTTGCTGAGCCCAAATAAATCTTTGAGGAATGAAAGGGAAGGCAGAGGGTGAACAGGGCAGGGACAGGAAGAAGGTTTTGCTGCCACCCTCAGCTGTTTGAAAATCCATTAATCTTTTGTCTAAGAAAAACCTGAAATGTAGAGAAATTAAGATATCTAAATCTTTTTTTTTTTTATATCTTTGGAGGTTTTTTTACAATGAGGCTAAATAACAAGTTTAGAAATGTGCACCTTCAGTGAAACAGCTTAGACTAAAATAGTTGCTCAGCACACATAGTATACAACTTACACAGTAAACTATATAAGATACTGTAGATTTTCAGGACTTAAACTGCCGTGTTTGCTGGAGCGCTTTGCAGATGTTAAAGGTGCTGGTCTTGCTGTGAAATTTAGAGCTACTGATGAATTAAGACTGTAGTTGGAGAAGGGTGTCTTGAACATTATACCTATCAGGAAAGTTGTTTTGTGCATCCTGTTTCCTATTAACATACCAATTTTGAGCTATTTTAGTAGTGATGGCAGCACAAGCAAATAAGATCAAGATGAAAAAAGTCAGCTTCCTCATTTTATTTGCATTGTGTTTTATTTGTAAAGATTAAAGAAAAAGGTATTTCAATTAGCTTTTGTCAGAGACTGTGTGTTATTCTATCTCTCACTTCTGTATTTGCCTGAAGGAAGCTTGTTTATAATGAAGTGTCACATGCTTACAGTAGGAAATTATGAAGGTTTTTTAATTGGATATATTTTTAAAAATATATAGTTCTGTATCCAACTTAGTATACTTCTTCAGTCTGGAGACTTATAAAAGTTATACCAGGGTTCCCTTCTTAGTAGTATCGTTTAACTGTCATGCAACTCTTCCTACCATTTGCTGTAATTCCTGTTAGGATTTCCAAATGAAGTGGCAATAACAGAATAGGAAGTTTAAATTTGTTCAGATTTGATGGATCCTCAAAGTTAAAGTCTTTTCAATTCAAATCTTGTTAAGCAGATAATGACTTAAATATAAATGCTTTAGATTCATTTTCTGTTTAGGCATCTGCTTTGTATTTACAGTAGTTGTCTTTGAAATCAATGATCTAAATAGTAAAACAGACAGTCTTGTTTCTTTACTATGGCAGTGATTCTTGCGCTTGAGAGGAAGGTGTAAACTATTTTCCAGATTACTCGAAGCAGTCACTTTTGCACTGAGCAAACCCAAGCTAAGTGCTAGCTCAACACTGACAAAAGGTTCTGCCACCGAAGTTCACCATTGAAGAAAGCTTTTTACTTTCCTTCAGTACTTACAGGCCATCTCTGAAGCACTCCAAAAAAAACCTCACATCTGTCACTTCCAGATCTGATACCCCTATATGTTGGGCTTACATGACAAAGTTTTAGTAGTTGGGGAGCACTGTAGGGTGGCATCTACAAGAATGTGTCAGGGCTTCCCTGTGCAAGGCACAACCAGCTCTGCAACAGAGACCCAAGTGGAGCACATCAGGGAGGCTCATGCCACTGTGGAAGTGCACTTAAGAAAGTGCAAAAATGCTGGACAGGCAGAGAAGTGAGAAACAGCACAGTGAACAACAAGATTAGAGAAAGGGGAAGGGAGGTGCTCCAGAAATCGGGGTGGGGAAGGGAGGTGCTCCAGAAATCGGGGTGGGTATTTCCATGGAGCATAGGGAGAAGGCCACAGTGAAACGGGTGTTCCTCTGCAGCTTATGGAGCAGGTATTCGTTCACATTGCAGCCTGTGGAAGACTTCACATTGGAGCAGCTGGATATTTCCTGAAGGATCTGTGGCCTGTGGAGAACCCACAATGGAGGAGGGGAAAAGTGTGAGGAGGAAGAAGCTGTAGAGAGGAATCATACCCATTACCAATCCTGCCTATGCCACCTGGGGGGTTAGGGAGATAGAGGAATTGGGAGTTAAGTTGAGCCTGGGAAAAGGTGGAGTGGGGAAGCACTTTAATTTTTGTCTTTTTCTCACTATCCAAATTAATTTTAATCTGCAATAAATTAATTTTCCCCAAGTCCATTTTGCCTATAATGGTAATTGGCAAATGATCTCCCGTATTTATCTTGATGACCTTCATCTTATTTCTCCCTCCACTGAGGAGGGGGACAGAGAGGAGCTGAGCTGGGGACTAGCTACTGGCCAAGATCAACCCATTGCACTCCTGGAACTGAAGCATTTAGTACTGAGTACTAGTATTTAAGCACTGGTATCCAGGTATGTCCAGCTGGCACCTGACTTGTATTGGAGTGTCCGATTATCCTCTGCTTTTCTCTGCATATGGAAGTGGTAATTTAGCAGGATGCTTTAATTCCTGTGCACCTTACTGGTAAATAATCAGGCAATCATCTGTAAATTAGCAGCAACTTTCTCCAGAAATACCTGTATCTTGCTCTTTTTTTCCTAATCTATGTAACTCGTAAGACTGTCCAGGCCTTGAAAAGAGTATTCTGTACAGTGAAAGAAAATATGTTTTTCATGCACTGCTCCTAACAAAAAACCAAAATTGTGTACTATTGCAACATTGCTTGTCCTCCAAACTAAACCAATGAAGAAGGAGCATCCTTGCAGAGTAAAACGGTGAGTGAGGAACAGTCTTCGAATATCCTGCAGCAACTTATTTCATCATGCAGTCATGGTGCTGAGCTCTTTCAGGAATGTTCCCAACAGCAGCTAACTTTGATGCAGAGGCTTCTTTCCCTTGATATAGATAGGGGAGAGTTGATAGCTCTCAAGCTTCTAAGCAAGGTGACTTACAAGAGTCAGAAGTAGAAGCAGTACAAATGTATAATCTGTTAGTTTAGCTGTACAAGCTTGTTCTTGCTTCTAGGTCTTCTAGAACCAATGATAGTGTATAAACATAGCCAAAAAATGCAAGAAAATTTTCATAATTCCCATGTTTCATTGACCCATCATAGTTTGGAAGACATCAAAGCTGGCAGTGTATTGAAAGAATTCCAAACATTACTGAAAATAACCTTTTATTTTCTTAAGATCCTGGTTTTGCCATATGTATTGGGGAAAATACTCTGGTTTTGAAGATATACATGCTATGTTCACAAAGATAAATTGTATGAGCTGTAAATACATTCAAGAAACAGTTTAATACTTCTGCACAAAAAGGCCACCATAAAAAGGTACATTTTTGAGGCAAATAGGTGTATATTCTTTGGCTGCCAGAGCGTCTAACAGCCAAATTCCTTGTCAGATGCTCACTTGCTTCCCACACAATGGCACAGGGGAGAAAATGGGAAGAACAGAAAGGAGAGTGTATGAGTTAAGAACATGACCATTGCTTACCATTTGCCATCGTGGGCAAAACAGACTCTGTTTGGGTAAAATAACTCAAATTATTGCTTGTTAAAATAAATATTTAACTATTAATTCAGGTAGAAACAAAAAGATACATTACAACACTGCCTTTCCTCTCCCAGGCTCAGCATCACTCCAGGTTCCCTTGTGACCACCACCCCCCGCCCCTGTGGTGCAAGGGTAGTGAGTGTGCAGTGTTCACAGTCTGTACCTGATGGTTTCTCTCTGCCTTTGGGCTTTCCTCTGCTATTTCTTCCTTCTTTTTGTTCCTGTTTTCTCTGTCCATCTGGCACTTTTTCCCCTTTCTTAAATGTGATTTCCTAGAGATTCAGCCCAAATGGCTGCTGGGCTCAGCTGTGCCCTGCAATGGGTCTGTTGGAGCCAGCCAGGACCATCTATGTCCAGCACAGGGCAGCCCCTCACCTGTCCTGACAGATGCTGCCAAGACTGTGCTGTGGACACCCAATACTTGGCCATACACTTTTCATCTAGCAGTTTTTCATGTTACAAAATATCACATCAAGTCAGCAAAAAGGTGCTAGTCAAAGCTTTAGTTAAGAATTAATAAAAGGCTTTGATGTTCTTACTGACAGTTCCATGAAAAGAGTTTCTGTGTGCAGCAGCACAGGAAATAGCCAGCAAAAGACAAGACACCATCAGGAAAGGTATGGAAGGCAAGACTGTTGTTTTGTTGCTACAAAAACCCTTATGGTGTGTATGGGCAAGGTAAAGGGAGAGTTGTTATTTACTAAATCCCACTATATTAGAACTAAGGAAGGCTTGCTGAAACTTCTTAGAGGAGGAAGCAGGTAAGGGGCAGCTTTTGCACAGCAGTTTGTAAACACCAGGAACTGCTGTGACAGGAGGCTGTGAAGACGGACAGTGTCAGTGGGTTCACAAAGAGCCTTAAACAAGTTCACAGCTAACAGAACCAAGGGCAGAAACCAAGGCTAGAGTAGGCAAGGATGTATCTCTGAGATCCCTAAGCCAGTGACAGCAGCTACTAGAAGAGTAGGAGAGGAAGGAGCCACACTAGAGTGGCTGGAGCTAGAGTGGTGGCCACACTAGGAGTAGAGTGCTTGCCATCTCTGGATACTGAGAACTCACTAGAATAGGTTATCTGATCCAATAAGAAAGTTCATAATAGCTAGTGAAAGATCTCCTGAAACCCAGAAATTTGCTAAAAATCAGTGCAGAAATACCACTTGTAAGAACTCAAGGTTGACCCCTGTGGTTTCTGTTGCTTCCACTTCCCCTCCCTGTTTCTCTTAACATCACTAGTCTGGAGGAGTTTCAAGTGATTGTGGTCCTGATTATTTTGAAGATGAGCTTTGATCACACTTAGTTATGTCTTAGTTACCTGATAATCTGGTGATAAGAAGCAAAGGGCAGAGGTTGAGCCATTTCTTTGAAGATCAAAATGATTTAATTTGCACAGAAATAGTTTCATTAGAAGACCATGAGTAGCACACCTGAAAAATCTAAGAATTTTTCTGTATTATCCAGTGTTACCTGGTATTGTTTATGAAGACTGTCATCTTAGTAGTCATGGCTTTAGCTAAGAGTGGAAGTAATTTCATGTCTTTTATTAAAACCACTTTAGAGAGTGGTTTTTCTGTTCCTGGTGTCATTCAGTTCCTATCCAGAATTCTTGCTTAAATACCTGTTTTGAGTGATTTGATAAGAAATAATAAGAATATTACTGTGTATATATACATACGTTCCTTTCATTTGATTTTATTGTATCTTAAGGCTTTATAGCAAATGCTGTCACTTTCCTACCAATTGGAGGTGGTTTTTTGTGAGGGTTATTTTTTGGTTTGGTTTGGTTTTTGCTTTCTGTTTGTTTTTGGGTTTTTTTTAATTCAAGTGAAATCACTGAATAAAAATCTGGAGTGCAGTGACTTTATCTGGTATTTTGTATGAATACCAAATTTCTTGCATGGTTCTTTTTACTGAGTATCATCTTCCCATAAAGCATTGTTTTCAGGGAAGTGTCATGTACTTAATTAATGCATTTGCTGAGTTGGAGGAACTGTCTTGAATCTGAAATGACTTCAGTTCTGCTTACCCTTTAGAGGCCGAAAATGTATCTAATTTTTGGTTTCAGAAGTCTGCATTTTCAGTACTGTTTTCTTTTAAGTCATTTTTCAACTTATTGCTAGCCTTGTATTGTCACAGCCAATTCTGAAAGATTGGAAATTAAAATTATTTTGGTTAGATTTCATTATGGAATCTTACAATAGCCTTTGTGTTTTGTTTGTTGGGGCTTTTTTTTTCCTAAAAATCAAGTTAGCTAGAAATTTTTTTTGTAAATTGGTTAGAGATGATTAGCTCTTCATTACTTTATGAGTTGTCAACTTTGAAGTAGTTTTTTCTCCAGTGACTTTCTCCAGTGATCTCTTCTAAACTTTATCATATTGCCTATGAATATCAATTGCAGATGGGAAAACTGTTGTGAAAGGGAACACACAAATGCTTAAGAAAGGGAGATGTATTTTGTATGACTGACAGAACACAGCAGATAAAATCTGTCTTGCACAGGACTTGGGGACACTGCAAGCTTGAGTGGTGGGCCAAATAGTCCCTGTAGAGTATTTCTGTAGTGTTTTTAATTGGCTTTTTCTTCTTTAATATCGCTGCATCAGGGAGGTTGATTAACATTAGTCCTTCCTTTAACATTCTTAGAGCTAAGGAAGACTTTGAAAGGAATGTGTTCAGGAGAAAAGGAGCATCTTTGACAAGTGACATATTTATAAATATTTTCCTCCTAATGCTGTCATGATATTACTTTCTCTACCCTTCTTCTGCAAAATAGTTGCAGAAGAACAGTCAGAAAGCAGTCCAAAACAAATAGTTGGCTTTGATTATTACACAGAACTCTATTTCTTTGCATTATTAGTAAAAAGGAGAGGTACCCAAACAATTTTCCTGACACCTTATTCTACTGTTCGCATTTGGATTCTTCAGCTAGTGCTTCATGTCTGCATCTGAGGCTGTGGGAAAATATATACAGTTGATTGATGCTTTAGAAATAAAAGGCAGTAACATGAAAATGACACTGTAAATGTAATAAGGGGTAGTATAAGGATGATTGTAGAGCTGAATGTTGAGCTACATGTTGAAACTCAAAATTGAATTCGCAGAGCTCAGGCATACAAAACAGCCCAAGTTTGAAACAGAGAACCAAGGAAGAAAGGTATGAAATTAAATATATTCAGGGGATTTAACTGTAATTAAAATGTGATTTTTTTTTTTAAATAAAAACCTTTAAGCTAAAAGTAGTATTTCAAGTGCTAATTAGTTTCTTTAGTTTTCAATGGTTTTAAATACTGATTTTTAAAAAGTATGTTTTCCTATTTCAGTACTTCATAGACTTCAACAGCCAGCTATAAATCTTGAATTTAGCATTTACGAGTGACTTAACAGAGCAGACTTCCACCCCAGACTCCCACCTCTTCCTATTTCTCCAATTTCATTATTGCATATATGTGGAGGCAGCAGGAGGAATATCTATAAATAAACTGTTAAAACCTTTAGTGGCGTAGGTCTCATTTTCTTAAAACCCTGTACTGGGCTCAAGCTTGCTTCCCGGTTGCTGGAGTACTACCTGCTTATCCAGTTACCTGGTCTGGTCTCATAGCTGACCCTACTCTGAGCAGGAGGTTGGTCGAGAGGCTTCCTGAGATCCTTATTAACCTGAATTGTCCTGTAAGCCTAGGATTTACTTAGGTGAATTTTTCAGCATCTGACTTTTTTGTTTACAGTATGTAAATATGAATAATAATAATAGTAATGTCAAGTGCATTGTTTTCGTTGCCTTGAAAGTAAACACTGCAATATAGATGCATACGTGATTTTAAGGAAAGCAGTCAAGTTTCTGTTTAATACAGATTCTTTTAGATTTTATTCTCTCTGAATGGGTTTATTTTTTATTTTTTTCCATATTTTAAAAAAGTGTTTTTCCAAATGAAGTGTACAAAATCATTTGCTGATGGCTGACATTGTTAATGGAATATGGTGTCAGAAATTTTAAAAGATAAAGTAGCTGCTTGAAAATTGTACCATAGGTAAAAGATATTTGCTAATGAAATCTTTGAGATCCTTAAACCACTGTTATCATCACTGCTCATTCTTTGCAGGGGATGGAGTGCTAGATCTCTCTACAAAGAAAAGCGCAAGGTTGGAAGAACCAAAATATGATCCATTGTGTTCTGAAAACTCAGTGTCTGGGTAAGCAACGTTTAGGACTCTCTTTGGCTTATCTAAAAGACAATCCGGGTTTCTCTTCTCTGGTCAGGTTTTATGTTCATAACATACTTGTATATACTGGCACACACATGTGGTTCCTATTTTGCTTTCAAAAGAATTTTTGTCACTCATAAGTGTGTGTCTATGTATATATCATATGTTTCATTTGTCTTTTTCCTTTTTTTCTGTTTAAAGAAAAGTTATCAGAACAATCACCAAACTTTAGTTCATGTTACTAAAAATTACCTGAAATTGATTACATAACACATTAAAAGTAATAGAATAGTAGAAGAAAATGCAAATAATTCTTTTAGAGTTTATTTAGGAAACTTCAATTTTGGACAAAAATGACCATATTAATAATTAGATGTAAAATGTTCTTCAACTAACATGAACAAGTTAAATGACTATTATCTATAAAATTCCTTAATAAGAGAGAGAGCAAGCGCGTGAGAGAGAGCTCTTAATCATCATACTTAAACTTACATCATGGTTCTGACTATGGTGTGTGGTGGCAAATGGTTAAATGTCTTTATTCAGCACAGAAAATGTTATTGCATCTGCTGAAAGCTACCATGAAAGCTACCACAAAATTAGTGAAATGCATTGTTTTGTTGGATTTTATGATCTTGGCATCCTCCCATCCACTAGCCATAGCAGGACCCTTTTTGTCACCTGTACGTCTTACCAAATAACTTATTACAAATAGGACTACAGTAGCAGTATTTGTTGAATGATGTAGAAGTGCATTTTATTAATTTGCTCATACGAAGAAGTTTGAAAATGAGTATGACTTTGTAACTAGTGAGCTGTAAGTAGTGACTAGAAGTTTTTTAAACTGTGTCTTATTTTGCGAAAATGGACTTGATTGTTAACAACAGCACTTTTATCTTACTGTTGTAGAAAGCCTAGTTTTGTGTAAGTCTGGGATGTTTGTGTGTAGTTATGTACTTATTGCTGCAAATTTTCTATGAGGGGGTTGACTCTTTTATTACTTGTTTAGCGGTAACGTCACGTTTCTACTAACAAAAACTCCTTCAGGATTTGGGGATTTAATGGAACGTTAATTGTTTAACTAAAATTATAACAGTGTTGCTCTGCAAGCATGTGAACAAGGGAATATAACAAGCACATGAGACTATTATCAAATACTGAGCTAGGATATAAAGTTCTTGGAAGGGCTGCTGTAGAAGCCACCGTATGATTTTTGACACACTGTCCTACCAGAACTGTAACAGTTTGCTAGGATAATCATTTAACTACCACATCTCAAAGGCTAAAAAGTATCAGAAGCAGTGATGTTACCGAAGCAAGGAGTATAATAAAGGAGTGGACCCTTCCCTTCCATAGCTGTGTGAGAGTCTCTCATACATCAGTTTACCATCGTTTCATTCCATCCATCCAGGAGACTACACAGAAACAGAGAGGACTATGTGGAAAGAAGTGCTGAGTTTGCAGATGGTTTGCTCTCAAAAGCTTTGAAAGACATTCAGTCTGGAGCACTGGACATAAATAAAGCAGGCATACTTTATGGCATACCTCAAAAAACTTTACTTCTCCACTTAGAAGCCTTACCAGCAGGAAAGCCTGCACCTTTTAAAAATAAAACTCGAGATTTCAATGATAGTTATTCATTTAAAGACAGTAAAGAAACTTGTGCAGTCCTACAAAAAGTAGCCTTGTGGGCAAGAGCTCAAGCAGAGCGCACAGAAAAAAGTAAACTCAGTCTACTTGAAACCTCAGAATTAAAATTCCCAACAGCTTCCAGTTACCTCCACCAGTTAACTCTACAGAGAATGGTCACTCAATTTAAAGAAAAAAATGAAAATCTACAATATGAAACTTCAAGTCCTACTGTACAATTAAAAATTCCTCAGCTAAGAATAAGTTCTGTGTCCAAACCACAGTCTGATACTGCTGGTCTTCTGGATGTTATGTACCACGTTTCTAAAACCTCCTCAGTCTTAGAAGGATCAGCTCTTCAAAAATTGAAAAATATCCTCCCTAAACAGAACAAAATTGAATGTTCTGGACCTGTAACTC
The DNA here is from genome assembly GCF_003984885.1 of Neopelma chrysocephalum. Taxonomy (NCBI): domain Eukaryota; kingdom Metazoa; phylum Chordata; class Aves; order Passeriformes; family Pipridae; genus Neopelma; species Neopelma chrysocephalum. The sequence goes on along the minus strand of NW_020897731.1, from coordinate 7,246,772 downwards.
ACTCAAGTGTTGACTCCTACTTTCTGCATGGGGACCTCTCTCCTTTGTGTCTTAATGCTAAGAATGGGACAGTAGATGGAACCTCAGAAAACACAGAAGATAGTTTGGATCGTAAAGATAATAAGCAACCAAGAAAAAAACGTGGCCGATATCGGCAGTATGATCACGAAATAATGGAAGAAGCAATTGCAATGGTAATGAGTGGGAAAATGAGTGTTTCCAAAGCACAAGGAATTTATGGGGTACCTCACAGCACTTTAGAATATAAAGTAAAAGAAAGATCTGGAACATTGAAGACTCCACCGAAGAAGAAACTCCGATTACCAGATACTGGCTTATTTAATATGACAGATTCAGGGACTGGCAGCTGCAAAAATAGTAGCAAGCCTGTGTAGAATAATTGTTAGCGAATTGTTGTGTGTGTGTGTATGTATGTCTGTATACACACACTACGTGAGAAATACATATACTCACTCTGACAGAAGACATGAAACTATACAGTTCAAAAACCACATACATGCCTTTTGAAAAATAGTTTTATTCAGGGTTTTCACTGTGGACAGAATTATAGAGTTGCTCACTTAATTCTGATAGTGTGTATTTAATATAATCCTTGTATAAATAGATGAAAAGATTCAGGTTTTATTTAGTAGTCAATAGCATAAAGATGTTTTGGGAAAAGAAGTATTTGTCATGTGAAGCATAATTTTTAATTGGTGGAGAACCACTTTACCCATTCAATTATCCATCTTATTATGGAAATACACAACCAAGGGTTAGCAGACTTTTATAGTTCACAGAATACTTGCAATAAATTGTAAGTAACTCAGATTATACAAAGCAGTGGATTTAAAAAAAAAAGGCTAGTTCCTTACAAGGAAGTGGATTTGTGAAGTATTAGTAGGATATAGTACATTCTGTGAAAGAAAAAAGTTTATCATTACTTAAATATCCAATACAAGTAAGAAAAACATTTCATTACTAAAAATGTGTGTTTAGCAGGCATAAACTGCATTTTTTTATCATTTTAAGAAAATTTTGTTGTTTGTTTAGAAAGAAATTGGTGTTTACAAAGTGTACACTTATGAAATCTGAGAAATTACTGTAGTTATAGAATTATTAAATATGAAATAAGATGGAATACTAAGAGCATAAAATAATTTAAACTTTAACATAATTTTCCTTTTTAGTTTGACAATTAAGGTAACTTGTAAGGTTTAAAAAGAAAGTTGGAATGCAACTTAGAGCATGTTCATAATGTGCACAGAATGAGCTTAAGAATGGTTTGGGTTTGTTTGTTTTTTTGTTTAAACGTGCTGGTTAGTTGATGTTATGACTACTTAAAATTTATTTAAGGATTGTGTCACACTCCTATTGAAAAACCTCACTGTAACTGTAATGTATTTGCTGCTGTGACATTTCAAAACGTTTTCAGTTTATCAAAATGAATACCAAGTTACATTATCATTTTGCTAATAACCAAATTTGCAGTTCAGGGTCTTGATAGAAATACAAATATTAAACAGTGAAGCTGTTTTGAACTTTCAATAATATAAAGTCTTTATAAATTTGGTAGTTAGAAGTTAGTTCATTTTAAATACATAACTTTTAATAGAATTTAAGGGAGACCAATTACCTTCATATTGCAGTTTTTACATAAATTTCAAAGTATTTACATTGGACTTTTTATCACACTTAATTTTTTTATGTAATATCAAAAGCATATGTCTACATATGAATGGGGGCTTGCTTCATATATTCACTACTGAACATCAATGCCCTTTTCCTCTCAACATGTATTTTTTTTCTGTATGCATCTAATTTGGCATAGAAAAAGACTTTTCTCCAACTTTTATACATGTGGTACACATGCATATATTTTTTTCCCCACTTAAATTTGCATGTGTATGGATTAATTATATAAATGAATTGGTACATTGGATACATATGGGCCACATCAGGTAATTTTATTTATAGATAAACTTGCCATTAAATTCAGTGGAGAGCATACTGCAATACTGACGGTAAAATCTAGCCCATATCTATTAACGCTACTAAAAAATAACAACTTCCATTTTAAAACAGAATAATCCTTTGAAACTGCACAACCAATATCTCAGTTCTTTGGTCTCTCAGATCTACACTGAATCTCCTTCAGTCATTAAGGTTTACTTGCATTTTACAGAATGAATCTCTCAGGCACATGGTGTGATTCTTGGGGTGTCCTGTGCAGGGCCAGGAGTTGGACTCGATGATCCTGATGGGTCCCTTCCAACTCAGCAGATTCTATGATTCTAAGATTTTAAGCAAAAGCATACCTGATAAAGAGTTTGCAGAAGAGCAGGTGTCAGGGTCATCTTTCATTTTAAAAGAATTAAGCCATATTTTGTGAGGACCAGAAGGAATAATTTGTGAATATACCCCCACTGAAAAATGCAGTTGAAAAAACGTAAATGTTTCAACATCTGTCTTTATACAGTTCTACTTGCAAAAATCTGGGGCTTCAATACATTGCCTACTATTTGTACCATACTGATGTTTTCTACTCCTCAGACAATGTTAGAAATTTGAGTCAGAACTTTATATTGAAGGCAAGTAACAGTACTCTTTTTATATCATTTAAAAGATGACCTGACCAAAAATTTAACAGGATTCATAAAATCAGGGATCATTTTACTATTGACTTAACAGTACTCAGTAGTTTTGTATGTAATATTATAATTAATTTTCAACATTTTAGTACTTGTATTTATTTTTTGGTCAGAAATAGTAATTAAAATATTTTTTGATAGTTTATAGATGATACTCAACCTGTAAGTGTTTAAAGGAACAGAATTATTTGTTTCTAATTGTTAGGCTAACCTTTAATTACACAACTAAGGAAAGGCAGGGAAATGTGTAAATTCTCCTTCCCCAACCCCTATGTATTTCATTAATTGTCATTTAAATTATACATTTTGAACTGTTTTATAAATTCAGTTACCAGTCACTACTTAGTAATTGACAATTTCTGAAAATTCCTGTTTCAGCAGACTTTTAAATGAAGGCGAAAGCAAGCCCTACATGCTTTCTACTTATTTGAATGTTTCTCAAGTATTTTATATTAAAAAACAGTGCCTCTGTTTTTAGAACTACTGCTCAGTAAAGCTGTTTAAACCATTTCTGGTAGCTAATGACAATTTTATATTAAATTGTATATTAACTTTAGTGAGACTGATTTTTTTAGTTGTTTACAGTACAAATACTTGTATTTGTTTTTTAATTGCAGTATTTCCATTGTCGCAGTAATTTAGTAAAACTCTGTGGCTGCCTTGATTTTTGACAGATTTTTGTTAACAACTGATTTTTAGGCAATTAGTTATATTTATGCATAAATCAATTGCACTATAATTCATGAATTATTTATTACAATATTTTCTAATGAATTCCATGTATTTGTCTTGTGTTGTAAATGTACTGTAATTCTGTTTCTTCTTTGTGTTGTTATATTCCTAAATCTGATTGTATGAATTTAATTGTTTAGTTAACGTGTTTCTACGTTGTAATTTGTAGTAAAGCACTTCAATGCTTTTGCACATAAATTTACAACACTGATGTGTGATTGATTTGCTCATTCAGTAAAAAAAAGAAAGAAACAAAAACCTGTACACTGACTTATTTGACTTATTCCTGAGGCACAAGTTTATTAGCAGTGGCATAAGATCAAGAACTGTACAAATTAAGCACATAATGACTAATTTACTATGAGAATTTTATCAGAAATAGTAGCTTTAAGGAAAGATGGTTTCTTTTCTCATATTGATTCATTGCTTATTAAGGAGAAGAAATTCAGAGAACTAATTTTGTAACAGTTACCCCCTTTAGTTTGCAGCTAAAAATTTTACATTATGGATAACATATAGCTTTTTTGAGGTATTTATTTACTTAGTAAAGTCAGAAAACAAACATTTCTGTAAGACAGATTTATAGTTCTATAATAGTTTATGCCGTTCGTATGAGTACTTGAAAGTATGTTTTCTGTTCCAGTTTTGTTCCTGTTCCCAGTCTGTAAAGAACTTGCTAGATTGATCTATCTTATCTCTGGCTTGAGATGACAGAATACAGACCTCTAGGGAAGGACCTCTTTTGGGAGTCCTCTGATAGAGCTCTTTCCTGATAGTTTTTGTGGAGCAGGCAAAGTTTTACTTTTTTTACATGTAAAATAATACGTTGAAAGACTGGTAATGAACCTTGTCATGTCGCCGCCTTTGTGCCAGTTTTGGACTCCAGCCAGTCCCTGCTCCGTGTCACTAACTGCCCCTGTCCTCCAGAAAGGAAATAGTGTCATTCCATGTTAACCCTTGTCTGCAGTGATGCCTTGCGCAAAGGTATGGGGGGAGCAGTGCATATTGGTCCTCTCACCTCAAGCCCTCCGTTTCCTTCCCACTCTCTCCAGCCATCTTTCTATCTGTGATTTGGAGGAGGTGTAAGACAGTACCGTGAAGGAAGCATGCAGTTGTGAAAGTGATAGCTCTTCCTTCTATGAAGTTTTTGTTTAAGCCTTTTATCCTGAGGATAGTCTAAACTACTGTGTGACAACGCAAATTTAAAGCGCTGTAGGAAGGAATTACAGGAGACTGAAGTATAATTCCATAGTTTTATTGAAAAGCTACTGATAATTAGTTTGTTTAAACATATTGACATCTCTTCAGAAAGACACTTCAAGGAAAGTGTATTGCTTTAATGCTTGAACTTGTTTGTGTAGTAAGCTCTGCTCCCAGATGGTGATTGAGTAAGGGCTTGATGTGTTTTCACAAACTTGGAAGATCATGTGGAGTGGGGTACTATTGCAATAGAACAGGTGAAGTTGTCTGTCAGCTTTAGAAACTAACTCACGTTAAGGGAAAGCAGGTCATAGACGTCACACAGGGGTAGATAACCAGGAAAGAATTTGTTTTAGAGAAATGTCCAGTATGTCTGTGATAACCGGGATATTCCTTTATACAACAAGTTGGTCTTCACATAGCAAATGCAAAACAGTTTTGAGGCCTGTGGAAATTTTGGTTACTGACTTTGAGAAGGTTGTAGGGTTCCAGAAGTTTCTTTCACCACTGAACAGATTTAAGTAGCAGTTATGGACACAGGTTCTCTACGATTAAAGCTCTCCAGTGAAACTGTAGACCTACCTTACAAGTCTAGACAGACAGAAAGGTACCTGTTTAAAGATTCAGTCTAAAAAAGACTGTACTGTAGCAGTCTTTTTAGCAAATTAGTACTTAAAAAATTTACTCTTGATATACAAACAAAATATTGAAGATGAAGACCTGATGCCATGTTAATTTTTCTAGTTGGCCTTTCAAAATGTTGTTTAATTAAAGTCATGGTGGTGGGGAGGGCAATCCTTTTTATCCTTTATTAAATTACTAGAATAAGCTTTGTTTTCACAAGTGTTGATACATTTCAGCACCTTGTGACTCCTGAATTAGTTAGAGTAAGTCAGACTCTTGTCAGAGTAGTGGTATTTCAAAACCAGTTAAATCCTGACAATGACATTCCCTTGAATAATGCTGTTTCTACTTTAGATTGCAGGTGCAAAGAGGATTTTAAGACTTAATGATTTCAGTTTAAACATAATCGCAGTTTCAACTAATACCAGCACAATTATCTTGCACTTTTATGAGTTAGTATCACCTAGATGCTTGATTTTGAATATATACCATTTCATACAGAATATTACAGGAGAAGGAAAAAACACAAAGAATTATTATGTAGAGTTGGCTGGTTTTAAGCTTTAAACTTTAAAATCTGTGTAGGACAATAAAAATACAAATTTGTATGTAATAATTTCTATTAAGATACTTGAAGCTAAAAGTTATTATTGATGTAATAATTCTGGTTATGTGTTAATTAATGAATAGGTAACTTTATATAAATACAGCACATTAAATTTTAAATACGTTTGTTCATTGATCAATATAGTTGTAAACCAAATCAAAATGAAATTTTTTCAAAGTATAGGCTTAAATGCAAAAACATTACAGGGGATAATAGGGAAAAAAGTTAGTGTCATGTTCAGAGTTTGGTGATATGTTTAAATAATATATACTTTTCTAAAACAGAATTCTTCTAACATTTTCTGCTCATGCAATTGATTTCAGTAAAACATTTGAACTAGGTGTTAACTATCTGTTGATAGTTGCTATCCAGCATAAGGATTTTGTATTTAATTGAAGAAATACCTGTATTAATTTCTACCATGGAAAATTTTCAGCTTTTCAATATAAATGATTGATTAGGTAAGTAGTGACATTAGTTTTAATAATTTATAAGAAATTGATTAAATAGTTAAGATAGTATTTTATAAGTTATTTTATTTTTAGTTAATATCTTTGAGAACAACTGCTCAAAAGTCCTGTCTAGATATAGGCCTACCCTGTATTTGAGATTTAAAGGATATTAACCTTTATCACAGAAGTTACTTATTCCAGTGGTAATTATCTCTGTTTTTGTTTAACGAAGGAATCTCTGTGTGTGTGTGTGTGTGTGCACACGCGTGTGTGTGTGTGTGTGTAATATATTACAATGAAGAGCCTGTGATGCACCACTGCAATTTATTTGAAAACTGGAAGTCAAACTTTTACCTTCAAAGAACAATAACAGTAGCAAGTGGCTGTTTTTTCCCATTTTCTGTTAGCTCATTAGGTATTCTTTAAAAATAAATATAGAAATAAAAATGTCCTTAGAAATATCTTCAAGTGTATCCTGAAAAGCACTCAATACACTTGGATATTTAAATATCTGAAAGTGGGATTTGGGAGAGATGGATCCATTCTTTCTTCTGCAACAACCTTGACCTTAGTCATTTACCTTCTCTGTGCCTCAGTTAGTGAAATGGGAGCAATACGAAGCTCACCAGGTTCTTGATAAGGTTTTCCTTCATTAATGGCTAAAATAGTTTAAAATATCAGAAAGTTAACATTATCATAATTATATATGTAGTTCTTTTTGCCCCTAATTTCTTCCCACTTATTTTTCTTAATGGTAGTGCTGTCACTGATAAGGTGCACATCATTGCTAGTGACACTTGCAAGTGTGATTGAATAGTGCAAGTAGAGCAGAACTGTTTTGTAAACTTCAGGGTTTTAGGTTTAAGTTTAACCATTATAAAAACCATTAGATGTGGTGTTTTACTGTAATTTATATTTTGTTTTGATTTGTTTTCATTTTCAGTTCAAGCTCAACAGCTGATGCAAATTCAGAGGAAACAGCTAATTTGGAGAAAGGAAAATCAACATTAAACAAAGTTTTGGAGTCTTTTTGTTCATATCACTGGCAACAGACTCTGGCTATGTTAAAATTCTTAATACAAGATGAAAATGTTCCTATAGTTTGCAGTTGCAAGCAAACACATTTGGTCCACTCTGAAACTCCCAGTTCCCTCACTGAAGAGGATGTTCACGTTTCATTTTGCAGTTGTGATGGACATGTGCTGACGAAAAGGTGCTGTTTACAAAATCAAAGGCCAAACACTTGTTTACCACCTCTGTCTGTTTGTATTAAAGATTTCCATTCTTTGTCATGCCAAGCTGTAACGATTGGATGTATTAAGACAATGGTGAACAAAGCATGTAGTTCTCCTAAGTATTGTGCTGACCAATTGCAAAATTATAACAGGCATTCTGTGAAAGCAGCAGCATGTACATACTCAGCTAAGGACTGTGATCTCTTAAGCAGCATTAAAAATGCAAATAGATCTCGGAGCCCATCACCGCCTCCACTGTCACCTGTACACAGCGAAGAATTTGAATCATCGGAAGGATCGGTCATGGATTTTCCAACTTTAGACAACAACAAGCTTGAAATATGCATCAACCAGCCTCCATCCCTCCTGCCAGCTGAAGGAAGCAAAGAAGATTTTGAATATGGAGGCAAAGGGAAAGAGACTGAATGTTCAGATGGAACATGGATATCAACAGACCCCCAAAGCAGTGATGATTACATTAGTTCTGAGAAGTCTGAGCAGGGTGAACATTCTGCCATTTTTCAAGGTTTAATGGACCGCATTAATGAAAAACTGAAATCAATAGACACTACAGATATAGCAACAAATCTTGTAAAACTTCCTAGCAGTGACAGGGCACCAGAAAATGATGTCAAATTGGGAGACTTTGTAACATCTCTTTTGCATAATGCTAAGGCAAGTGATTACAGCTTTATGGAATTACTTCGCCAACACGATAAACAAATGGAAAATAAAATCATCCAGACAAGATTTCGCAAGCGTCAGGAAACTTTATTTGCAACATATAATTCTCCTGATTCACCAGTCATTCGACGACAGTCTTTGCAAATCAAGAGAGAGCTTGCAAGCCTTGATGAAACTCTTGTAAGAAAAAAGTCAATTTCTGAAAGAAATGCAAAGAAATCTACAAAAAAAATCGATAAAATACATCCAAATAAAAGACATAGTTTTACTGTGATAGAAGATGAGGCTTTGCAACATCTTGAAAGTAACCCATGTGTGAATTGCCAAACCAAACCAATGTGCTTTCCAGGACACCAAACAGAGTCTTTCAAACTACCTCTTACTAATTTTCAAACCAGCTCTGGCTTTTTAGTTCTTTCAGAAAACAGTGCTACTGCAGCCAGCCAGGCAAAACTCCCAAATACACAAGGAGATGGTGCACCCTTACAAGAGACTGGTCAGATTCCTCTAAAGGATGAGAGTAATGAAATCTTGGGCAGGACTAAACGTAACATTGTGCCTCCTGGATGGTACTCTGTGTATGTAACAAACAATATCATGTTTAGAAAGTCATCCAGTGCAAAAAAGTCCTTAGAAAGTTTGGAAAACATCAAAATAAATAAAGATGCTGAAAGATGCAGTGACATAAATATAAGCAAAATTGTGAGAGACACAAATCTGCAAGTTGTTGTGGAGCGTTTAGAAGATACATTAAACTTAGCCAGAAAGAGTAACAACTCATTATTGGATAGTTACAAAATAAGCCAAAAATTAAAAGATAATGCTTACGAACAGGTTATGAACCCAGATGCTAGAAGGGGCTTACCCTTCACTCTGAGTGAAATGGGATGCACGGGACAAAGCTTCCTTTCACATTCACATGTGCCAAGCAGCAGTAAAATCAGAGCAATTTGTGTCACAACAAACAAACAAGAAATGCTTATAGATCAAGAAATTAATGATGGCCTTTTGAAATCTCTGACCTTTAATTCATCCAGCTCAAATTCCAATAATGGGGACTTGGATGCAACACCTGAAGCTGGGGAGATCTCATCTCCCTTAAACTACTCTAGTCCTGTTAAGCTTATGTTTGTCTCAGAGGTCAATAGTCATGAAGGAGTCAAATACACTTTGACATCTGCAGCTGCATCTCCTAAAGGAAGCACAGATCTCTGTTTGTTTCAAGGGCACACGAACACTTTGTTAGACAAACAGGCCACAGGAGACCTTTCTCATGCAGTCTGTGTCAAGGACTGTGATTGCAGTGAAAATGATACCAAGGAGGAGTCAAGTTGTGTTTATGCAGAAGCAATTACAAGCTCTTGTCCAGTTGGTCAGACTAACGTAAATGACTTGAAAAAAAATGATGAAGTTGTGGAGAAATCAAGCAGTAGCAGTGAATTGGTTTTAAAAAGAAAACCCGGTAGACCAAAGAAAATAGGTCCTCAAGTAGTTAAGCAGGTTAAGAGACCTATTGGACGGCCTCCAAAACCAAAAATGGATATGAATGAAAGCACAAAAGTTAGACCTGAACATAGCAGTGGTGGTAAAAGCATCAAATCTGATGCAGCAGTATTGGAAGAAGCTAACAGCAACAAAAATATTACTGTGACAGTTGTTTTTGGAAGGTCAAGAAGAACTAAGAGACATGTTTCTGAAGGTAATCTCAATGTGATTAGCATGCTGCCCACACAACATATTGATTCTAATTTTGCCAATGACCCCAACAGAGGTAGGCACAATACAGAAACTGGAAATGCTTTGACTGAAATAGTAAAAGCCTTTCAGAATCCTGCTACTGAAAAGGAGGATGTCTCTGGTTATGACTATGTCAGACCTATCAAGAGTAACCCAGCATCGCCACATCCTTGCAGCAATGTCATTCGGCAGATTAAGAAACCATTAACCACCGTTCGAAAACCTGGTAGGCCAGCAAAAGTAAAAATTTCTGGCATATCAGTGACTGTTAGTAGACTTTCACCTCAGGAAAGAAAAGTCAGCATTAGCAACGGTTTGCCTCCTTTACAACAGCAGAATGTGTTAGAAAAAAACATACCACAGGAGAGAAAAAATCAACTGTGCAATAATATGGGTCAAGTAAAGAACATGCAGAAAGATTCTAGAGAGGATGGATCACCCAATGTTACTGCAGCAATGTCAAGAAAACATGAAATTCCATCAAGACATTCTGCTAGAGACAGAAAACCCTCACTGCATTTTTTACATTCATTAGCATCTTCTAGTGCATTTACTTGTAGAAGTGCCTTACTACATAAGTCTTATAAACTCCATTTGAAAAAAGCTAAAGAGCGAAAGGAAAAACATGCGCAATCAAATCAGAGCACAGCATCCAAAGATACCTCACAGCTGAGAAATTCGGGAAATGCTAAAAAGGATCTTAAGGATGGTGAATTCAGATGCATTAATGAAGTATCATCAGATCCCATATTTTCATCAAATCCCTCTCTCAGGTGGTGGCCTACTTCCACTTCAAGTGACACTTTGTTGGAAGAACTAAATAATAGATTTGAACAGATAACTAATACCTGGTTGCGCGTGGGGGGAAGTGAGTCTGATAAATGTCTATGTGAAAAAAGGGATCCCATTGAACAAGACTGTAATACTGAAATGTCAAACCCTTTAGACTCCTGCCTTGTAGAACTTGAAACATCACCTGTAAAAATGCTTTTCCAGAAAAAGTGTAATATGAATGAACTCTGCACCTGGTTTATGCAAACTACAGAAACACAGTCTCTCTCTCTAGTGAGAAAGGCAAATGCTCGCAATCCCTTAGAAGTAGTCAGTACTAGAGAGACAAAGACAGAAACTAAACAATCTGATCTTAGTACTTGCCCTTTCAGAAAGCACTTTAAAAAGTTTGCACTATCCTCCCCTTCAAAACCAGCAGGGAAGTTGCAAATATTGCATAACATAGTGAGGTCTCCAGTCTTAAGCATGAAAAGTAATTTCACATTAGCCAGATTAAAAAGAAATGAATTTAAAAAGTTGCAGCGTGATATGTGGGGACAAACGAAAAAGCTCTATAATGCAGCTCCTGGAGGCTGGAAATCAAAAAAGAAAAATTTGCAGTTATTTTGCCAAAGCCAATTGTTTAAAAGTACAAGTGGGGAAACCAATGATGAAACACCCAAGCTCCAGGAAAAAAATATGCTAGAAATCCAGCCCACTCAGACTTTGTTAGAGCCTCAGAAAAGCCTCTTGCCAACTGAAAATGAAGCCAGAGATACATTTGTTCAGCAGATGATGGGATCTTCTGACTTTAACCCACATCCTGGTATAGCAAATATACTGAAGTCACATCCAGAGACGAATGGAACAATTTGTTGCCAGCAAAATGTTAGAAAAGAACAAAGCCAAGATAAACTGTTTCAAAATACTTGGAAAGCCAAAACCTTTAAAGACTGTAGGATATTTCTGAGAAAAATCAACCATATTGAGCAGCACAATTCATTTAAGCTAAATAATGTCATTTATTCTCCCGAAGCTGTTGACAGTAAAAGCACTCAGGCCTATATGGAAGAAAAAAGGCATCCTCTTTTAAGGTCCCATTCTACTAAGCAAAATGCATTAAAGAAACAAGAAAATGAAATGGAAACATCTAAAGGATCTAATTCTTCTAAAGTGACTGAAAGGCTGGATGACCAGTTTCACAGCAGAAAGTTAACTAGTAGTGTAAACCAGGACGATAATCCTGCTGGTAGTTCTGAAGTTCTTATCAGAATAAACAAAAGAAAAAGTCCACAATGGGAAACCACTGATACAAATTTAAGAAAAAGGCATAAGAGACAATCATGCAATAGTGGACAAATGGCACCTTATTACCCAAAGTACCAAGTAGGTAAGTTCCTGTTCCCCGCTTCATCTTGAAATTGAAATCTTAAAGAATTGGAGAAGTCAAACAACTAAGCACTTTGAATTTTTTTTTTATTGCATGTCATTCATTTTAATTTCAGATAAGCCATGAAATTAAACATTATATAACATCAGAATCATGCAGAAAGTGCAATTTTAAAATGTGCATAGTATTTTATACCACTCTTTCAGTTCCAATAAGCTAACTAATATAGTTCAGACAGACAAGAAATCAAACTCTGACATTCTGAAGTCAGTCAAAACTGGCTATTGGTTTCAAAAGGAACAGAATTTCATTCCATTGTGTCATTTCTCATATTGTGAGGAAGGGTAAATTCTAAAATGAAGCATAAATTCAGTGTTATTAACATATAGCTGTTTTTTAAAAAATTGTCATTGAATGATTTCAATTGCAAATCTGTAATGGTTTTATAATTATACAGTAAAAGATAGTACTTTTTACTTTTGAGAATTATTCGTTCAGAGATCCGTTTTAGCATCTATTCAATGCCAGATGAAATCTGCTGACTCTAAGGGGTTTGCACATTGAATCCTTACAGAATGATTTCAAATGCAAAATTATTCTTGACAAGTACAATATACAGTTACAATACTGAATACCTTGGCTTGGAATCTTTTTAGGCTAGTGTGAAATTAAATCAATTTTTAAAGCTAGATATTTATAATACGTTGTAATACAACTGTGATCTCAGAAAGGCCATTATGTTACTCAGAAAGAGGGTACTATTATTTCTTCTGTTGGGTGAAGAGATCTTAAACAGAAGTCTCAACTCATTTCAGCAAAATAACTAAGGTGTGGAATATTCACAAAGTAAAACTTTTGCAATGTGATGTAAATGACTGCAGAAGTTTTCATTTGTAGAAACAATATTGTATTAGCTAATCTGATACACTGCCCAAAAAAAAACCCTATTCAAAATATAAATCCCCCTTTGTATTCTATATTGTAGAAAAGGATCTCTGATAATAAATGGAAAAGTTAATTTAAGTTGTAATATAAACAGTATTACGGCTCTTGTATGCATTATTTCTTTTGTACTTCATGTAATAATATAGAATTCTTCATATTTAGCTCATTTGGTATAACCCTGCTTTTCCTAAGTACAGCATTCTTTTATCTTTAGACTACTATTTTGTATTTTAATTCACTGATTCGGGGCCAAGCTCAACATAAATAACTTGTTTTGAAGAAGATCAAGCCTTGACACAAGATTGCTGTAAAAAAAAAAAAGAACTACAAAAAGAAAGGGGTAGCATGTATCTGTTTCCATTTTGCAAATGAAGAAAGAGCTCTCTCATACTTGTAACTCATTGAGAAAATGTTACATTCCAATTCTATTTATCTGTAAACATTTTGTTTCTACAGCAGTGTAAGACCTATTACTGTGATTGGTCTCATGTTAGTTTTAATTGGGACTCAATTTTATTTACCTGATAACTTTCCTCCTTTAGTTTTGGATCTTTAGGAAATCTGATAACTATTTTGATATTTTACATTATTTCATGTACAGTTTTTGTTATTTTCCCTTTTGCTCATAGTTTCTCATATCTATCATTGTCTTTAGAAAAGGTATGACAGAAAGTTCATTGATAAAGGAAATGTTAAAATACAAAGAGTGATGATTTTCTCCACGCTTGTAACCCCAAATCTTTTTTACGGGTACTGCTGCATTACCAGGGGATTGTCTGATACAGAAATGATGTCTTGTTTTGGCATGTTGATTCGACATTGTGTATTCTCCACACCAGCCAAGGAAATGATACAACCATTTTTAGTTGGAGTACAGCTACTGCCCAAAAAGAAGGAACATGATTTCTAGCTGTGCATGCATGTGACTTTAAACATAATTCCTGCATCTGGAAGTTTAATGCATATGAAAACATCATTATTTGTTCATATGTTCTTTGGATTGTATTTTTGTTGATGTGGTACCATAAACTATATCACTGTTCTGTTGTCATGCTTGAAATGTTGTTATATACACATTTATGGTCAATATTTGAAGTTTTTCTTCAAGTTTTACTGATTTTGGGGTCTTACCAAATGTTCTTGAAAAAGAGAGGGTTTGTGATGCTGTTTTACTATGAAGCATTGTAGCGGGTAGGCAGAATGTTGTTACCAAATTTTTATGTATACTCAGTTTTCATTGTCATGTACAAGTGGGAATAAAGCAATTGAGTTCTTACAGGTCAGGGCAGTATCAAGCAACCATGTACTCATTGTAGCAACAAAAGAGAGTTAATCACTTTTTCACATTGCCTGTTGTGTTCAAGATAAGGTGGCTGGTAGATACACATGATATTTGTTACTACTTGACTTCTGAACTGTTGCTTCAACAATGCATTTGATATGTTGAGGAGCAGTTCCCTTTTACTGTAAATCTATGTTCTGGCCATTTTAATCTCTTCAGCAACACTGAAACACTATTATTTTTTGTGGTGGCAAAGAAAATTACATAAGCATGTTTTTAGGAAAGCATTTACGTCTTCTTTTCATGAGAGCAGTTCACTCTTTTTCCTTGTAACACTAAAGGTCACATTCATGTGCTTTGGACTGGGCCAAAAGGCTTCAAGAAAGCCAAACTAAAATAAAAGAAACTGTTATCCAACAATAAAACTGGGACACTAAAATACTTCATTTTATGATCTTACAATGTAATGAATAGTTTAAAAATCTGCTTCAGGGGATGTGGACTTAAAACAGATGCACAGGAGGCTGTGGACCTGTGGTAGCAGGCAGTGCTGTGCTGACATCACCTACCTGTTCTCTTGCCCTTCATATCAGGGTGGGAGTTTTGCATAGAAAAGCTTCTAAAAATAATTCCATTCACTTGAAGTTAGGCTATTTTCTTCATCTAAAATTTTCTCCCTTATATTTTGGCTTTTCTTCAAGTAGTCTGGAGTTTTAGAACAGAAACCTGTCAGATCTGTTGGCAGAGAATATGAATTTTCAATTTTAATTTTTCATCACGTGTGAATGTGGTTTTTAAATGCTATCTTAATGAAATCAAGTTAGTGCAGTACTTGAAATGAGAATTTGCTAATTTTTATAGTTGACTGCAAGAGTTAAGAATCTTAACTATGAAACTTTGTGAGTCTAATTGGTCTCTTCGTTGTGCACATAAAATAGCAATTATATTAATATTACAGACAAACTTTTTCTTAAGCTTGGCTTCCATTACCATAAATTTTCTTAAAATTGGGAGGGAAAATTTTGTGAACTCTTTTTTACACATCTGTATTAGTATAGCTTTAATATTCCAGTATTGTTGATTATTTGTCATAGGGTAGTGCAATCCAGTAGTGATAAGGCTACAAATGGGAATTGCTTCTCTACTACTGTGGAAGACAGCCTCACACCAATGATCTTGTGACAAAATTGATTGTCTTTAGCAGGGCTGTTCAGCTTTCTCTTTCATGAAGGAGCATGTTCTACACTCCTAATTAAGAACAATTTAAAATAATAGGTAAAGTGCAAAAGAGACGTATTGTAACAGTCTTTAAATCTGCTGATTTTGAGAAAGCTCTTTTCACAAAGGCTCTTCATTGGAGGGTTACTTGGCTCTAAAATAAGTTTCACCTGTGATGCAGAGTAAGCAAATAGAAATTTTCAGAACTGTAGTTGCCAGGCAAGAGGTTACTTTTTCACAGGCAGACATTAAATGAAGTAAGAACATTCATAGAAATGTGGGAAGAGTATGAAATGAATAACTGTTCTCATAAGTGGGCCATTTTTAATGCAGATGTATAAAAGCAGAGAGGTAGACTTGATAAATAGTTGACTATACATGTACAATAAATCCTGACTCATTTAATGAACTTAATGGTCTATTGCCTTATTCCCCATAATGCAACAACAGCAGCTTCAGTATCACAGCTTAATGCTCCATTTTGTTTCACACTCTGGAATTCTACTTGCCAAATGCAATTACATACAGTTTTTTTCTTCCCTTTTTCTCACATCATGTGATCTAGAGTAGAGTGTAAAAGTTTTAGGTGCTATTTACTTTTAAACTGTAGTTATTTACATATTGCCTTAGGCTATGCTCTTTCTTATGTTCTTTTGAGGGTCCTGAGCTAAGGATTTTTACTTTTGCTTCTTTGAATGATAGTCTTCTTTCAAAGAACTCAACTCTGAAATCTTTAATTTCCTTTGCCTGCTAGGAACTGTCTGTAGTTTAGTACCATGATCGGTAAGCCTTTGTGTAGCATTTATATACCTAGTTTTATACCCAAGTTGGGGCTTTTTTGTCATTTTATGTATTGTTTATGTATTGTTTTGTTATCATCTTTTAATTTTTTCTCTTCAAAAACTGAGGAGCTCATACTCACACTTTCCTATTTGTCCTCAGTCCTGAGGAAATGAGCAAAATTTTCAGCTTTCTTTAGGGAACTGGTAATACTATATAAATAAAGACTAGCTTCCATCTTTCTGCTTAAGTCTTTCTCTAGAAGAGAAAATAGCAGTTTTTCAAGGCCTACTCAGCACTTTTGAAAATCTGACAATACATATCCTTTTTAAAATCCTCTCTTCTCTTAAGAGTTTACAGCCTTAAAGCGGAGCTTTGGTTGCTGTTAGATAGAAAAGGATAGAGGTCAATCAACACAGCCTGTGAAGATGTAACTTGTAAATTAAGTATTAATGTAGTCTGACTGTCACAGAGCAGGTTAATTATGCTGACACACTTCCTCATTTTGGTGTTGAGCTCTGGGAGAATAGTCCTATTCAAGAAAGGTGCTTTAATTCATAGAGGCCTGTGTACTGTGCCTTAGTTTGCACTCCTCTGTTGTTTATATACTAAAGCTAATGCTGCTTTTTTTCTTTCATCACATATTTGTCAGTGTCTTACGCTAGAATCTTCAGTTAGTTACATTCAAAAAGTGCAGATTCTGATTCCAGAATCGAGGGGGGAAATTTAAGTGACTGAGCTGTTGTTTGCATGTATTCTTGGGTAGATTTTCCGTCCCTAATTCCTCCTTGAAAGGATAGTTTTAGTCTGACCTTTGATGATTTGAAATCTTCTACAGATTTTCGAGCCAAATATAGTACTGTGTATTTATTCACTGTTTATGCTTACACTAGCAGGGTCCTTTAAGTTTGCTATGATTACACAGTTGTGCCTTAAAGGTATTGTTTAAATAAGCTTTTAGACTAATATAAATGGGTTTTGTTATTTTAAAGTATTCTAGGAAAAAGCCTAAACATTTGTTTGTAGGGCATTACAGAGTGGTGCTGATTCTTACTAAGCTACCTGAAATTCTGTTTCAAATGTAGGTTAACATTTGGTGGCTCTTAGAAATCATATTTCATGTTTTATGTTCCTTTTTCCTTGTGTTCATTTGGTAACTGTATATTAATTTAATAGAAATAAGGTTTTGTCATGTTTTAAGGGCACCATTTTCTTATCATAAGCCTTTTTTTCTCTGGTGTTTCCTGTGGTCAACATAAAAATGAAAGGCTCTCTAAAATGGCCTTGAGCCTTGGGTGTTCCCAAGCATAACTGAGTGTTTCTGAAAGCTGTTGACAGCCTTCAGGTTCTAATCAAGACAGATATTTTTGCAGTAATCAACAACTAATTAGATGGATGTATCTGAATGGAAATTGCTTTATATGGGAAGCTCAAGATTTTAAGAGCAGCATTTTGCATTCACGTGCACACAGCACAACATCACAGCTTGGTGCTTCATGTTTTCAATGAAATATAAAATATGATAGTGTTCTTGGTGTGTAATGCAGTAAAGCAAGTTTATGGAGTCCTCATTAACAATGTTTACTTCGTACTTATTTAAAAGATTTTATTAGATATTTTAAAATAAATAAGAAGAAAATTTTTGGAAATCAAAATTATGGTTTTTACCAAATACAACTTTATGGAAATGTGTGATTTATAGACCTGTACCTGAATATATTTGTAAGGGATATGTGCTACCGTGAACTGTGAACCTTTCTAAGGTACAACCTTAAGAGAAAATCACTTCTTTGAAATCCTGCAAATAGAACTGAGATTGAGATCCCAATTGAGAAGTTATTTGGAATTTTTTAATTACTTCGTTGTTCACAGGAGTTTTTTAATAGTGCTTTATAAAAAGCTAGATAAGAAAATATTAATTATTTCACTGCTAGTAAAAGAAAAGATTGAAGTTACTGTAACTGAGCAATAATTAAAATGTGCTCCACACATTTTATTCCTAACCAGGTTATGACTTGATGTTTTTGATTAGTTGCACTATACCTCGATAAAATAATGCCGTTTTTGAGACACATCTCTCTCCATCTTCTTATTTTAATGCATAAGGTATCACCTTGAATTGCTGCAGTTTTCATATCTCCTCTGTCTGTTATTTCTTTTTTCCCCTTGTTGGATTGCCAGTTTTCAGCTGAATTACTTGTTTTCTCATCTAAATGCTCACTTTATATTTCATTCTCAATGTGTGATTTTTCATGAACTTTATTAATTACTCACTTTAATAAGTCAGATGATCTATGTTGTCCCTGCAGTTTCCTACCTTTTTTCCTTTCTCACAGAAGCATAGGAGGTGTGCACACTTTTTGATGAGCCCAAACAGGATGTCAAGCCACTTCATATCGGCTTAACTCCTGTAATGAAAATCACACCATTGCCATTGGCTGTCTCTTCCACTGTTAACTATCCCACTGCTTTTTGTATATCATGATACTTGTATTTTTACAGCAGTATAGCATTAACTTGTGCTTCATCTGTGATCCCCAGTAGCTGCCCACCCTTTGTTACAGAAGTGCCCAACTTGCCCTGGTGCAGCACTGCAGTCCTGCAGAGCTGCCCTTTATTCCACACCATTGCTTTTATTCTTTTAGTTTATTCAGAGCCATGTCTGAACCACTGTTCAGACCATTCAAACCATTACACTCTGGTTGTTGCACATTTATCTGCATCCTCTCTTCATACATTGTTCTCCCTTAGTACCAAATTGTAACTAATTCTCAAATCACTCATCAGCTTTCCTTTTATTCCAAGTATAAGTTTGTGAGTGCCAGAGGACGCTCTGCAGAAAGTGAGTGCAGCCTAGTTTTATTCCTGTTTTGGTTTTTACTGCATATTTCCCATTGTGTACTATTGGTGGTCCATACTATCTCTTACACCTGATAAGAAATTTATAATACCGTGAGCATGTCAATGAGCCTTTGTCAGATTTCTTCAAACCCAGATGTGGAAAATCCTTTGTAAGTAGCCATACCTACTTTGCAATCCTCTTTTTCTTACTGAAGAGCAGGTAACTCAGTTTTTTTCCTACAATGTTTTTTCCAAGATCAGGATGTTTAAACAGATTTTGTCTTCCCAGCTCCATGCTTTTGGGCCGGCAGCTCTGGATGCTTTATAACTCTAGACAAGTTACTGTTTCTTCTCCCATATGGCAACTTACGCATTCTGTTCTTGTGAAACAGGTCAAGCAATTTTTGTTTCTTTGCATTTTTTTCATAACTCAAAAATGGTTTTCATGACCATTTTCTGATGCTGATTCCTCTCATGTTCTAGGCATCATTAAAGACTGCTTAGATTATTCTTCAACTTATTTAAAGTACAAATAAGGATTTCTCTTGCTGTGTCAAGAGGATGTAAACCTTTAGTGAGAAACTTCCTGATTTATGGAGATCTAGGTGAGGCACTTTTTGCTGTATTCTTTTGTTTAGTTTTGTCAGTCCGACAGATTATACTGTTTGATTTTTTTCTTTCAGCAGCAGAAATTCACCTGACTTATGTCTGCATTCAGATTTATTGGTTCCTTACCACAAATTAAACTTAGACAGGCATTCCACAAACTTTTCTTTCAGTGGCTGTGCCAGCTCACCAACTCTCCGTCCTCCACTTACTGCCACATTCTCCTTTTTTTCTCCACTTCTAGGCATCCATAAAAGGAATCAGTGCTTCTGTCTTTTATTGTGGTTTGTCTGTAAGGGGGCAGGTATCTTAACTTGGCTGTAGCTCTTTCTTCAGTGATCAGCTTTAGATCTGCGTGATGCTTACTGGTAGAAATGGCCTCAACATTAACTTATCCTTTCAAAAGCATAAGTCTATGCATTTCTACTTGGTTTGGAATGTTTTATGTCGGTTGTCAAGCCATCAGTGAGTAATGTGACTATATTCATGTTTTTCATGTATTTCATGTTTTTCCAAGCAGGTCTTATGTAGGTGTTCTTATTCTTTGTTTTCACTTTGTAGCTCAGGGAATAATATTTCTAAATTGAGGTCCTGCTAGGAATTAGAATAATGAGACTTACATTTCATATTAAAATACATGCATACATGAAAATTCAGATGCTTAGAGAAGTCAGTCTTTTCAGATGGATCTTGTCACAGGTTCCTATTACCTAAGGTGTGGATTTCACAAATATGCAGAGGTTATACTTGATGTTTTACTGACACAGGTTTGCCCTCAAAGTTCTCTTGTTTACAAATGTTGAACTCTTTGTTCAAACAATGGATTATTTCTCTGTACATGAAATGGAAGCAGAGCTGAAAAATTCTTGTCTAGAAGCTGTAAGAATGCCTTAAGATGCTTTTCTTAATTAAAAAAAATTCTTGTTCTCACTTAGGTTGTGCTCTCTTATCTATGTGTGAAGTTTTCCATTTGGAATAGAGGGTAAATTTTAAGGGGAAAAGAAGGGACTTAAAATTAGGTTTCAGTATTTTTATTGGGGAACTTAGCATAAATTTCAAACAGTTCAGTAACAATAATTTAGTTTTAAAATTTAAGAAATTGCAAGTAAATAGTTAAGAGCTATACTCGAAGTATCAATTCTTAAAATTGTGGGTTTTGTTACCTGTCTTTCTAGTTTAAAGTTCTAGAGATGTGTGTTTGAAGAAACTCCCTTGTGTATCATATTTGTTGCTGACATTTCCTATTTATCAGTTTACTACTCACAGCTGGTTTTAAATTTTATTTAAGTAGTAGAAATCTCAGAAAAGGAAATTACTTATTTGCAAATTGCTGTTTGACCTTCCTTAATTCAGAAGTCTGGTGGGTTATAAACCACCCAGGGACTGTCTCATCATATTTCTGAGATGATCTCTCTCCATAACATAATTGAATTTATAATGTCAAAAAACTATTATGAATTAAACATTTGAGCTTAAATGACAAGATTTCCATAGCTGCATTCATCACAGCACTGAGATGGTGGCATTCTGCTTCCTCTGAGAGCAGCCTGAACCAGCAGCATATGTAGTTCTGAACCTCCAACCTTTGTCTTACTGTGCCTCATTCAAAACCATTTTTAATTATGACTAAGTAGAATAAAGATAGCAAAACCTTTTTTTCTGTTGTGGTATGTTTCTAATGCTAATACAGCAGTACTCATCTGCACTACAGGTGTTTAGGGGATTTTTAATTTGTTTGCATGCTGCTAACTTCTAGTAATGACTGGAAATTAGGTAGTTTCCTTTCATGGAACTGATGGTCAGGGGCAGACTTGTTTCACTAGATGCTAAGAATTCATTATGTCTATCATAAAATAAATGATGATGCTTCCTTTCAACTTTAGACTCTTAGCTGCTTTCTGTTGCCAAGATCTTTTAAGACAGAGTACTATGAATGATTTGAGGGATAGAATTATTATTTTCTTTATCAGATTATATACTATCATCACTAGTAAATTATGCTTCAGAATTTTATGGCTTCTTCATGCCCACTTCAGTGACAGTTTACAGTATTTTACTTCCTTGTTCTTCAAGAAGCCTGTGCCTTCTGTGGACTGCTAAATAATCTATATTAACACAAAACATGGGTGATTCTTGTCAAAAAGATCACTGTTCCATATAACTTTCTCCGGCTGCTTCAAATAATTATAACTTTAAATGGGGGAAGCAGTGTTGACTATATTTAAACTTGTCAGCGTATTCCAATCTGTCCTGTATTTCATGGAGCCATCCGGTCCGAGCTTTGTACTTCCATGGCTATGCAAGTCTGATAAATTTCTTTTGTAAAAAAGTTTTAGTTCCCAATTTTTGCAATTAAATTGGAATTTAAACCTTTTATGTTCTCTATGATCTGTTACATGTAAGGAAGTGAGAACATTTTTTGAAGCTGACTGGTTTTGGGCAGAAAGTCATGTTATTTCTGTAACTGCACTCTGAAACTGTTGCCCTCCATTCCACTTGCCAAAAGTTTACCTGAAAATGCAACCATCTGCTGGTTGGTTTATAATTTTGTCTCTGTGCAAGTTAAACTTAAAGCTTGAACAGTGTGTGGATATCTCAATATATAGATTCAGAAAATAGCAACCACTAAGTAATCCTCTTTCACTGACGTGCCACAAGCACTCTCCAATTCCTACTTGCCTCATTTAGCTCTCTTTCTCATATGTTTTGTATTTCATTCCTATTTTTTTTCTTCCTATCCCTTTTATTTTTCCTCAGACCAAGAAAACACTTCTGAGTTAGTCTGAAGAGCAAAATAAACTTTCCACCATAATTTCAGTCTGGGATTATGGCTGGTTCTGACTTCCATCCCCGTGTTTTTGTCTCCATTTAGTTCACCACCTGTCTTGGTAGTCTGCTGTTTTATTTGTCTTTTTGTTAAACCCAGCTCTTATGTCTAATTTTTAAGACTCCCAGAATCTTGCTTATCTGCCCAGCTTGCTTTGATCGATTTCCAGGGCATTTCTCTCTCTCTCTCAGATTTCCAAATGGGATTCCATCCACTCAGCTGAAATATATTATTTCTTATTACAATGAGAATCCATTTGGTAAATGGAAATGAGACACTAAAATTTTCCTTTGTAGATTGTTTTGTTATTGCATTTTGCCGTTGTGGAAAGAGGAGCTTAAATTTTAGAGACAATCAATCAGACTCTGCGTGCTTGGTTTACTTTCATTTCAATATATGTTGCATTATCAAATCAATCTCTGTTAGAAATCATGCTGAGACTACTCTAGTCATTCTAGGTTTTTACCTGATGTATTCCACTATTTCTGGTTTTGGAAAATGTTTGAGTACTCTACAGAGAAAATTTTTTTTATGCTCCTAAAGTTTTACTATTTCTACTCAGTATTTTGAAACCTGTAAAAGCCTCAAATCAGTGCTGTGTATCATGGATGCTCTTACGCTTTCCAAGCTATCGATTTACGCATCACTGTTGGTGGCGTTTAACAAGTGCAGTTTGCAGAATTTTTGTCAGACAGGAGGGTATAAGAACCAGTTTGACCTTGCTTTCAGCTGGTTCAGCAGGAGATGTTTTTATCTGTAAGTGTTGCAAAAGATTTAGAGAAACAGAACCCTACAGTGATACTTTCATAGCCGTTTTACAGCATACAAAGACACAGCAATAATGGTAATCTCTGATGGGAAATGCTGAGGGGTCACCTAACAGATAAGAGACATTTTTCCCTATTCCTACTTTTTATTTTTCCTACTTTTTCCTTTTTTTTTTTTTGACATGCTGTGACATGTCGTAGACACAGATTAACTCAGCAACTGTACGGATTCGAGCTAGCCAGATTTTTTTAAACTTTTGTTATTTGCATGCAACAGGTGTCAAATTCCTGGTTTTCCTGAACAACGTGGCTCCAAACTGCACAGAAAATACACAGCTCAAAGAAAATTATTTTCATTCTCCTGTGTTGCTCTCCCATCCTGTATTAAAAATCTGTTTCTGTTAGCGTGATGTTTTGGGTAAAACTAAAGAAAGAAATGCAAAATTTCCGAAAGAAATATTTGTATTTGTACAGCTTTAGCAGGAAGTGTAGAAAAGAGCAGAGTTTTCTTTTGCACTTAGGAGCCTGGGAAGGCCACTTGTTGCTTGCTTTAGTAGAAGGTTGAATTCAAAGACCTTTCTATTAAATTCTTTTTGCTTTAATGATAGCAGAAAATTTTTGAAGGGAGAGATGATCCTTTAAGGCCATAGCGGGCCTGGAAACATAACCAGAGACAGGGTTGTCTGCTTAGCCAGGGAGACTGGATAGGACTTCAGAGTCCATTGGCATTACTCTGATCTGGCTGCTGTGATTTGTTAGAGTGACAGGCAATTAACTCTTTCTTTAGCACTGTTGAAACAGAGTAAATTTAGAGGTGATTTGGCTCTGGTGATATGGGAACTTACAGTTGGAACACAATAAAAAAAAACCCCATGGAGTCATCAATGACAGTTTTCTAGACCCACTGGTTTAGTGTGCAGCACCATCCAAAGAGAGCCAAGGGCACAGGAGGGCATCCTTAGCTTGCATTTTTTAGATTGTTCTTCTTTCAGATCAAAAAGTATAGTCACATTTCCATATTCTTTTTTCTCTTTACTTTCTAAGAAGAGACAAGAATGATCAGGATCAATTATTATACATGGTGAAATACGAAATCTTTTAAATAAAGCAGTAAATATGTGACCAGCACTTCAAGAGTAGAGGCAAGGGCTAGTAGAGGATAGTGTAACTAAAGATGGAGAAAAACATGTGAATTTTCAAGAAACCTCACTAGTTTGTCATACAAAGATTTATGAAAAAATTGAGCCTGTTTTCTTCTTTTTTACTGGGCTTTTAGCTCAGTTGGCCTGTCTTCAAATTCCTTAGTGAAAACAAAGCTATTGGATATGCCATGGCTGGAGTTGATGTTCCATGTCACAGGAGCACCTGTAGCTGACTTCCAAAAATCACATGCATGGAAGCTGATTAACTGAGTCAGTCCCAAGTGAATAAAACCAAAAAAGATAATCATTGCTGGAATAGTAAACAGATGGCTTCAGAATTGGAAATTCTAACCTTTTCAGAGACCATTATGTAAGATCAGTAAATGCCTGCTGAATTGGAAGTTAGAGACCTCCATCCTCTTACTGGTACAAGCTTTGGTAAAGAGAACTCCAGGGAGAGGTAGAGTAGGGATACTCTACAGCCTTATTCCAAGCTCTACTGAAATAGGCTTCACGGCTTCTGGTAGCATCAAGCTGTAACCTGCAGTTCTTCCTGAGAGGAAGGTTGCTGTGTGTAACATCTCTTTCTTTTACAAGGAACGCTTCGTGCACTGTGGAGCTTTTGCAAGCAGAGTGGAATAAAATTTAGAGTAGAATCTATTGATGGTTTGGCTGGAGAAATTTAAGTGCTTCTGTTTAACTTTATTCCTTTAATTACATTCTCTGATTTCAAAAAGGTTTTCTTACCTTGTTACATCAACAAGTAGAAAATAAATCACTACAGGTAAAAGAATGAAAAGCAAAATGAAAAACTAGGTTCTTCTCAGTTAACAAATATCTTAATGCAGATCTCTTGACCATATTTTCCACTTCATTTTTATCAAGGTAAAATTTTCTAAAACACTTAAGCTTTTTGTATTGTACTGGGAACTGAAAAAAAATAACATTTTTCTATTCCTGTTTTTATGCATTCTTTTCAAAAGCAAAGTCAAAAGAGTTCTTCTGTGAGAGGTAAATAAATCACTGCATGACAATTATCAGCACATACTTCAGTTTTACTTTTGCAAATTCAGTCCAGCCTTTTACACCTTGTACAGAAACCTGTAAAAAACTCTAAAAGATGGAGAGTAGGACAGTCCTTCACAGAGTTGACTACTTCGAAAGTGCTGTTTGGTACTATTATAGCACTCAGCATTTTCTTGGGAAGGAATGATGGTCCAAATTCCACCATATCCTGGTGTATACCAAGTTGGTTCAATTCCTAGTTTATATACAGAAGTAACATGCCAGATCATATGAGAAGCCCAAACCTTTAGGTTTTTCTGTCTGGCATTTTCCCAGCATTAAACAGGGATTATCTGCCTGCTGCTTTAAAGACAGAAATAAAACCAAAGAACACCACATACCAAAACCACCCCAACCCTCAAAAAACCCCAAACCAAACAACACCATTTCTGCTCCTCTCTCCATTTAGCTACTGATTAGTTGTTAGGAGTTTACATTTTGCTGGAAAGCACAAAATCAGTAGGGATGAGCAAAGCTGCAAACTTGAGAAGTCAGCCTAAACACCATCTCACATATGCACTCAATCCCACGGTCTTAACAAAAGGCTTTGAGCTTCTGAGGGCAAATATTCAAGTCTGAAGAGGTTGCAAGTTCAAGAAAGCAACCTTGCTGGCTGAAGTCATGTCCATCGCTTACGCTTGCATTCCATTTCCTACAGGAAGGAAAAGATCAGAGCAACCAGAGGAAAAGAGTACAAGGCAAAAACGAGAAAAAAGATAGAGGCTGAAGAACAACACAAGGAAAGGCAAGGAATAGGAGCCATACACCACTTACGGAGTGTTGGGAAAGGGTTAGGAAATGAGAAATGCCTCTTTCACTGCCATGTCAGAAAGGCAAGGACACAAGCCTTCTGGAGAGCACACATCAAAATGTAAAAGAATTAAAACCGTGTTTCAGATAATCTGTGAAAAATATCAGTGAATTGTCACTTTAGCTGTTACATAAGCTGTCTTTCCCTCTTGCCAGGACAGAGGAAAAGATTTAGTCAGTCAGTCCATGGTATTTAGCAATGCAAGCCAATATGTTATAGGTTATAGCCCTATACTGACTGTCTGTCCTCAGCCACCCTGCACACTCATGTGAGCACTACACTACAGCAGATTCAATCTTTCAGAATTTGCACTCGAGTCCTGTTTCCTTAAAAGCAGCACATAAAAACCATTAAGAGATATTTTTTCTGTTTAAATATTCCTTTGATAGGAAACTGTGTTTGGATAGTTTTTAGCATGGTGCTTACCTCCTACTCCTAATTACAGTACTTAGGACATTATTTTTTAGTATCTCAGTAATTAGAAATATTTTCAACTTTGTATCATTCTTGAAATCTTTGAAAAGGATGGTGAAAAACAATGAATTGCACCCAGCAGGTAAATCACTGCAGGAGGTAGACAATAAAAAAAAAAGTAGGGATGGAGGGGTTTGAAATTAGGATTGAAATTGTCTTCTTATTGTGCTTTATATGTGAAGAAGGATATTCTTTATGATGAAGATGGTGAAACACTGGAACAGGCTGCCCAGAAACATTCAAGGTCAGGCTGGGAGGGGTCTGAGCATCCTTATCTAGTTGAAGATGTCCCTGCTCATTGCAGGGGGAGGTTGGACTGGATGGCCTTTAAAGGTCTCTTCCAACCCAAACTATTCAGTGATTCAATCCACATGTCTGTCCTAGTCTGTTTAGTGACCCCTACAAAGGGTTGGGTTTCTTTCCCTTCTTGTATTACTTATTTTCCTAGATTTGAAACAAAATACTGTCTATGTGTTAGACCTTTCATGGCTGTACCAAATGAACATTGTCAGCGAAAGAAACAAGCCCCAAACTTTTGCCCAGGTCCTGCTCTATGCCTTTACAGTGCCAGCTGGAGATAATTTAAGCAACAGAATCCTGTTATTGCACTTCTGCAAAGGAACAGTGTGAGCAGAAGACTGACGTGGGAGGGGCTCTGAGATCCCAACACAAACAAGCCCAGTCTACTTTACAACACAGAGCACAGCACAGTCAGGTTCTAATCTCAGTGTTTCTGGAACATAGTGCAGTAAAACAACAAAAAAACCCCACCAGAATGCACAATCTGCCACCACCTCATCTTACCTTTTATCAGCTTGTTTGCAGGGGAAGAGGAAAGTGTACTAAACTTTTTGTCATTTTTTTCCCCCCCTCTCTTACCCCCGCTTCTTTTCTCACAGCACACTACAAGTGAAAGTCTCGGAGCCGCAGAATTCAATAGACATGAACACAGAAAATGAACATTTGAAGTCCATAAAGATGTGCCTTAATCAGCCCACTGAGTGGAATCTGAGTTTTTCAGCAGCATCTCTCGCCAGCTGTAAAGTTTTTAACCAAAATCTCAAAACTGATGAGAACAAATAGATTGCAGCTGTTCTTGCACTATTATTTTGTACATTGTTCCTGATTTTTTTTTCTGCAAAATAATAAGCGTTTATTACATTGATCTTGAAATGATCTTGTGTGATTTGGCTTTATATACTACTAGCATTATTCAGTTTGATGTACTTTTTCTTTTTTTAAATACAAAGTTTCACATCTGACCATCATGAAATTCTTGCAGTACAAATTTATATCAGAATCGGATGTTCCCCTTTAATAGTATTGTGATTTTTCTATGTTCTTTAAAGTTAATTATTTCCCAATTTTATTTTTGTGCACGAAAGTTAATATATTATGTAATTTGTGGCATAGGTCACCATGTAAAGATTTATGGTATTAATTCAAACAAATCTGTAACAGGTGGAGACCGACTACCTCGAAGCAAAGCAGTACAAAGGTAAATTATCTGAGGAGATCTCCTTTACCAATGGATTGAAATGTATGGAAGCACCAGTTTGTTTCTGCTTTCATCTTCACTTACCTTGAGAACTTCTGTGTGACAGTGTTTAATGACCATAATGTCTAAAAGACCAAGCCTGCTGGAGAATCTCATGAGATTGTCATTCAACAAATCTGTATCTGCACTTTTTGAGGTTTCTGCTAAATGGTCTTTCTTCCCCATTTGTTTTTATGAATTCATGCCTGCCACCAATTAAAATGGATGTAAATGCTCTTCCTATTTCATTTTTTCTGTGTACTTTGGAAATGCAATGTAAAATCAAAGTTTTAAACTCTACTCAAAGAAGTAGTAAATGGTTGTAGCTGACTACATTGTAGACATTCCATGCTTAGATGATCTTTAGCAAGGTTCATGTACTTCATTCATCAAAACTTTATTATTAATAGAGCTATAACAAAAGTGTTAGAATAAAACCATATGATATATTTCTCTTTTCTGGAGTCATACATTCAATAGCTAGAGTAGAGGTTTCTTAATTCAACTTCATAAGTTCTCTGTCCTTTGCTTGCCAAGAACTAATCTTCCAGAAGGAAATTTCCTTGGAAGACACTATATTTTATAAAACAAGGATTTTAAGGATTCACCTGAAAGTGAAGATGCAGTTCCTCTTTACAGAGATTTCTTGGTTTGCAGGTACAATCCAGTAACTGAAATAAAAAGATTGTTACAAATTCTGGTAAGTCTCCCGAAGAGCCTAATAGGATATTGAGGCACTGAAGTATCACACAGCGCAGAAAATGATTAAAAGAATAAACATTCATCATCACACTGCACCATCTAGCGGGTCTTCATGTATCTCAGCTATTTAATGCGTGTGGATTCTATGTGGCAAGAAAGCCAAAAGGGGAATTAAACTTCCCAGGGGAGAGGCACTGACTCAGTGCAGCCCCACCAAAGCACAAGGAACAGTAAGGAGTGAGGAGGGACATCAGAGCCAATGCAGCCAGTATCTTATTCATGTGCCCACGGGAAGAGATGCCATGTGGATTTTCTCATTTCAAAGACCCAGTAAATACCAGAACTTTTCTGTTTTGGACATGTCTCCCTTAGCTCCAAGCAGCAGCCTGGTTTTGTTAACTATCAGCAATTATTATTATTTGAATCACACTGACTTTTAATTGGCTGATGACGCAAAAGCGGTCAGAGGGGAGTCGGTTCAGGCACAACCCAAGCTCCCCAGGCACTGCTGGAAGTCAGACAAAAACCACCACCACTAGAAAAAGAAATGTTCTTGGTGCAGCCCTCACCCTTCAGCTTGGGAGAGTGACCAGCCAAAGGCCTGTTCTCAAGAGAAAGTGTTTTAGGGTGTAGTCTGAAGAGACAATCACAAAACTGGTTTTAAGAAACAGAAACCATTGTGGGAATTAACAGGGGATTGCTTTTGGTTTGACAAGTGACCGCTACTATTTTATCATTAATAGGGAATCAAGTCTAAGCCTAGTGTGGCCATGTTTCACAACCTGTTGTGTTTAGCCAGCAAAAGAGAGAAGTCACACCGTAATTGGTCCAGAGCAACAAAGAGGCTGTTTTTAAACCAATTAGAATATTTTAGGGATTAAAATTTTACTCCTTAATTAAGCAGCCAGGAAGTTAGGTACTCAACCCATAGAATTAAAGTAAATAATATTATTTTAGTAGAAGGAGTAATGCATACCAAGTCAAGATTTTTTCACTGCAAGTAGTAAGATACTTCCCGACTTGGGTTCTTGTCACCTTTGGATGTACTTTTGCTACCATGTGACTTTCTCAGAAAGTCAGCTGCATGCATTTAAACTGTGATTATCAGTAATTGTGAGCTTTGAAGAAGACAGCAAACATCTGATCATCCCATGGTGCAATTATGCAGCTACCCTCTCCTCAATAAGTGAAGTAATTTTGCAGAGCACACCACATTTTCTATCGCACAGAAATCCCTTCCCTTTACAGGGAGCTGGGCAGGTGAATCACCCAGAGGGGCTGGAAATTCAGTGCCAGTTGCTGGTCAGGTTTCCAGCCTAAAAGGATCACAGGGTAATTCAGGCATAAAAGGACATCACAAAGATCCTGCTAAAAAGGCAGACAGTTGTGAAGACTTCATTCAGTCATGTCTTAAACTAGGACAGAGCCGACATGGCCTTTCCAGGCAACCTGTTCCAGCAGTTCTCAACCTGTTCCACTGCCTTTTTCACCTTATATTCTGGTCAGAGTTTCAGTCTATACCCATTGTTTTTTTGATCCTCCCGCCATATGCAACAGAGCCCAATTCCATCTCTTCATCAGACTCCTTGCAAGTAACTGAGGATCGTCCCAACACCTGCAGACTGAACAAGCCCAGCTCCCTCAGCCTCTCCCCATAGGGCAGGCATTACAGCCCCACACCAGCCCAGGTATTTGCTGTTTGCCAAAGGCAAAGTCTGTTTCCTATTAACACGCACCAGTGAAGCCACATCCACAGCACCTATGGATAATGCAGGCACCAGTTGTTGAAAGTGTATTAGTGGTTGAAGAGCAAACCACTCAAGAGAAGGAGGATGAGAGAGAACTTGTAACTGAAAAAAACCAAAACAAACAAAAACCCCAAAACAAGCAAACAAAAAACCAACCAACAACACTTGAAAGCCCCAGGGAAACTGACTGACAATCAACTGAGAAAAACTGAACTATATACTTTGCCCCTTTGAACTATGTTCAGGCAGCATTCAAGGGGAGAGAGAGCATCTCTGATCTCAAGTGCTTGCATGTACACAAACACCCTACAACACAATTTGGGGATTTGAACAGAATTATCAGGGAGTTCAGGGCCTCAAAATTCTGTTTAAAATTACAAATATAAATAATTTATCACATTTACAGAAGCTTCTGAATAGCAAATATCAGCAGAAAAGCATGTCGTGGCATTTTGCAAGTTGACAAGTTTCCAGCAAAAACTGCAAAGGAGGAAAAGCAACACAATCCTGTCTGTTTCCTATAAGCAAGCTTGGAAATAGCATAATACTTTGGGCATTACACTTTGGGAACGCTACTTTTCACTTGTGTTCCTTAGTAATTTTTGAGAATTACCAAAGATCATTTATAGTATATTTACCTATTTCAAATGCAAGTTCCATGGAAAGCTGCATTTGGCATCAATAGTTGAGATGTACCTGTCAAGCAAATCAGGATTTCTCCCACTGCCTCTGAAATTATCCATAATGGAACACAGACAGACATGACTGACCAAGTGTTTCCATCTCCAGAGTGAATCTGCTCAGCCACCAGCAACTACTACGTGCAGTGTAATCTTCTGTTGTCCTGTAAAACTCACGACCATTCCTAGATGTGTCCTTAGAAAAAGATTTTGAACTTCAAAGCTACAAAGAACCCATAATTGGATGCTACTTTAAAAAGACAGAACATGGACCTTAAAAGTATTTCATTTTTTACACCTTTCTGTACTTAAATATTCCTTTCCTTATTGGATCTTATTTTGTACAACAGATGTTTTTATGCTTTTTTAAAAGTACACCACTGATTTTATATAACAAGGTGAAGATCAGTAGGAGACTTCCAGAGTTCAGTTTATAAAATCAGTTACTCAGTTTTACCACTTTTACATTTTTCAAAAAAGTGGACACGTATCTGCAGGAAGCAGAATTCACAACTAAGATCAACTCTATCTTACATTAACGTGAACAGTAAATATGTGCATCTGCTGACCAGGTTTTATTGTTATAAAACCTTATAAAAATTAAGAAAGTCGGTGCCACAGAGGTACGTACATTCAAAATTGCTGCCATCACAAGCAACCACTACAGGTCAAACCCTCTGCTAATGTTAAACACCAAAACAGCTTTAACTGTTGAGTACTTAGCACCAACAGCAATTTTATCTGGAGATAAGAAGCAGCATTCTCTATAATGTAAAAGAAAAAAACTCCAAGTTTTGTTCAGGTAATACTTTATTATGTTTTTAATACATGAATGAGGGACTTCATATTGGGAAAATAATAAGAAGCATTGTTTAAAAAAAACTAATCTAGAAATCTAAAATTATCAAAGGAGTGAAAAAATTACTAACAAGAAAAAAAAAATCTCATTTTTCAAGTCTGATGTTAACTACCAGCATTGGCAAAGGGCACTTTCTTTCCTTTTGTCTTCAATTCTCCACTTCCTCATTCAAAAGTCTTGAAAGATTCATTCTAGTTTTTTCAAGTGCCAATGTTTTTGCTCGTCTTGGAGGCCTTGAACTTGACACTGGGACTGATTCTGGAACTTCATCACAACTGAAATGCAGAATATTTAAAAGTAAGGCCAAAAAGACTAACCAAACTCAAGAGTTTTTATATTAACAAACTTGGAACATGGTCTTAAAGAGCAAAAAAAGGTCTTACCAATTTTAAACTTTTTATTTTTTGAGAAGAATATATTGTTTTCCAAGTGATATAGCAGTTGCAAAATAAGCATAACTCCCAAAAATTAGGTGAAATCAAAATAAATACACCAAATAGGCAAAAGGGAGTGGACTGACCCTGGTGACCCTGAAGTCCATGGATTACTTGCTTGAGAAAGAGTGAGCACAGCTAAAAATTACAAAGATAATGTTGTTTTAATGCTCATAACCTATGAGATCACAAGAGAAGAAATCCATTGTCTATATTCACTTCTCAGAAGCTTATCAACACGTGGGGAAAAAAGCAACAAAACTGTGGAGGGGGAAAAAGAAATAAAAAAAATTTACTCCTCCACAGAACAGATAAAAAAAGCAGAAAAAGTGATTGGAAGAAGAGCAATAATGTAAACCAAAAATCTAACTTTTGTCAGCTAGAATATATGTTGACTTTACACCCCAAAGGTAAAAGGCTACAAGCTCTCTGACAAAATCTGCCAATGTTTCAAAAGTACCAGTTCAAAGAAATTTTTTTTTCTAAAATATTTATCTGTGTTTTAGGAACAGAGGATATCAAAGGTAAAACTCTGGGAAAGAAAAACATTTGAATTAAATTTCCTTGTGGAAGGGACATCATGGTGTTGATGATGAAGAGTCAAGGACTTACCTTTCATTACCACGTTTTACACTTGTGCCAGCTTTTCTTCTGCTCACAGACCTCCCTTCTGCCGCTTTGCGCTGTCCTAAGTATAAGCAAAAGTCTCTTTTCATATCATGATACCATTTGTTTTCTTAAGCTAGTTTTGTATCTTTCTTCAGTGTTTGATATTGCATTGAAACACAGAAATACGCAGTCAGCACAGACAGAATGTGATCACAACACAAAAGCAACAACAAAAAACCCACAATTTACCACTTCTCCCAGAAACACCTGTTTGTTACTGTCAATGGCTGTGACCAGGTTCTCTGGAAATCCTGTAGTCAGTCTTTCTTTTTTTTTAAATCTGTGTTATTGGGAGAGGCTAACTGCACAAAAATTTCCACAGAACAGACTACTTTAATCTTTTAACAAATAAAACTGTAAAAACTACAACGGAGTAAGTTAGCACGAAATTCTTTTATTAAAAGCAACTAATATTGTAGCCCATGTACCTTTGCCAGTTTTGTTTCTTGTGGATTTTAATTTTGCCGTTTCTTTAACTTCATTAACTGGAGTATGAAGAGCATCTTTGCTATTTTCTGTTAAACAGAATAGCACAAACAGAAGTCATAAATTAAAAGTTGATTATCTTAAGTACCAATATTTTAAATTTTGGCTGTTATATAAAGAAGCCACACAATCTAACCCCACTTTTTCTTTAAACCAGAAACTAGATATTAAGGCATGCACTCCCACTCTTCTGGGAGAAGAGGCCAACCCCCACCTTGCCTTTCAGGGAGCTGTAGAGAGCAATAAGGTCCCCCCCGAGCCTCCTTTTCTCCAGGTTGAACAACCCCAGCTCCCTCGGCCACTCCTCATAGGACTTATGTTCCAGACCCTTTGAAAATTTGAAATCCCACAAATTTGAAGCGGTAAATGCTGCTTAGTTTTTAATGATCCCAAATGTATTGAGGGAGGGGTGGGAGAAGGAAAGGGAACAATGCTTTTCTCCTAGAGTCTGCTTTTAAAAAGTGCTCAAAAATTCTTTTGCGTGACAAATTCACACCAAAAAGGATTATCAGATGTTAGCCAAAAACATTGCAACTATTTGCTCAAAAGCATACTTCCAACTTCTCATCCAAGAAATATTTA
Source organism: Neopelma chrysocephalum (assembly GCF_003984885.1). Classification (NCBI taxonomy): domain Eukaryota; kingdom Metazoa; phylum Chordata; class Aves; order Passeriformes; family Pipridae; genus Neopelma; species Neopelma chrysocephalum. The sequence goes on along the minus strand of NW_020897731.1, from coordinate 7,212,234 downwards.
AAGACATAAACATAGAAGATAAAAGAAATTAAACTATTTGGCACTTCTGGAAAAAAACAGATTAAAGCCTTTAAATAACCCACTAAAAATATAAAAAATTAAAAGAATGTAAAAGAGCACATGATCTGCTTCAAACAACTGCTTGTCAATACTTTTGCTTTGCTGCTGCAAGCAAACCTAGTAAGTTTCATCCAACTGCTTTTCTGTTGAATAAAATATTCTCCTTTGTGAGCCCCCAGCACACTGTACGCTGCTTTGGCACGTGCAGCTGCGCCCGCTCTGCCAGCAGGGCAGAGTCTTCCAGCTACTTCCACTTCAAGCTCTCAAATAGCAATAGAAGGAAATGTGGCTCCCACAGATGAGTTGGCAGCAAGGACAGACTGGTGTGAAAACTGAAGGTATCAGCTCTATCCTGCTGTAACACAGTATAAGAACCCCACCCAGCACTTCTTTCTTCCTCCAAGTTAGCAACTCTCGTTCTAAAGATGAGTTAGTCAGCATCAGTATTTCGCAGGCACAGGAGTGTGCCAGACATTTAAAACAAAACAAAACATCTTAATACTGTTTTTGTTTAATACAGTATTAATACTTAATACTGGTAAAAAGAAAGAGCTGCAGGGTAGAGCTTAAGAAGCAGAATACAGCACTATTCATGCCAGAGTAACATGACAGAATTTGGTCAAACAGCACTACAAAATGGAAAATACTTCAGTACAAATATTTTAAACTGCGTGCATATTTATTACCAGATATTACCTTTTCCTGTTTTTTCCAAAAAGTAGATTAATTTAATAAAGGAAAACTAAAACTCATTTTCATGACATCCAAACAATTCACTGAATTGTACACCTGCTACTACATCTCTTCTGAATTACCTTCTTCATTGTGAACAGTATTTTCAGGCAATGAGATGTCAGTATCCTGTGTCCTTCCAGAGAGACCTGTTTCCTCAGTTTGTCTAGAGTGGTTTTTGCCTACATTAGGATCCTTGGTCAAGTTCATCTTGATCTTCTCAATAGTTTTTTGACACAGTTTATCTTCCACTTTCTGGAGAAAAGACATTTAACGTTAAATGCTACTTAATTTTACAACTATTTATTTTATCCATTAAACTTACCTACTAATAGGATTATTTAAATTTACTGCACAAAGGACACAATGTGTGACATGAAAATGATCAGTCAAGCTGAAAGTAGAAACACTTTCTATAGCTATCAACACCAGGCCTTGAAATCCCACATTTTTTAATTTTTAATAATTTTTTTAAAGGGAACATGAAAAACATTAAAGCAACTGGACGTGAAGTATAGTTACCTCTGGATGATATACCCATAGTGGATTCAGTATTCTTTTCAACATTTCTATATACCATGGTGTTCATCTGTCATACTCCCAAATTTTATTTTTTTTCATATTAATAAAAGCACCGAAGTAAAAACTCTTGCAACCAATCCCTTCCCACTTCATCTTAAATCAAGCACCCTTTTCATGATCATGGCTAATGATCTTCCAATTACATCATAAGTTTAGGTGTAAAATTTCAGCTCTTAATAATTAACTAGAGAAAAGCCATCCAAACTGCAAAAGACTTAATACTGAATTTTATTTTAACTTAAAACAATTAACTACATCACAAAGATCTCACTGTACTGCAATATATCAAATTGGGCACACTGTTGCACCCTGGTTATACTGTCTACAGTTTATGCAGTGATATCAGCTAATTTTATAAATTACTCAAAAATTAATTTTCAAAGCCTGGTTAAAAGAGAAATTCCAGTCACATCATCATAGTAAACAAAAGGCACATCATTTTTAAGCGTATCAGAATATTAGATTGCTAATGAATAAAAAGGTAAGAACCAGGTTATTTATGTACTACCTCTAGAATCTCATTGAGCAACACCAGAAGATTCTCTGTGGAAGAATTACTGAGTTCCAGTGAACTTAAAGCTTTTGCATAAATACGGACATCTGGTGCAGTTGGGTCCGTCAGGATTTCATTGCAAATTTTCATGGCTAAACTATCATGCACTGTTAACTCCTGTAAAGGAAAGAAATTAGATATCAGACATTTTGTTGGGAACTATTTACAAGAGACAGCAGTGAGAACATTCCGATTTAAGCCATTAATTGTCTTATTTTACAGAGTAAACATCTTCCTAAAATGCAGTACTTTTAGTATGTACACCAAATGATTTTTATAAATACTTTTCCCAGTATAGACAATTAGCCATGGTGCAAGGTCCTAGTAGCACTTTTTAATTGTAAGAGGGAGGGGACACTGGGGGGGAAGGAAGTGGGAGGGAAAATGTCAAGCTATTACCTCATTTAATCCAACTGCTGGTACTGGGAATCTCAGAGGCCCAGTAAGCAAGGGGGAGGGGCAGTTCTTAATCTCTAGAAACAAATACTATTTTCCTACAGTTTAACACACTGTACCTGGTAGTCCTGAGACTTTTTAGACTGAAGTTTCAGTCCACTTGGTCTTGTCAGGTCCACTAACAGCTCAGAAACATTAGTGATATCTACTTCAGACAAAGGTGACGTTGCAGGAGCATTTAACAGTGTTTGCAGAGTTGGAAGATAAGCTTCTTCAAAGCATTCCTGGTTAGACCTGTTTCAGTGGTGTCAAATATTAGTAGCATAACAAGACAAAACTGTTTTCTCTTCCAGGATGAAAGTTCCCCGACCCATTGCAACACATCAGTCAAAGCAAAGTGGGAGCAGCCAACCTTAGTAGCCACAGCCAGCAAGATCAAGATATCAAAACTTGCTTCACAGAACTGATTAAAGTTTTAGCACATGGTATTTCAAGCAAGTTTTAAGTAACACTTCTTGCCTCTGAAGAGTTTGAACATTCATCGTTACTACTGAAAACCTAACTGATATGTCTGATATATACAGACAAATTTGCTCTTAAGGGACAAGAGAATACATTTACATACATACATTTCACTCTTTTTTTTTTTTTTTATTAATCTTGTCTTCTGCTCATTCCTCCTTCCTGCTAGCCTTTTTCTTTGTGGGTACTTTTCATTGTGCAAGAAAGCAAGGAAGCCTGGCAAAAAAAATATGCAGTGGCTAACAAGATTTTTGGAAGAAATACTCATGCTTTTTTCTCATCATTCCTGCTAAGCAAGCCTAAAAAAACCACGTTGCACTCGCCTCTGCAGCAAATTGTCTAAAAGTGTAGTTCCACAAGATTTTTCAAAACAATTTGAAAGACAAGGTGCTGAAAAGTACAGGGTACTAATTGAAGTGAAGCCTTTGCTGTTTCTGATATTTATTAACTTCCTATTTGAAACCAAAATAACTACAGGAGAAAACTAACAAAGTAAATAATGTCAAAATAGCAGATTGTTTGCTGCTGGATTACTGAGCCAAACCAACTGCCCAAAAGACCTTTTGAGCACTACAAAAAAGAACCCAATCAAAAACTCTCCCTTTCACCAGCAGCTTTAAGGCTTTAGCTAAGCATAACTGAAGTAGCATTCAGATTATTTCCTGTAAATTAAAAGTAAAGTAAAAAAAAAAAAAGTCTAGTAACATAAAGGCACCAGGCAGAAGTTTCTCCTCTTAGGCTGCCCGAGAGTTTAATACTGTTTAGAAAACATTCCATGAATAAGAATTGTTCACTGGTTACAGGATCTTGTCCCTGTTCTAGCAAGGCATGACACTGTCCTGATGTGACAGATTATTTTAAAAAGTCAGCATTAACATTTTTTCCTCAGAGTTCAAATATTTAATTTCAAAAATAAGCCTCTCAACTACATCTGGGACCAGATGGAGAAGTTAATGGAGCAGCACCTAGAAAACAAATGGAAATTTAAGGTTTGGTAAGAGATCACTGGCAAAATTAGGTATGAACCTCAGCCAAATCTCATTTATTACCTGAGTTCTCCTTTTCTGAATGGCAACTTTGCAGACAGGTCTCAATTATACACGGTATTTAACAATTATCTTCTAAAAATACAGTATTGGTAACAGAAAACAGTAAATTATTCATCTTAAAATGGACCATTTGTTATCCAGGACACAGATAATGTTTTGAGATAGAAAATAAATGAGATTTCCTAACTAAAGAGATTCCCAATCAATGAGCCAGACTAGGACTTAGGACTATTTTCTCCACTGATTTTTCCTTAAAACATACACCATGTTATTCTTTCAAGAAAAAGATCATCTGTGAGATGCCAGAAGTTGCCTCATTTGCAAATGATTTGGAAATACGCAGAATTACTCAGGTGGACAATCATTAAAACTCATTAAAAAAAAATTACAAAAGAGAAATTCACAGCATCAGAAGATGACATTCACAAGTAAAAGATTATCAATGTTTTAAAGCTTAAATTCATTAATTCACATCAGAGATACTGGAAGCATATGAAATTAGTTTTTCTGTTACTTATTTTCAAAAGAACTTAAGTAGGGAAAACCCCATTTTGGAGGAGACTATATTTATTTTTTTTTTTCTGACAATAGCAAAAATACATTTGTTGCGGTTTTTGCATCTCCAACAACTCCCGTTTGAACTACACTCCTTAATGTAGCAATGTATTAGCCACAAAAATTTAATTCAATTTGGCTGGAAAAATAGATAAGGTAACACATAATAGAAGTAAATTAACCATAAAAACAACCAGATAAATACTCAGATCGTTCTAACTCGCTCAAACCACTGCCAGCAAATGTTAAACAATTTAACAAAATTTAACAAAAAGTTAAACAATTTTTTCATTCAGCAGTTGAAAGGAGATGAGAGTTGCTGTTTACATAAGCTCTCTACCTCCTTTGTCCACTACCAAAATAAACAGGAGATTTTGAATCTGCTGTGAATTTAAATTGGAGTATTCTTTGGTTCAAAAACAAAACCAAACCCCAAGCCACAGCCCACCAGCCTGCTGCTTTGATATCTGCTGGGCACTGATTATTTTTTTTTGAAGCATTCCTGCTAGCTACTTTTTAGTGACACATCAAAGCCTACCTGTAGTGCTCAACAGCATAAATAAGTAAAGCACATCTTTTTAAATTAATATTTTATTCAGTATCTTGGAGAACAGTTTCAATTATAGGCTTAGGAAAGAAAAAAAAAAGTGGAAGGCCACAGGGGTAAAAGGGAATTAATGGAAAGTCGTCAGAATAGTCACAGGTTGAGATTATGTACTTTCAAAAGCAATAGACATAGGAGGCTGAATTAAACCTTTAGGTCTAACTTGCATTTCTGCAATTTCTACTTGTGCAAGACCAAAAAAGGTTCCTAAAACTGCTAGATGGATGTATATTGTCACATAACAAATTACAAAGACCATTACCTGTTTGCATACGCAAATAAAGGGAAGAATACTCCTAGACAGTGTCGAAGCCGAGTATCCTCTTCAGTCACGGGGTTGTACCACAACAAAACAAGGCGAGAAAGGAGCTTGGCACTGATCAGCCTCCCAGAGAACATCAGTTTGGCAATGCCTTCTGCAGCTTCTGTCCTAAGCTCTGTAAACTGAAGGAAGAACTCATCACAAACACAACGCACCAACCACAGTGTTTTGCACTAATACTTTCTAGTAATAGTCTACATCCTATCTTTTCCATCAATTCTCTACATTCATATATTTGCACGTGCACAGAATTCAAAGCCAGCTCAAGAGTATCATTAGTCTGTATCAGTGAAAAACTTTTAGTCATTTTCTAGGACAACTATTTTAACATAAGACCATTAATTTCAGTTACACATCACATAGTATTCACATACAACCTAATGGGATGGTAAGCCATCTGCAATAATAACTTTAAAACAAAACTAAGGCAAATTTTATAGTATTCCTTACCTCACTGTCTAAGAAACCAGAAAGTAGCTTCAGAAGGCTGTGAACAGTGGCAGCGTCTTCTTCATCCTCTATTGTTTTGCTTTCATCCTCGCCATTTTCAGTTCTAATGTGTGCACTTTCACTTCGAGAGTCATTGTCTCTTCTGCTTTTAAAAGGCTCAATTCCAAACAGCATTAGTTGATCAAAGATTGCCTTTAAAGCACTGAGCTTTATCTTTATATTATCTATTTGTAAAACCTAGGTTTAATAAGGAAAATACACATATCATCTTCCAGTAGATCACCAATGTTAAAATTCAGCATAAGACTTTTTGCTCTAAGACAACTATTAATTTGGGAAACTTTCTATTGTATTTGAGACAACTTTCGGATTTTAGGAAGGTGTGATACAAGTTTAAACCTGGATTTATAATACAGTCTGGGAAATAGTTTATCACGTTATCTATGCAATTTGCATTACATAAAATCAATTGAATTTCCCTCACAGAGTGACCGTGCATGTGTGAGATGTAATTTTACTGTTCAACTCGTAAAGAGACACTGGACAAACAAAGTCTGTTTGCCTGTAGTAGTCCAGAGTGTTAGGCACTACAGAAACATAGCTTAAAAAAAGTACAGCTTAATTAAAATCAACAGTATTTAAAAAGACAGCAGGAAGCAAGATAACAAAAAAGTTGCATAGGTTACTATATGTATTAGAGTTCAAATGAGCATTCAAGTAAAACCATACATCATGGGTTGGTTAACCTAGAGATTCTAATCCTGTTTACCCCCACACCCTGCTTCATATAGCAGCCTACAGAAAGATTGGGGGGTTTAGTACCTACAGAAATAAGACTCAAGTCTAAAATCTAAGTTACTAAAACAACTGTAATCCTTCCTAAACAAACTTGTTTTCTAATGAGACATACTCAAAAGCAAATTAAAAACAATAATATACGCTAACTTTTTAGGAACCCAAAGTTCTCCTACTATGGTGCCTGACAGCTCTACCATCTTTTCTGAGCCCAGCATCTCAGCTCAGCATCTGCTAACATTTCTCAAGTGTCTACATGAACACACCTTTAATAAAGCACAATGGCCACCTACACGACTCTCAAAGCCAGAGTCAAAAAAGTTAACAAGTGTCATCTTTGATACAATTAGCTCATCATCAGAACGTACCACAAGGGTGGGAGATGCAGGTATTATGGCATCCAACATGTTCTATATCCATAGATGTTTGGCCATGCTATTGTTTCTTGGATTTAATATTGCTTTATCCTCTACTTAACAACTCTTCCTTAATCCGTTAAAAAAAAATAGTAATTCGGAAATTATATCAGACACCCAAGATCACAGGTGTGTAACAGAAATGTGAAGACAATCACAGTCCCATTTTTAGTTTGGTTTCCCAAGGAAGGCTTAAAGAATACTATAGCTTCTCTTTTCTATATCAAATAACAAATACATGACTGATTACAACCAGATTTGGAAAAGAAAGTGAGACCTTTCAGATAAGGAATTCCAAGAAACTTTCAAGACAACAGATGACCTTACAAAGGAAAGGTATGCTACTACCAAGATAAAATATAAGCTTGAATATTATTAGACATCAGAAAAACCTAAATGAAACCACACTCTCCAGAAAATCAGGAACCACTGGTTCTCAAAGACCATTAGTTCATATGTTATGGATATAAGACTAGTTTTATTTACTAAGTTACAAATACTGTTTCCGATCAGACATTTTACCTGTAACAGCAGTGGAAGATGGTTTTGGGCAAATTCTTTGTTCTGAAGGGTACAGCAACCCAAACACAGAACTGCCATATTTCTCACAGCTGGATGAACATTAGTTATGCCAGGAAGTATCTGGAAAGAAAAATATTACACTTTATGGTTGAAGTATATCAACTGAAAATAAAAAACTGACTAATAAAATGTGTTTACCCTGGAAATAAAAATAATTTAGTTTGATACAGGTTTGGAAAGTGGCAACTACCAAATACTCTGTTTATCTAGATATAAACAGAAGCAGATTGGGTATGCTGTTTGAAATCAGCAATAAAATAATGGCAAAAGTCACATGAGTGTTTTCCTTTATGGGTGTTTTTAATAAATATTTGTTTTCAAACAAAATGGAGTTGATCGCTCTGAGATAAAAAGACAACACACAACAACAACAAACCTACATATTTCTTTATAAAAGACATTAGCATTCTTGCAGAGAAACAGTACCCAAGTTATCAAATACAGATGCCACTTCGATGTACTTGGAATAGTTTTGAGAAGACAATTGTAAAACTCTACACAATAAAAAAGCCTGACTAGATACAGTGGGAACACCACATTGGCATCTTTTTATATTTTTGTGTTTAGTAAAACACAAATAAGTATCCCAAATCATTTAATATATGAAAATCCAGCAGGAACATCAATACAAAAGCAGGATCTTGGACAAGGAAAAGTGGAATAAACAACAAATGTGACAATTAAAGAAAGACCAAGTAAAAAAACTAAATAGATACGTCCCAAGAATTCTTGTCAAGGTCCCAAGAATTTGCAGCTGAGATAGGAATAACGGAATCATTCCATAATATTTATTTCTCTTGAACTTGCTCAGTCTTCCTTGAAATTTGTACAAGTGTTCACCATCCCACAACAAGGAATTCCACAGATCACACATTAGGTGACGAAGCAACTCATTTCATTTGTTTTGAGCTTGCTAATGAATAGGTTTATGGGGTGATCAACCAATCCTTACTCACTTTCTCCAATGTCTTACAACTTCTGCCCTCTCTCAAGCCCTACCCTTAAGTCCTCTCCAGGTTACAAAGCAGTAACCTCTTTAAACATTCTTCATTGGAAGCCATTCCATACTTTTCCTTGTTGATCTTGACTAATTCCATTACAAACTTCAAATATAAACTTTCTAAATAGATAAGAATTGCACAGAGTATTCCCATGTGGGTACATCATTCATACAATGGTGTATTACTTTTTTTCTATTTTTTTGTTTGCACTCTCAGTAACAGTTAAAAGGCTGTGATATTTAGAAATGTTAGTCTTCAAATCCATAGTCTTCATAATGGAAACTAGGAAGTATATCTTGTAGACTACAAGAGGCCAATAATGCCACTGCTTTATTTTTCAATACAAAAATCTTTTGCTTTTCAAAGGTGCTAAGAAAACAGTGGGGTGAGGGGGGAATCTTTTCTTGTACATGGAAGAAAAGAAAGAAAGGTCTATATGAGTTCCAGTCTTTCTGAGATAAAAAAGCTTTTGACTAGAAACAAACTAAAAGCCAAAACAACAACAACAAAAAAACCGTCAAAACATTAGAAGTTCTCTATTAGAGCTCTCATAACTTCAGCTGATAGAAAATCCAAGTAATTAGAGGCAGTAAGCAGACATCTAAGCACTCTGCTAGGCACAGTATACCTCAGCCCTGTCCAGCATTGTCATACACATTAGTCAAATATTTATTATATTCTTATTGTATTTTAGTATCTCTCTGCCGCAACCAGTTCTGGCATAGGAGCTCAGAACAGCATTATCTGCACTCACCTCCAAGACACTGGATTCTCAAAAGGCTTAAAAGCACCAAGCACAGCACTACAGATACAGCAAAGTGATTGTGAAATCTCACAAACCATCCTGCCAGCATCCAAAGGCCAGCTACAATGTATCCATTTTCATTATAATGTAAACAGTATTTTTATTCCTACATACCAAAGATTGAATGATTTCATTTATGGTTGGACCGATTCCTTTAGAAAGGGACATGACCTTCAGAAGCTCATAACACATCATCAGACACTTCAACAGTGTTTCAGGATCACTCTGCAAGTGGGTCAGGGAAAAGAGAAACATTATCAATACAAATGGTGGGTGTAATAAGAAGAATGCGGCTATTAATCATAATTTGTCCCTACCTAAATAAACATGTCCACTACACATTTGTTGTGCAAGAATATTAATCATCATCTGATGATGAAAATAGATCCTTTTTCATGTTTTCAGCTAGTCAAGAGTAAAAGCAGTAAGAACATGACCCTTTTAGAATGCTTTAGTTATTTAAGGACAAAAGAACAGTTTAACTGCAATTAATTTTTTTGCTAGGGCATACCATCAGCTTCTATACTCGCAGAAAGAGAATACTAATACCATAAATGTTTGTTTTCAATATTAAAAATGTAGATGAGATAAGGCCAAGCTACACTTTCATTTAAAACTAAGAATAAATGTTAAAACATAACCAGCACTTAGGAATACAGGAAGGGAAGAGACCTTCTCCACATGCATTTCTTTAATTTCAAATTGCTCTCCTGCTTTTATCAGATCATTTTTTGTGTGTTCCAACTCAGTTATTTGCTCTTTTAATACTGATGCTCTATTAAAATCCTGCAGAGTAATGCATTCTTCCAAAGCTTGCTTTGCTTCAAAAAGCTTCACTTTTATTTCAGCCAACTGAAATACAAAGTAAAAAGAAAATTAATATAATAACCTTTGTGGTATTAGCCAACAACACTCTATTGACACTACTATATAAAACTCTAGATGCATAAGCTTAAAAGAATACTTTTTTTATTAATTAGCTTACCTTAAGCTCCCTCCTTCTTATTTCATCAGCACCAACAGGCTGCTCGACTGCAACAATTGGCTCACGAACTTCTGATATAATTTCTGCAATCTGTTGGTACAGTGTATTAATGCCATTAATTTCAGCTCAGATGTCATATACCAAGCATCTAACTTTTCCAAATTTAATACACTATCCTTCTGAAAAAGTATTGCACATCTGTGCAGCTTCTCTTAACAGCTCATATTCCCTGCAAATAAACCCTCAATTTGACAATACATAGTGTGACCATAAGTCTGGTGTTTTCTTCCAATCAGCTGGGAAAGCAAAGAATGAGAAGACCACATTATCCATTAAGTCCAGCTGTTTCTACACCAACAGTTCCCTGGCACTACATTTCTCCTCTAGATATGAACACAAGCTTTAAAAAGAATTGCTGGTAACAAGAGTAAGGCTTTTCATCAGCCAAAATAGAACACCATCATTTAAAGGTCTATAAACCACCACTTGAAGTCGAAGAAGGAACATGAGCTATTTAATTTCAAGCCAAATACGCACACAGAAGTAGAAGCAGAACTAGGCTGAGAGTTTTTCAGTGGGTTGGGGGCTTCCTTTAAAGTCAGTCCCATTATGTAAATACAAAATGAGATGAAACATGATGAAAACTAAAGACTGAATGAGACAGAATAGTCTTAATTTATCTTGTATCAGATCACCTCAGTTTAACCTTCTCTCAAGCTGCACTAAATCAATGGAATGTATCAAATCAGTGTATTTCACAAGGATATCAGAAATGCACACATTTACCGTTACAATTGCATCATAATGCTACAATTACCATAGTTCTTCCATCACAACCATGGAACAGACCTATATCCAGATTTACCCACTGGGCTGAGGTTTTTCCAGAAATGATCTCTGTCCTCAAGTCCCAGGTTCATTTAAAATATTTGAGTAAAATCAAGGGTCCACTTTTCCAGGGTCAAGTTTAAATAATTGCACTATATTTAAAGAGACGACTATATAAAATACTTTTGTTATATGGGTTTTAGTATCTATCTGAGCTACCAGGAGGGAAGAGAAATATGAAACCAGAAAATGCAAATTATCCTCACTTTGAACGTTTTAGTCAAAACACTTTGGATCTAAATACGATAAAGTATTATGGAACAGGTTGTTGAAGTGTAACACTTTCCTAGTTTGAGCATTACATTTACAACACCAGTCAAATTTCCAAAGATAAAGATCTCTGACAACCACAAAATGTAGGTATGCTAAAAAAAAAAAAAAAAAACAACAAGAGGGAGGGAGACATAAATGCTTTTCCAAGCTAAAATATTTGACCTCCCAATACTTCTGTTACAATGCTTCACAAAAGCTGTTTGATATATGGGAAGACAGAGTCTAGAACACTATAAGCTTTTAGAACTACTTACGATTTGAATCCTTGTGTCATCATCCTTAACGATACTGAGCAATCTTTCAACAAGCAGAGGTATAAGTGCTGCTGAAGTTGCAGGTAGAATGAGAATCTTTTGTAAAATAACTAACAGATGCTTTCTGCATTAGAGAAAAAAAAGCACAAACAATGTTTGCTTATTCAAGAAAATGGAAGACATGAGTTAAGCTTACCAACTTCAAGCTAGTCTGATGAAAACTTTATAATATGTTATGAAATTTCTCCATGGCTATATCAGCTGCTAAATATATTTTGTTGCTTAGCAATGTTTGTCTTTTCCTGATTTTACCCAATTTTTCTTGATTAGAAAATGTTGGATTTTTACTGTTCAAAAAAACAGCAGAAAACAGTCAGAATCAATACTGTAGAATGCTTTCATGGAAATTATCTGTCTGAAAACTCAAAAAAAATTACAAGTTTAACTATCCTGCCAGTCTGGCACACATATATGCATTCCACTGAGAGTTTGGAATTATTGCTGTGTTTATACTATCATAACTGCAATTTTTCACAAAATGCCTGTGATGGTATGAATTTCCAAATTTATTCACTCTTCTTACTTCACAGCAAAAGGCTGTTCAATTATAGAAATGACTCGGTTAACACAGTCCAATTTAGCGTGGCATCTAAGACCCTTTAGGCCTTAGCAGAATATAACTTAAAAACATATGAAACAAACATACTTGCTACAAGTCATCTGTTGCAAAGTAATCCATTTTTATGCTTTATTTTTTTATATACTATGCTCCAAATAAACAGTCTTGTAACTTCATAATCTCACGAACACTTTATGAAAACAACTGAATTTGTTCTCCACAAACAATGTCGAATCTGCATTAAAACTTACTTTTCCATAAAAGTAAGCAGACACTTTTTGACTAATTCCATTAGAGAGACTGTGCTTTTTTTCCAGCTAGCATTAGAACTGTATTTTGTCTGACTGATCAGGTTCATTTCCCAGAGGTTCTATGCCTGTACACAGGCATGAGTGTCATAAGCTTAATAACACAGATTCAATATTTAAGTTTACCTTCCTCCCTCTTCCATGGTATCCATGCAGCCAATGATAAGAATCAGTTGCTGGCCTATAAATTCTTTTGTCATCAGGTTTTCAAAACAATTAAAGTCTTCTTTTTGTTCTTCAGTAAGAACTGGCATATTTTCAAGATAACTGAATCCAAACAGAATAGATATACTTACATTCAGAATCACTGTTGGACAGTAAAAAATTAAAAAAAAAAACCACCCCAAACAAATCAAAACCAAATACCCAAAACCACTCCTCTCCCTCCCAAAAAAATCCCACCACTTTCTTGTCCTGTATAAACAAGTGGTTACACTAGTTACAAACCTTAAAACTCAATGTTTGTGTTCTTTTTCTAGATTACTATTTTCAGAAAGCTATTTATACCAAATAATTTACAGTTTAAAAATAAAGCACTTCATTAAAAAGAAATTCCTTTTGTCAATGTTAAACAGTAAAAAACATAAAATGACAAGTTATGCTTCTAAGTGTGATTTCAGTTCTGTACAAATGCATAAAGCCAGCATCTTGGGAATAAATGTATAGATGTAGCATTTTTTTTATTATTTTTCTGTGTATTTAAATATTATGTATTTTTTACAAGTTCAGAAGTGTTATATTGCCTGCAAGACCAAATACAAGAAAATCATGAAAGCGTACATGATCAAATATGTCATCCCAGAAGAACAATCTGTTATCTTATGCACTCAGCCTTATAGCATGGAAGTGTAACCAGTTTGTTCCATTTCTTTATTTTTCTAGAATCATTGTTCTCTTATCAAAATTCTATCTGAGTTACGCACGGTCAGAAAATCGGGAGTGAAACGTATAATGTAGAAAATTCAGTAATGAATAGAATGTAATAAAATCTAATTTAAGTATTGATATGAGCTGAGAAAAAGATGCTTTTTTCTACCCTAGCTTTACAGATACTTTTCAGCAGCAGTTCATTATTCTTAACAAATTTTAAAAATTTCTTCAGAGTTAGGACATCTGAAATGAAAGTGTTTCTGATCACTTAACAGTAACGTCACCTGCACCAGATCACACTGAAATACCTAAAAGCAGCTTGCAATACTGCATTTTTTTTATAAGTACCAGTGACTTGTATTTTCTTGCTCCTTCTGATACTCACAGTGCACTGCACAACTGGACACCAGAGGACTGCAGAATTGCAAATCTTACCTGAAACAACTAGTAGCAAAGCTCAACAATGAATAGTTTTTCAGTTGATACCACAAACAAGTTCTAGCAAACCTAATTAACCTTACTCAGCCTCACCCTAAAGAGGAAGGTAACTGAAGGCATTTTAAGTAAGATCAGATGGAAAGAGAACAAATGTTCTCTCTTGAAGAACAAATTTTTTGGAGAACGAATATTTTACAGACTGTTAAATTAATTATGAATGAATTTACACCCACCAGACTGGACACACATTTCAAAATTAAGCAAGCACAGATGCTTCATTTATTAAATATTTATGAAACATGTTAACGCATTCCCCATTGAAAAGTAGTAATGATTTCTGTAAGTACCACTAGTGTACTACACCCAGTGAAGTGAGAAAAGAATATGCATATTTTTAATTGCAAACACCTATCAATACAATGCATTTTTCAGCAGATACGATTTTTAATCATTTCAGGAAGCTTCACTCTACGTTTCACAAGTACAATACCTCAGTTAAGATTTCTCAGCATTCTCCATGCTCACAAATGTGAATTCTGTTCAAAATTTATGTTAAGACTATAGAATCTCACCAAGAAAAAAAAAATACAATCCTTCACTTTGAGGAAAAGACTGACTTCACAAAACATTCATTTCCCCACACACACACTCCTCAATGAAATAAATGTTCTGTAACTGGTTCATTTAGCAGCTCTGTCACTGCCTTCAAACATAAGTTTTTGGGAAGCATTCCTGCCCGAGCAGGCAAAAAAGAAGGGAGCTTTCAATTACAAAACTACTTCTCCTGGAGACAGCAGCCAAATTTTACTTTATTTTCACAAATTACAATGAAAAAAGTATCAGTTTCTGCAGCCTCTAAAAATCTTTCTGCAAATACACAGTGACCTTGATAATAACACGTACACAAAGGATAGCTGCATATTTCAGAACAATGATTTTATTATCTTAAATTACACAATTATGTTCTATTGATCTAACAGTCCCATCTTGCTGATAATTCAGGAGAAAGGGCATTCCAAACATTGGTTTTAGGCTATAAATTTGATGTTTACAGGTTTTGTTTAAAAGAAGTAAATCCTCTCAAAAGTCTTTTTAAAAAAGGGAAGAAAAATTAAAATCACTGTTCAAGCATGAATTTGGGTTTGGAGGACACCTGAACAGTTTGAATAAAAGAAATATTCTTTGCTTAAAAAAAAAATCAATTTTAGTGGCAAGCAATTTATTTTTAAATGCAACATACCTTAATAAATAATCTGCGTATATAGCTGGTTCTGGCAACATCTCCTCTAGTAAATCTTCACCTTCTTTACCTTTTGATTTTAGATTTTCACAAAGACATCTCCAATGTAACACATTCTCAGCTGTTAAGTCTTCCAGTGGAATCAGTTTTCTAAACAAAAATCAACAAACAAATACAAAGAGATAAATAAAATAGGGTCAAGGACAACAAATGTCCAGAAATATTAGAAAATTAGAAATAAAGATTACTTCCTAAGATGAAAATAAAATCCTGTCAAAGGTATTTCCCACAGAATTACTTATAGATTGACAAAAAACTTCCTCTCTTAAGTGAGGACACAGAGCTCCCCAAACCTCTTAGTACATTGCCCTTCTCAGTATTTTAACTCAAGACTATTCATATCAGTTTGCATAAACATTCTGCTCAACCCTTCAGATCTCCTAGAGCAACCACCCAGTACTTTAACTCTAGGAAACATTTTTATCACTGTACAAGTCTGGAAAACTGAACACCATTTATCTGCAGAAATGCAACAACTGCATTAAAATATTTTTCAGCTTCTGTTTATGAATTGCGTCTTCCATTCTTAACACAAGACCTTCACACAATATTTGAGTAGCAAACATAGTATGTCAAACGCAAAAAGTAATACAAGTGCTTCTCAGCATATCTCTAAGCTCATCCTCCATTTACTAGGCACAGGACCCCTGCTCCTCTTTAGATTCAAGTCTTTTCCATGCCAAGAATGGCAATTAGTCTTCATTTTCAGAAGCAGAGCATTAAGTTGTGCACCAATTCTACCTCAAAACAGAAAGTACAGTATCACTGCAGTGGTACTTTTCACTCTCTTGAATCCCATTTTACTGGCAAACTATCAACAAAAATTTTGGTTTTGTTTTAGGTCCCTCACATACAAACAAACCCGTGCAACATGTAGATGAAAACTGATCATTTGATGGCTTCTCATTAACCTGAGAGGTCTTTATTTAACACACAGAAATCACAGAACTTCAAAAATCTAACCATTTATCATACTGATACTGCATCACTCAAGCTATTGTCAGGAACATCACACAAGAACAACCCTAATATTTTCCATAAATTAAATAACCTCATTATGAGCTGAATAATTTAACTTCTCAAATTGTCAATAGTCTAACAGACCTACAACTTAAAATTCTCAGACAGCCCAGTTTTTCAGAATGGAAGCCTCATTTTGTGCAGGATCAAAGTCAGCCCGAGAAGCCCATAACTATATGTAAGTTCTCCTTTTAACCTCTTAAGACATTGGCACATTTCCAGAGGCTGCAAGAAAGTTATTTCATCATTATTGATCCTTTTAAAGGCAAACAGGCCCACATCTATAGCTTTGGAGTGCAATGCATATAGCATCTACTGATTTCAAAACATCTGTCATGCCACTACTAGAATGCAAGACACTTCATACAATCATATTATGCATTTAATCCCAAAGCACAAAGATTTTGTTATCACTTTTTAATCAGTGACAATTTCTCATTTAATTTTATCATCTCACACATCATGTGCCACATTTCTTCTCACACCTTTTTGCCCCCCTTAGCAATTTCCTACACCTTAAATTTCTAGTTTTCTTCCCCTCTTCATTTTTGCTTTATGGATCTTAATATTCATCACACTATCTTCTTCAAGGCTTAGGAACTCAGTATTCTACCAAAGATTAACACAGGAAAAGAAGACTAAGCAAATTCTGTCAAGCTCTTAAAACAAGTAAAATACCTCCAAAACAAGACTGACACACAAGTCCAGTAATTCCATTCTGATTGATTCGCCAAACAGGTCATGGAAAGTGAACCAGTCCCAAACTGTGCTGCCTCTTAGCTCAGCAAAAAGCATAGCGGGAAGTCAAAGAGTAGGAAATGTGGGAGAAAGACTAGAAGCATTACTGAGACGGAGAAAGGAAAAAAAGGAGCTTTTCAGTATCCCATGCTAAATGAAGAGAGGAAATCAGAGTTGTAGGTGTAAACTGGAGCACTTAAAACAAATTAGACTCTAAGCTGTTACTGATATAAAAGCTTTTTTAACTGATTAATTTACTGCCTACTTTTAGAATTTAAGAGTGTGACTTTTGGGGTATTCTGGAAATGAGAAGTCAAATATATTTTTCTCTTTTTTTTTTCTTCTTGCTTATCTGGGCACAGCTAAGTTGGTGAACACAGCTGGTGTTTACAGATCTTTTTTTAAAAGAAAAAAAGCATATCCAAAACACTTGAGCATACAAACAGAGCTTACACCACAGAATCAGTCTTTATCACAGGCAGTAGTTACTCTGCTCCTCATTAAGATATAATCTTTTATATTGTTATGCCAAATATTCATCTTTTGGATACCTGCTGTCAAGGTATTTACAGTCCTGAACAACATCATGAAGTGGAGATAATGAAAACAGAGCATTTAGTACTGGGATGGCCACTTCTGGGCAGTTTTCTACATCCAGCCGATGAAGCAATTCTAAAACATCCCCTTCAGTGACTCGTAACCAGACTTGAAGTAGCTTCTTCATTACCTCCTTAACAGCATCTAATAATACAGGAATTTAAATGGTTTAAAACAAAGACCAAAAAATATCAAGTTTTCAACATATTTTCACAAAACAATTTTCTGTAGAAGTCCTTTTGCAAAGAAGTTATTATACAGTTGAATGTAACATTACCTTAAAAAAACCAAAACAAAACAAAAACAAGAGGTTAACAAGAACTACCTACAGCACAATACATTTTTAAGGCAATATAATTTTCCCTCTCACAGGGAACTAAAAAAACCTCTCAAAAAAACTTGTACACCTAAAGACAGCACCTCAACTCAGAAAACCTACAAATCACAAACACTTGTAGAACAAGGAAATATTCACAGAATCAGAACTATCAAATGGGTCAGGTTGGAAGAGACCACATTGGGTCATCTGGTCCAATCTCCCTGTACAAGCAGAGTCATCCCAGAGCACATTGCACAGGATTGCATCCAGATGGTTCTTGAATATCTCCAGTGAGGGAGACTCCACAACCTCTCTGGGCAGTCTGTTCCAGTGCACGGTCACCTGCACAGAAAAGAAGTTCTTCCTCATATTCAGGTGGAACTTCCTGTGCATCAGTTTCTGCCCATTGCCTCTTGTCCTATTGTTTGGCACCACTGAGAAGAGCCTGGCTCTACCCTCTTGACATCCTCCCTTCAGATACTTATAGACTCTGCTCTCAGTTTTCTTGAGGCTGAATAGGCCCAGCTCTCTCAGCCTGTCCTTGTAGGAGAGATACTCCAGTCCCAAATATTCTAAGTAAGCATTGTTATAAATTTGCTCTATTTCAGGAATTGGCCGCTTTTGGAGTCAGGATACTACAACTGAATTGACACAGAATTCTTGCGCTAATTCAATTATGCAATTGGATTATGAAATTTACATAATAACACTTCAACTCCCTCCTCCCCACTGCCACAAGGAACAAACAGTTCCTGGATCAATGAAGTACTACTTAATCAAGGCAAAAAGTATTTATGGGAACATCCAGAATACACACCATTACTACATTCACAGAGACTTAAGCAGGGAAGTTGAAAGGCTAATAGTCTGGTAGAAGTAAAAACATAACTCAGGAACAATACAACTATGTTCTAAGGATCTTTTAGAAAACAATAGCCAATATAAGGGAAACAAAGTCCACATACACTGACAAGATTCATCTTTCCCTTATATGTAACTTATGATAATAAATACAGCACTTAAATATAGTCAAGAGTTCAAAAAGAGCTGCAAAAAGGCCTTGAAAGAGCTAAATTAAGATCCTAAGAAGGAGAAACTGCTCCAAGAAAAAGTGAAAAGCATAAACTAGTAGAACACAGTAGAACGAGAGTGGAGAATTGCCAGCTGAATGCGCCCTGAAAAGTAGAACTAAGCAGAATCTGGAGTATGTATTCCAGATCATAATTATAAGCCCCCGTTCTGAAGTCAATATGGAAAGACATTCAAAATTTCAATATAGAAACTTTGAATGAGCAGGTTCCTCACTTCTTAGCTTGGGAGTTACTCAGATAAGCAAATTCAATAAAGATACACATAATCAAAGCTATAGGATGTGCCATATCTGTAATAAAGAATAGCCACTCTGGAGCATAAACCCATTTTACCCAGCAAAGAGCACATGATATCCATTACACCAGTCAAACTACATACCCTGGCAGATGTTTTTCCCTGTGATTCTAGGTGTCAACAAAAAGAGCAAGTTCTCAATAGCTGGGATGCAGAATCATCCTAAGGAAGAGACTGACACTAACACAGAAAGTATCTCTCCTGGATCATAAAAGGCAGCACTTTTTTAAGGTTGAACACCTCAATGTCACTGAAAAACAGGCCATGCAGAAAGGCTGTACTTTCTCTTTTAAGGGAATAAAACAAATCCTTGTTCCTGACACATGAAGGATCACAGGAAAAATTAGTGCAGGTAGCTTCCTCCCCACTTTGGAAAGATTACTAAAACAGGAGCACATTCACCCTAAGAAAAAGAAGTATTTGTCAAGACCAAGCATTACTGAGTGAGGTGGCAACCAGCAACTAGTTAGGCCAAACAACAAACTAATATACTGATAAGAAATAGTAAGTCATAACTTGGTTTTTGAGGGTTAGACTTGAAAAACAGAACAGGACAAACTTCATAAGACTACTAAAGAACAATTTAGAGTAGGTGGGCAAAGTGCTAACTCAAACATACAGAATGAGAGCTTCTTCTTAAGTGTAGGTCTACACAGCATAAGAAAGCACTCAGCTGATTCTCTCCCTTTCCCATCAAGAACCTACTAACATGTTCTCCAAGTAGCCAACAAAAAAATAAGGTAGATCAACAAAAACACATGCATGCATAACATACCTTGAAGAGCTCTAGTTACTAATAAACATATTCTTGTTTTCTAAGTGAATATCCACATAGATCATAATTCTTACCATTCCCAAGCAGCACATCACTCAGCAAGTAACTTTCTCAGAGTAAAATTCAACAGGGCTTAGTACAGACTTCTCAAAAAAAGTATATGGATTACACATCAGCATTTAGCAAAACTGGCAGCTTTACTGTGAAGTTCATCTATATAATTGCTCCTTCTATGTAGGCAGGCCAAAATTGTCTAGCTCAGATGCATATGACCTTTGATCTTTTGGCAACAATACCACACCCAATTATAGGTACATTCTGAACGATACAATACAAAAGACGTTAAAAGGAATGAAGCTGCATCGTGATGAAATGCATAAGGGTCAATCGAAGATTCATTAAAAGAAAATTCAAGCTAGTTAAAGGAAAAACCAACCAGCTGAGCTTTCTCTCTGAAAGCAAACAGGAAACATATTGATTTAAATTCGTTAATGTATTAGTTACAAAAATATCTATAATTAAAAGCTTTCAAATACACCAAATTAATTACATTTTTCTAATTCTGTGTTTAATTACATTGTTTTTTAATTTTAATAGCACTTTGCCCTATTTTAAAGCTCAGTGGCTATCAGGTTTTTTAAAAGTGCAATCCTTTTCTGGTTTGTCCACTATAAGGGGACCAGAAAATCAAAGCAGCAAGCAGATTTCATGTGCTTAAACATTTCCTGGTATCTCACTACTCCCTTTGAGCTCCTATTATTGCCATCACAGTTTCCACATAAATTGCCCAAAAACATTAGAAAGTATTCTCTCAAACATTTGTATCAAGATGTTGAAAAAGATGATCTCTTACCAGATCTGTCATTAAGTCCTTGTTGCAACAATTTTACTCTCTGTGCTATTGACAGAGCTCTCATGTGAACTTTTTCTGCCAAAACCTTAAAAAGAATTAAGACACGAAAATACATTTCTACGAATGATAACAACTGAATCCATTAACTACATGTTGTTTTATATTCTCACTTATCCATTCACAGAAATCCTAAGTCAATAAAAGTCTGTAATACCTATACCATCAGCACTGTAACAATACATTAACAAGCAGACCCTTGTGCATGGAAGAAAATGTAAAATAAAATAAAGTTAACACACAGCTTAGAAGCTTGTCAGCTCTGTTTGAATGCAACAACTGCATATGAAAACTATCCTCTCTCTTTAAAGCACCAAGTGCAATAAATACCTGCAATAAATTACTGAAGTATGTACTTTTCTTAAATCCTAATAAGACAGATTCAGTTAAAAAACATAATTTAACCTAAATTAAGAAAGAGCAGAAGATTGTTCTGCGTGAAAAAGTTGAACATTTTGTTTCAAGATCTTGCCTAAGATGCCTGCACAAGAAACAGACAAGTTAGCACACCTTCTTGCCCTTACTCTACATACTTCTCAAAATTGGAATAGCAAAAATATGTAATTTTTTACTACTGCTGTGACCTTATCTTTACTTAATATCTATTATGTAATAACAGAGAAGAAAATTTGTTTCATAAACATCACAAAAAGCATAGATAGAAAACAACAGATTGCATACATAATTTATACTTTTACTGTTTGATCCTCGAGAGACGAGTTCTATCACAAAAGTAATTTCTATCAAGCAAGTTCTGCAGTCAAGTTCAGGGGTTTTAACTAGAAAACTTGTATTAGATCACTGTCCCTCCAAATTTTTGTAAATGAAAATAAGTTATCTAACTGTTCTTAGTGTTTAAACAGTGAAATACAAAAAAAGGCTTTAAATCTTATATTAAGTCAGCCCTTGAAATAAATGTTAAGTGATCCAATTTACCTCATATGCCAGCTTCCTGACAGCTTCCTTTACATCCATAGTGCGGCCTACAATTACTGGCAAAGTCCTTGCTGAGGGAGCAATACACGACAGCACCGCACGTCTCACTTCTGAGTTTGAATCATTTTCAAGCAATGCGGTGTAAACTGAAAACAAAATAGTAATAATAATGTTTTCCTAAGAGTTTGAAACATTATAGGAAAACAGAAAATACTAACAAAACAAAAAATCAGCAGCTGTTATTAAAATCCCTCTCCTGCCCCTGCAGAGCTGATAATTTAGGAAACAGTTCAGGGTCACAACCTCAAGATTTCAGGGCAATTACATGCTGAGCTATGATCTCAAAAGAAATAATGTTTACAATCGTAAGTAGGAACCTCAGTTAATAACGCCAAAAATTGCTACTCTAGATCCCATTCATAAATAACCGTTTTGTCATTTACTGGGGAAAAAAATTTTCCAAATGTTAGCCCTTTAAGATCTCTAC
The DNA here is from genome assembly GCF_003984885.1 of Neopelma chrysocephalum. Lineage (NCBI taxonomy): Eukaryota > Metazoa > Chordata > Aves > Passeriformes > Pipridae > Neopelma > Neopelma chrysocephalum. The sequence continues at coordinate 7,189,707 of NW_020897731.1, read as the reverse complement.
TGATTAGCTGTATATCCTCATTACCTTTGAGGTAGATGCTCAAATTTTCCTATAAATGGAAAACTGCAACCTCCATTAAGCCTACCAAAACTCATAGAGTAAATCCCCCTTGCACCTTTTTTTTACTATATTCTTGACCCTTCCTCAAAATTAAAAGTATAAAATTAATTTACTCAGAGTATATATGAATTCATCTTCTTGCTCTGTGAGACAATGACTGACTATGAAATTTAGGTACTCCTAAATAAGCAACCTATAAATAAACACTTAGAAAATAAAATTTCAAAGAAGGTACCTTAAGAACAGAAAGCCCCATCTAACTATATCGTCACAAAAGACAGTGTGTAAAGTTTATTGGGGGCACAATTTACATAACAGCTGTGCTGGTACAAACCTACACTCTGTCTGCCTGGAGGCAACAGAAGTAGAAGCTTAGTCAAGAATCACACCATATACAAAGAAACCCACACATAGCATCAAGACACCTGTGCTGCAGAGGTGCTGATCTCTTATAGAAAGTATCATAATTCAAGGTAATAATAGTTTTTCTTTACCATCCCTACTGTTTCTTAGAGTTTCCTTACTAATTCAGTTCAATTAATAGTACCAAAGGGTCCTTAGAGGACTGAACACATTATTATCACTATCCTACTTCTACATTTAGTTCACAGAGCAGCCCAAGCCCAATATGATTGTCTAGAAAATGTCTCCTTCAAGCAGTTCTGTCTTTTCCCCTTGAATGTATGCAACTCTTGCATGTACAACCTCCTTTGGCAAAGAGTTCCAGTTTATGAATTATCACAAGAATACTCTCTAATATTCATTTACTTGATGCTTTAAAAAAAGAAGCTTAAAAATGCTTTAAAGTAATGTAAATAAACAAATGTTCTTAGAGAAAAGAAAAAGACCATTACTACTTACTATTAACAACAGGACAGTCTTCATCCTTAGGATCTTGAAGTCTCGCCAGGGCCAAGACAGCTTGAATTCTCACATTTGAAAATTTATCTTTAAGTCTAATCAGCATAGCTTCATTAATTTTATCAAATAGGTCATCATCAATCTGGGCATTTTCTGGCATATTTCCCAAAATCTTACTAACAAGCTGACATGTTCGAAATCTAACTGCGTGGCTGTTCGCATCATGAGACTTAGGAAAAGAAAAAAAAAGTATTCTTATAATCACTCTTTCTCACTTCCAACGTGAAGCTCTTAATACACACATGTATGTAGCTAATATTTTAATAGAGTAAATGAAATATGGACTTCTATGTTTCAAAAGCTTTTCCTATTCGTATTTAATAAGATTAAAGTCACAGAACTGGAAAAAAATTATGGCACATCGCCTGTATCAGTGGCTCTTTAGAAAATCACAAAGGAACCAGTATGTTTACCATTCCACGAAACCTGTAGTGTATTAGCCAACTTACTGCTTTGCCTCCATAAACATTACAAGGAAAAAAGACATTTGCAATGGTAACTAGTGAACTTGGCCCGATCAGTAATCTTTCCATGACAAAACATTAGTTTAAGAAAACGTAATTTTCTTAATTACATTTCTATTTCCCACATTTCTTAATTTTTGTATTTCTGTGTTCATGCTATTGGAACCATTGATTTTTCTATGTAACACTTCCAGTAAGCAGAAAGGAATTAATACATGTCAGCCTACTTGCATGGAAGATCTTTTAAGATTTTTTTGTTATCAAAGAAACAGTATAAATTCGTTTCCACACCACCTCCCCAATTTCATGCTTATAAATGCACCTATAGTAAAGCCTACAGTGACACATCTGACAGCCAAATAAGAGAACAGTTCACATTTGCTCAAAAGCCTAACTTTTGAAATCCAGTTGTTGGGTTATTGTGTAGGATGTGGTGGATTTTTTAGGGTTGGGGGAGCGGAGGTGGTGTTACTCATATAGCACTATCTTTGCCTTGCTTTCACTTTCTAAGTTCTAGTTTGTAAGTATCATCTCGAGCACCAGCAAATTTTCCCTACTGCAGAAAGTTTGTTTGCTACGTCAAAGATTTAATAATAACCATTACTGTACCTCAAGCAGAAATTTAAACACATAATTCAGAAGTAAATTATCTTCTTCTCCCTCCTCACTATCATCTTCTTTCTCAGTCTGATAGAATGAAGTAACAAATTTAGCCACAAAATTGATCACTTGCTCCACTGCTGGTTCCCTTCTGTAGATTATCATAGCATACTTGAGGAAATGAATGAATTTTTCATGAAAGTCTTCTTTATCGTCCACCTGGGGGAAAAAAAAAATCAAACCACAACAAAAGATAACTACCCACTTCATCTTTCAAAAGCTGTATCACAGAAAAATAAAATAAATGTGCATATAACTGACAGCTTTCACTTAAATTTTTAAAGGGTTGCAGCCAGCAGTTAGGGCACACCCGCTGCCGTGCACCCCTCACTGATGATTTTTCTTTAAGTGCACAGCAGGCACGTCCCGACCACTGGGCTCCACCCTGGAGCTTACATTTACCTGCAGACAGGTTTCGGGATGGCAATCGACACCCCCATCTAGTACCACCCACATCTCGGGGGTCACATCCGCATCTCGAGGATCCAAACACCATCAATTCCTGCCGCAGGCAATTGTCACAGCCGCGTTCGCGGGAGGCAAATGCGTAGAATAATTGAGCGGCTTGGTTTGGGTGGGGTTTTTTTGTGAGGATTGGGGGGAGGGGGGTGGGAGGTTATTCCGTTTTTTTTAAGTGGCGGGGCTCTCCTTAGGCACACGGGCTTCAGTTTCAGGGGAGCACTGCGGAGGAGGCCCCCACCCCGAGGGAGCAGCGGAGCAGCCGCGGAGCGCCCCCAGCTCCCCCCGGCTCGGGGCCGCCCCAGGGCAGCCGTACCTGAGTATAGGTGCCCTTCAGAGCCACCACGAGCTTCGCGTGGTTCTGGTGAGGCTTCTGGGCCAGCTGGAAGGCCTCCCGGACCTGCAGCGACTTCTTTCTCACGCCCATGGCCGGGTGGAGGCTCCGGGCGGAGGCCCCAGGACCGGCCCCTCACACACAACGGCCGCAGCGCCCGCGCGCGCGGGGCTTCAAACCAGGCGCGGGAGCCTCTCCCGATCTCGCGAGAAACGCGGGCGCGCCTCGCGGCCGCGCGCTGGAGGCGCGGGCGCGCCGCTGGCGAACGCGGTGGGAGGTGGCGGTGAGCGGAGATCGTCGCCATTTTCACATATACACGGAGCGAGTCAGGCTGGGAGAGAGCCCCGAGATCATCGAGTCCAATCCGCAACCAAAGCCCACTATGTCAGCTATACCGTGGGACTGAGTGGCACGTCCAGTCTTTCCTTAAACACCTCCAGGGACGGTGACTCCACCACCTCCCTGGGCAGCCCATTCCAGTGTCTAATCACCCTTTCTGTGAAGAAATCCTTCCGAATGTCCGAACTAAACCTCCCCTAGAGCAGCTTAAGACTATGTTCTCTTGTCACTTTTTACCTGGGAGAAGAAGCCGATCCCCACCTGGCTACAACCTCCTGTCAGGGAGTTGTAGGGAGCGATAAGGTCTCCCCTGAGCCCCCCCCCCGGCTGAACGCCCCCAGCTCCCTCAGCGGCGCGTAGGACTTGCGCTCCAGACCCTTCACCAGCTTCATTACCCTTCTCTGGACTAGCCCCAGTTGAATAAACCTGACAAGCCGTGGTACTGCCCTCAGCCACTCTCCCAAAGTCCTCTCCGGGCGCGAGCATCTGCGAAGATGAGTACAGTCGCATTTTGTAAACAGGAGCCTTACACCAGAGCATGTGGGGCATCAACCCGAAAACGCTCAGCCAGTGTCAGTAAGAAAAAATAACTGAAACACCCTTCTTTTTGTATCTGCTGTGAGGGGGACTGAAAAGACAGATAGTATGGATAGCTGACTTGTTGGAGTGTCTATTTGGGCTCCTTCCAGACTGAATCCCTTACTAGTGGAATTTTTTTTCCCAAATTTTCAAGCATTTGTTGTGAACCTGATGTTTTTTTCCCCAGATATCCTTTAACTTGAGACTAGTAATAAATTCTGAATCTCATTAAAAACTGGAAAGATAACTAAGCTCAAACTCCAGAGCTGTGTCACTGGTTACAGAATGTATGAAGAGCATTTAATGACACTTCTAATGAGAAGCAAGGCCAGGGCTGATTAGCTGAGGGGAAACATTCTGAGCATATAGTAACTACAGAGTTATAGACAGTATTCAAAAATGTGAATAGAAGTAAGCTGTGGACAGTAGGAACTTAAAGTGTAGTCCATATGTGTTTGGCCTTTAAAAAAATAAGATGTCTGATTACCTCAAGTGATGAAAGCTATTTAGTGAGGACACGTGACAAACCATCAAATGACAGTAGATCAAATAGGCAGGACCCATGCTGAAGAAGGGTCATTTTTTTCTAAGAAAAATAAATAAAAATAAATAAAATAGAAAAACACTAGAGGTCAGTCTTGTTTCAGATCTAAGTTCTCCCAGTGTTTTCTTTAAGAAGCAGATTTTTATCAACAAAATAATAGAATTATTTTCTCCTTACAATGGTGTCAAGGATTATGGGATATAAGAACTAGATGTGAAGGATGGAGGGCAGCAGCAGGAGACAAATTATTATATTTTATAGACAAAGATAAATTTTAAAATAATTTAAACATAAGGCAGAGGGTTTTTTTCCTAACACATTATACTGCCATACATCTGTGTATGTTTAAAACAGATACCTGCTTTTTAAGGGTGAATCGTTTGTATTTTGTATTAACTTTTAAAACATACGGATGTGGCCTAATCCCTTTCTGCTCCTAGAGGGTGGGAAAGGGATTCTATATGCACAAGTAGAATAGTAACATAGAATCTTACATGCTAACATTTTCCTAAAAGTTTTTATTTTATATTAAAAAAATAGTCGCTCTACAAAACCACTATAATCAACAGCAAATCCTCAGTGAGTTTGCATTTTTTAAGGTTATATTTTCTAGGGAAATACGATGTGTAATAATTTTTCTATTTAATGTATTTTTACTGGACAGTTAACTTCATCTAGATTTTTTCTGCAAGAGGACCCTGTTTGTGGGGAAGAAGATGGAAACATCAAGACAAGAGCAAATAAAACTTTGTGATTCTTGTGGCATTAAAAACCCAGGACTTTTTTTTTAAGTGAAACTAATAATGCAAACTGAATTATTTTTGATTCACATATGTTTAGTAGCCCATTTGTACCTGCTTGCGTCTCAGGTCTACAGATCTTTTCTGGGGAATACCTTATAGTCCCTTAAATTGGATTTCACCTAGGATGTGAGATTTATTTCTTCCAGCTGCTTTAAATATTTCTGCTGGGCTTTGTTTTTATATGTAGAAATAAAAGATTCCCAGTATAATTGGTATTTAATGTGTAGGTAAATAACATGCTGAAGTAGGATCACAAATGCTGGCATCTCTTTTTGATACCAAATACCTTGTTCAACTGATAGAAGTGTTGCTGTCATAGTTTTTACAGCTTATGTTTCAATGCCTTGACTGCACTAGTCAACCTTAATGAGCCCTGACCAGCCTCACTTGGGCCTCCAGCCACAGCCCTTCCCCATGGGCCAGGAACCCCATTCCAGCTCAGCCCTGGGCTTTCAGTCCTTTGCTGAGCTAACTCTCAGGGCTCAGTAAGGGCCAGCTACTTCCTGAGGGATGGATATGATGACTGACTAGAGGAACAAGGCTCTCTCCACCACTGCAGGCCCAGAGGTTATGGCTAGTGGGTTTCACAATTCTATCTGAAAAGCAGAAGAGTGATGAAACTCAGAACTTTGGATGGTGCTCCAGGCTCTGGAGGGAAGTGCGCTCTACTAATTAAAGCTTTTTTACTTGTCCTTGGAAGTAGTGACCTTATCTGCTATGGTCTACTTCTGAATCACTGTTCTAGATCCCTTCTCTTGCCTTTATCGGTCCTGTTATGTGAGCAAATACAGTGGCACTGGGTAAGCCAAGCTTGCTGCATGCCAGTTACTTTGTGGTATTATTAGATGTAGGTCACTGGATAAAAAACAGGTTACAAGAAATGGAAGAGGTTGCTACCCCATTTATTAGGTGTTCAAGGGCTTTTATATCTGATGCATTTTGTTGGTTCCAGTTTCCACATTTAAAATGTAAGCATAGTAATGTTTCATCCATAATTAGGCCATCGTTATGCAGTAGTAATCAGAGGTTCTCTTCACCACATTACTCCAAAACTTGCATTTATGTAAGTCAGCTGGAAAATTGTATATACATTTTTGAATAGTTACTGTTTTCAGTCAATGAGGAAATTGGCAACAATTCTAGTGGTTTTGGAATCGTGTTTGCTTTATGAGGTGAGAAGAAATTAAAATTATAAAGTAGTTATATGTAATATTTTTATATGTAATTATATGTAACATAGGTAATTACTGAGGATGTACCAGTGGTAGCACTTTATACTTGTAATTTTTCTTGTGTTCAATCCCAACCCAAGTTTTATTGGAAGTAGGATAGTGAATTAGGTGAGCAGGATAACTCTTACAAGTCTTCTGACTACATTTTTTTATCCTTATTTCCTTCTCCCCCTCCAAAGAAGGAAAAAAAGTTCCAGAATTCTCTACTCTGGGGTCAAAAAGCTACTCTGGGACCAAAGTGAGTGTAAGTGGAAATCAATGAGGGTAGTAATTTATGAATTAAATTAGAATCTCACTTAGGATTGTGTCTCCCTTTGTTGACACACCAACTTGAGAAGTTTTAAATCAATTTTAGTAATAAGGCTTTGTCATTTGAAACATAGAATCATTGGAAGGTTTGGGTTGGAAGGGACCTTGAATATCATCTAGTTCCAACCCCCACCCCAGTGCCACCATGGGCAGGAATGCCACCCTCTAGATCAGGTTGCCCAGCACCCCACCCATCAGTTCTGACATAACATGACAGTTAATGACTTACTGTATTGTTCTACCATTTCCAAATGCAAATTTTATTGGACTGTAAAACAGCAGTAGAGTGTAATCTGGGAGACCAGTTTAACTTTGCGCTCATGTATTAAAAAAATAAAAAAATCCCACTGACCTCAGTAGTACTGATATTCAGACAGAGCAAAAGAATTGGGCTGCATTAATTGTTTTGGGAAAGCTGTTTGTAATGTGTTAAATAAAGGTGCAGACTTAGGTATTAAACATTTGCAATAGAAATATCTTTTTTATGTCTTGGAATTTGGGGGCGAGGGGGTGACTCTCTTAATAGTAGCTAGTCGGAAGATTTCAGAAGTTATATAGTCTGCATATTCAGCAAGCGAGAGGCACCAAAAATGGGAGGCTTTATGTATGTATGTCTTATCATGTATGATTTGTCTTTTGTAATAAAAAGGTTATTCGTTAATGCACCTGAGTAGCAAAGCTATAAAGCTTTGTAGAGTTACTCACAGACTTTTTGAAAGATGGTAGGGACATGACCACCTTCTCTCATAGTTTAGTGAAAACTAGTGCAGCAAAAATAATTCAAGCAGAAGTTTATGTATTTTCTATTTAGACTTTTAATTGTTATTTTAAACTGTCTTTCTGGTGTACTGCCCCAAGTTTATAAACATTCTGTAATCCACCTATGTGTTCCATGTCATTCTCACAAACCCCTTATTTGTGTACTACACATTTATATTGTGGTTTGTGATGTCCTTGCCTTATGTATAGGTGATCTCTAGATCAATGAGAAGAAAAAAAAGATGTTAAATGCTCGTTGAAATGCTCTGGCATTATCTGCTGAAATTCTGTTATTGAAACCAAGTGGAGTTTTTTGAGTAATGGGACTAATGAACTTGAGTCATCTGTGAATTTATGTTCCATGGTTGCATTTTCTGGTGCATGAGATCTGACTGAAACTTTTCCAGTGTTTGAAGTATTGTCTGAAAAGTCTTGTCTGGACTCAAAATACTTTACCAGTGACAAATTATGTTTTGCTAAAACACCATGTTGTACCAAAGCCTCAGGTTTTTCCCTCTAACCGCCCAAAATACAAAAACAGCTTGAGATATCTCAGTGGTTTATTCCATTTACACTGTCCCTGATGATCCGTGCTCCTCTGCTCTGCCTGTACCCATGTAGGGGTCTCAAGTCTCTGTCCACCTGTGCTTCCAGGTCCAGTGTGTCCTCTGTTCAGCTGAACAACCATACATGAGTAAAAGACTATAAACCTTCCACTTTTGGTGCCATGTCACTGTCCACATAGTAGAGCGATAACACAGGTAACTTATTATGAGTAGTTTTAAAACATTTTGCATTTTCCTAATTTGCTTTCTATTTTCACTTAATTTTGTTTTTTTTCTTTTTTTCTGAGGAAACAGGGTGCTAGGATATTGCTGCAGCTCTTGCTATTCTCTTGATTGTCCTAATAAGCTTGTCAATTTAATCAAAATTTTACATATAATTAAATTTCTACACTTTTTCTCAAACTGATGACTGTGTAGAGAAGATATAACCATATTAACTGAGTTAAACTTAAGTGTCTTATCAGATATCAGACAATTGACAATGCCATGTGCCTGTCCCCTAGTCACAGAAGAAGTTCCAGCAACATCTTGGACATTTGTGTCAGTGAGTGAAGAAATTGTACTGTGGTGTTCCTTTGTGCAGGGATCTGTTTCTTACCTTTTCTTACTAATGTCCTGTCTGGGCTAAACTTCTTTTGCCTGCTTAGAATCTCCCAGCAACTGTGATAATCTTTGTTTTCCCTTCTACATTGCATTTCTAAGTCCTCATTTCCTCTCACTCTGGAGTGAGATTCTTTCTGCCTCTGGATATTTACAGTCTCACCTTTTCTCCTAGCAATTTGGTTTCCCCGTCCCGAGGTCTTCTTACTTCTCCCCACTGCCTGTAGGCATTCTTCTTCTGCCCTGATCTTTTTCTTTTGTGTTATTCTTAAAAGTGCTTTATCTCTCCTCGCCTTCATCAAGGCTTTCCTATTTTCCCTTTATCCTGCCCTTAGCCGAAACCACATAATCCTCCTTTCCAATTCTGATAGTCCTCAGAAAGCTCTTTTTTCAAACTCACCACTAGCAAAGCAGAAGCTTCTTGCCCAAGAAGGATGGCAAGTACTACCAGGAGGTGAGACTGGAAAGCTACCTTAGCTGCATGGGGCAGGGGGAGGGAACAAGCTCACGGGTCCCCCTGGCTGCAAGACAGTGTGAGCTGAGGTAGAGCCCTTGACCTGCTCCATAGGGTCTTGTGTACTGGCTAGTTACACATCAAAGGGGTGTTGAGCAGCTTTCGGCTTCTCTTACCTGTTCTTTCTCACTTTTCCTTTTCTCCACCTCTCTGACTTCACCCTGCTTGGCCTTCTCCTCCTTCCCCTTTCTCTTCTAGGCTTGTTTAAACGTGTTCACTAACCAGTTTATTCTCACGTTACAGTTTACTGAAGCATTCTTTTTTAACATCCCATTATCTTAATAGCTTGCCTTTTGTGTGTGTGTGTGCCCTTTTTTCTGCCTTTTCTATCCTTTTATTTATTTTACGTGTACAGACCTGGTCGCTTTGAAACAATGTGCACATTAAAAAAAAAAAAAAAGACCTGCAATATTGTCATTTTTCTTCAAGCACCTTTCCACCGCATTTAGTGTAACTGAGGGAACTGAGTCTCTTTGGATAAAGCAGGCAGACCAGATTCTGGACACAGCTCCGGGGCTCAGCTGTTCTCGTGTGCCTCTTGGCTCCATTCTTTTTTCAGTGTGGCAGCAAAAACCGAGCAAAGGTTTTCTTCATCACTTAGTGGTCCATCCAGACTTAAGAGAGGATTGCCAGAATAACAGAGCTTATGAAAGGTGCCAACACTGCTTTCTCTGATGACCTCTGCAATACTCTGGCAGCCCAAGAAGGCAGCATGATTTAATCTTCAGGCGATCTCTGCTCTAACAGATCCCCGGCAATGCCTGTGCTGCTGCCTGTATGGCTGGCTCAGTGTCCCCGCTGGGGAATTTGTAGCACCCAGCCGCTGGCACCTTCTCCTGGCGGAAGCTCAACCATTTGAAGAGAAGGGGAGGGAAAAAAAATCCCCATCAGGATGTTTCCACATGTTGTTCTCTGCCTGCTCGCCTGGGTGTTTTGCTGAAGGACTGGGACATCTGCAGAGAAGGGAGAGCGGCGGCGGCTGGAGCCTGCCCTGTTTGGGGCTGAAGTTCCTCCAGAGCCGGGGGCGGCGAGCAGCGGGGACCGGATCGCGCTACCCGGAGCGTACACACAGACCTGATTAAAATTCAAGCCTAATGGCCTCTGGCATAAACAACATTCATCAGCCCGGGACTTACAATGGATCTAAAACCTCTCGCAGCGGCTCGGGAGAGGAATGCAATCGGGATATGCACGTGAAAATGTGCAAGAAGATTGCCCAGCTCACTAAGGTAAGTCTCGCTGTTGCAGCCTTCCCAGGGAGGTGAGGCTGCCCTGGCCGGGGCGGCGGGGGTGCCTCGGAACTGTCTCCTCTGGTGGCCCCTGTCTGACAGGAGGGAAGGGAAACGGGTCTTCTCTCTTAGGGCGGCTACTGAGAACATCAGTGTGCTCAAACTTCCTTCCAAGCATTTGCTCGCGGGGGTGCAGCCCTACCCTGGGGGCTGCCTTTATGGCAGACGATAGACGCCTCACAGTTAACTGCTCTAATTACCGTGCGACCATAACGAGAAGAGCTCCAGCTCTGCGAAGACACAGGGGTTGCCCCCGAGCTGTTCGGAGCGATTGACGGCATCCGGTTTTTCCCCTAGAATTACGAAGACGGCAAGTAATTCGCATTTTATAGGTTCGCGAGTAATATTGTTGCAAAGCTGCAGCCGAAGCGAGGTACTACAGTACAATAGTACTTTGACTGTTAGTTAATTCTCCGTGATGTGCCTAAGTAGCGACACTTCAAATGACGTTCGTAAAAGGTAGGAGTTGGAGAAGAGGCAGGACTAAATTACGTAGTATATTGGACCTAAACTTTTGGTCAAATACTGAGCTACACTATATTTCCCACACCATGTTAAGAAATAAGAGGAAATATGTAGGAGATGGCAGTTACCTTTTAACATATGTGTCTTCATCAGCGAGAAAAACCTATTTACCACCCTTGTTTACTAACACAGCTTTTGCATGTCCTGTAACCTCACTGCAATTGATAGAGACGTTTTAACAATGAAAAAACACTGACAAAATACAGGTCAAACAATAGGAAGTCATTCAGATGTTCAAGTTAGAATGGCTTACTAGTTACAGTGCCGTCATTCTCATCTCATGATAACTGTATGTGATAATGTACATCATGCGTATCGATACATACACAAGGGCTACTTGTAATTACACATATACTTGCTATAGTATACTCACTGTACTATACCAATACTTACTTTAGAGGTGCATTGTTTCTATCTTTGTTAAATAGGATTTGTACACAATATGATCCTTACTTTTTGCCTGTGTTGCAAAATTTTGTTGCAGTGTTTTTTTCAAATTTTTTTTGCTAAATTTCTGCTGTTAAAATGTGAGAGGGTTGATTTCTTTACTTTAAATAGAATTTCTCCTCTAGACACTTTTCAGTCATCTGAAAAAAAGATGATTTATACCTGGAGCTCAAAAAATATGTCTGAAAAGCAAATAATTCTGTTTTGGAATGTGACCTTTAAGAACCAATTTTCTCTGCAATAACACTGCACTTATAGAGAACTCACGGTAGAATTGGAATTTAAATCATATGCTTTCCCTTCTGACTTCTGGATAGACTAAATCTGAACCAACAGTAAACAGTAAGAAGCAAAATGTGACACCAGATTAGCTGAAAAATGGCTATATGGAAAATTTATTGTAATCATTTTTGGCCTAGGAACTTTGAGAACTGCCTTTCAAATCACTGTTTTCTTGGGTATATTGCAGTCGGGATGATGATAATAAAATCCCTCCTAAGTTTAAATGGCTCTTAGTGCTTTTCTTTCTTGTTTCTAACCTAGTAGGCAATACTGCTGTTTATTGTTGCACAGCTGCAGCTTCCTGTCTCAGTGACTTTAGATTTTCATTGATGAGATGATGAACTCATCCACTCAGCGTTGTGCCAGGTGAGATGAATACAAAATGTGTAAATTAGGTGTAGGATACAGATCTCGACTTCCATTCTGTTTCTTTGTTACATAGTCAGTAGTGTTCTCCTACTCTCAAAGGCGAAGCAGGGGTGTGCAAAGTTATCAACAGAAACCAAACTGGATGAGATTTCCATTGTTGCATGTAGTGGTGATTATGTTGTAAGGCATTCGTTGGTGTAGGGAGTCTCCACAGGTAATCTGGAGCCAGAGATCTTGACAGCTGCTCCCACTCTACTGCCCTGGTATTTCTGCTTTTGGAAAGGTAGAATATAGGAAGTTTTCATACCTTCAGTCATACATTTTTCTGTTCTGCACATTTTTGGCTGTAGCAGCAAAAGTAATGTTTTGTTTGCTTTGAGCAGCAAACTACTGGTTTTTTGTAGCCCATTTGTTTTGAAGTCAATCTATTCATATGATTATAGCAGCATGTATGACTTTGTACTAGTAATTAAGTTTAAACTTCTCCATCAAACCCTGGTCTCTTGGACGGCTGTTTTCTGCTTGACGGTTCTTTGTAGAGCATAATGTGGAGTTAAAGTGCATGGTGATTTTTATAAGACACTTTGGGTTTCACTCCCTAGTGCCTAAAGCTACAGATTTCTAACAGCCATTGGCTATTGCAGGATTTTCATGTGTTTATGGATTCTTAGGACAGTCCTTTTTATTTGAAATAGGATGAAAGTTGCAAATGAACTCTTGATGAATGTTGAGGAAAGTGGATCAACTTTCATTGGCGAGGTTGTTCGGGAAGTGCTGGCAAGAACTGGATATGCTACAGATATCCATGTTATTCAGGCTTCTTTTCAAACCTCTGCCAATGGGGCTCAAACTAAATCTGCTGTTCTGGACTGCAGTTCTGGAATCAAGCCTAATATGAATAACTGGAAGGTGACATTACCTGGTGATGAGAGAGCTACCCAAGCCACAAAACATTTCTGTTTCCTTCTTAGAGACAAATTCCTGGATACCAATTGAGGAATATTTTTTTACCTTCAAACCCTTCTTTTTCCCTAGGGGTTCATCTGACTCTGTATTGTTGATATGGTTTGAAGCTGGCTCCCTGCCAAGTCTCCAAACCTTACCACCAGAAGTCCCCCCCAACAAAAAAAAACCTCAGGGAGAAGAGGGAGAAAAACTAAGAAAAACCCGAAAACGAGAGAGACAACCAAAGTGATATATATAAATATATTTACACTTATATACAATTTCACAAGGGAAAGGGAAAGGGGAAGGGGAAAAAGGAACAAAACTAAACTAAAATATATATATATATATATATATATATATCCCAATCAGTAGCCCGAGATCTAGTAACTAAAGAACAAAAGAGTTAGCAAAGAAGATATCTCACTACTCTCCTGGGACAACCGAGAGTCGCTCCGGAACGATCGCCGGCAACCTCTGTCTCCCAAGGTCGGCAAGGCCTAACCAGGCCTCGCTCCCCAACACGGCAGACTCAACAGCAGGGAACCTGCACCTCCAAGCCGCCAGAAGGAAAGAGAGAGCGAAGGCCTCTCCTCCTCTCTTCTTATAGTCTGGCTTACGTAAAAATCGTAGGGAATACTGGGTAAATCTGGACCCTTCCTTGGTTACAAACTGGTCACCAAGGAAGGCCTAGCCCAAACCACCACAATTGTGAATTTGGGAGCCTTGTTGTAAGAAGCATGTTTTAAATTGCAGTATTACTGGTCAAGTAGATTGTTAGTAAAAAAAAATCAAGCAGTTTAGCAAGAATTTTGTGTGTATATGTTGGATACCATGAGTCAACAAAGGAGAAGAGTGCTGATGCAAGGAAAAGTTAATTGCTGGTAAAATGCACTTATGAACCCTTTTTATTCCTTCAGGGAAAAGAAATGTCAAAGGGAAGCAAGTGTGTTCCTCTTCTAGAAGCAGCAGCATAGGCAGATGTTTCTGAATGACTCTATGTGGAGCAGTTCAAAATGTTACACACTGACTGCTTATCCCCACCAGTCATTAGAAGGTTTAGCCCTTCAGCTCAGTCAGCAAGGTAGAAAACATGAACTTTATATGATAAGCTTTGGTGGGAAATCAGCCAGATAAGCAAAACCCACTTTCCTTAGTTATTTAAGGAGGGATGGCTGACTTTTGCACAAAAAATGTATGCTCATATTAGTTCTATGATCTTCACTCAGTGGGTGGAAATTTACCAAAGAATTAGCAAATGACCTGGCATGTGTGTGAGGGCATAGGCTTTTTACACCACTCCAGTGTCTGTAGCATGGCTATATATTAGATCTTTTAACCTTTCCTGTTTTATTTGCCATAAACATATCAGCTGGTTTTTGTTTATAGGAATGAAATATGATCAAATCCTAATAGTTTATTCTGGAAGCACCTACCAGCTGAGCAACTGTAACAGAGCACTTCTGTGGTCTGTTCATGTTCCTGTTGAAATATGTTGCCTTTTTCACATAGTTTAAGATAAGTTTATTGACCTTATTTACTGTGATGTGTTAATAGTAACCAATGCTTACAGTGGTTCAGCTGTTGTGGATTAGTTATTATGCTGCCTTGGCTCTCCTGTGTGCTTGAGGCTTTTTGATCTCAGTTCTCTAGAGAGATATTCAATATTCTACAGAAATTAGGCAAAACAGAATAGCATAAAAACTAGGATCATGCTTTTGGAGCAGCAATATTTTCCTTTGGGCAAGGAGTATAAAAATATTTCTATATAGGTGAAGAAAGAGACTTTTTATAAAACTGCTTAAATTATGTGCTAATAAGACTAATAAAATCAGCTACCAATAACTCCACATGCTTTATGATGTATTTGTTTTCATGATTTTTGAGTACAATTTTCTATCAGGATTTAAAAGCTAGCATTATCTTTGCCTATGAGCTGACAAGAATGTGCAGACTGAGATTTCTTAACCTGTCCTCACTATGTTTTCCTTACAAAACTAAAAGGGAACTTGTGGATCATTAAGTATATGAGCAATGTTATATAATTGTGTTGATGAACTAGCCAAAAGCAGTATTAAAGCCAGTACTTCTATTAGGAAGGAACCTAGAATCTCATATTTGAATAAATAGAAGTTATCATTTAAATTAATTCAAGGTATAAGAGTGATATCTCTGTGTTGGAATTATCTCCTTACCTTACAAATTTGTCTCTAATTATACCCATTTGCAGAAAATCTGACAGCCTTAGTAATCAACAACTCAAAACTACTTTATAATGGAAAGTACATAATAAATTCAAGTCTCTTTATCAAGGAACCCTAGATAATGTTTATATACAAAATGTTATGCATGTTATTAATATGCATATTTTAGGCAATAGGTAATAAAATATATTTTTTATGATCTGTCTTTTGTTTGTGGGTAATATTTAAAAGTATCTTTTGCAGTGACACTGTAACTGTACCTCTCTCTTAACATTTCCTTTAACCAGTATGTAGATGCCAGTGTTTTACAAATGTGTAAAAATATACCCCAATTAGAAGTCAATGCCAACTCAGTTGAAGACGTTCTCATGTAAATATTCTAAAGCTGTTTATTTTAGGTTTTTGAACACTTCAGCATTGTGTTTTGTATATAAAATAATTTTTTTCCACAAAATATCGTGTTCTTTTCCCCCAGTCACATTTTCATTAGATAAAACAGTGTTTCTGTTTTATTAAAATAGCTGTAACACTAAGGTAGAACTCCCTCTGTTGCCAGCTTTATAGTCACATCTTAAACACATTAGCTGGCTCACTGTAACAATTCACTTGTTTTTCCTTCCTGTACACAACCAGTCTGACTTTATGTGGTGCCAAAGAGCACTTAACCTACACTTTTAGTAGACACAGATAAGGCATATGAGGGGTTTTTTTACTTGTGCTTAAAGCCATGAGGAAGTGTGAGAATGTAGTTAGTACAGTACCAAGACTGAGTTAATTTATCCTACCTTCCAGTGGGGCACAGGAGCTCAAACTTTGCTGTGCTGGTTCAAACTTGGCATTTTACTTAATGTGTATTCATTTGTCTTCCAAAGGGTTTGGAGGCAGCAGAATACACATAACCCTATTACTGAGGAAATAGTACCTTTATTTTATAATGAAACTACAAACTGACTGACTTTTCAAATAGAGAATTTTTTTTTCTTAAGTTAATAACCTTGGTGAAATTCCTCTGAAGTAACATTGCACCTTTTTAATGTAGTAGTCGTTCAAAACTTTGTATGACTTGGTTCTTAGGCACCTAAACACAGTTTGAAGTTAAAACAGGTTACTGCCAAAGAAGTCTTCTGTTTTAATTACCTTTGGAAGCTACAGCATCTGGTTGTGACTATGCACGACTAGTTGTAACTATGTAACCCTCTTAGAGGATTATAGAAGAGCTACTTTTAGATGTAAATATGAGATTACAGTTTAATATATTCTGCTTTTTTCATTCAGGAAGAGAGAAATACTAGAATTTGATAACAAGGCTATTAAGAACTATAGCTGGTAATTGTAAATGTTTTTACAATGTTGAAATATTTTTCCTAAGATGCTGATGAAGGTCGTGAGTTCGATCCTCACACGGGGCACCATTTAACGGTAGATATTTGGGATGGGGGAGATCCTTCAGGCCTCGTTTCAGTCCATAACCTGGAAGGAGTATGCTCTCCCACCCTCCCCCCGCCACGTGGCCGTGTGACCCCAAGACGGAGCACTCACCAGACACCAGGGGAGAGAGGACGAAAGAGGAAGTTTAATTGTGGGAGGGGGCTTATATAGCCTTTGGGGACCAATCACAGGTGAGGGGTCACAATCAAGGTAAGGGGTTCACAGCCAATAAGGGAGGGGTTGACAAGGGACCAATGGGAACACCTTGGGACATCTTCCCAGGACACTCTGGCCCGAGAGATAAGGGATTTACAGTGGAGGTATAGGGGAAAACGCAGTGGCTCTGTAAAGAGCCCTCTTAACATGAGTTTAAACAACATTAAAAACTTCTGATTCATCAGTCCACCTTTGGCAGGACTCTTTCCAAACATCCATTGCTACACTTAGTATTTAATAAAAATAATGAATTGTCTCAAGACTATGGGACATTACAATGCAACTACAGTGCGTTGCCACTGCAGTCGTCACAGACTGTTTGCACTTTTTCTGGCAATAAATGCTGGTTAAATTTTCTTGGGTTTGTGATCATTGATACAATCTCAGGAGATATCCAGCATATGCTTAATAAGAATGCCTTCCTGAAAAGGGAATGGGAGTAATGGTTGTATTCAGTCTAGTTCTATTTTACAGTTAGGTGTGTTTGGGTAAAAATTTCATGGATATATGAGTAATAGTGTAGCATTATAATGTGTACTGTTATGTAGTTCTGTAACTACATAATAATATGTTGACTCTGGCTCCAAAAATGCTGCTTTGAAAGTGAGGGGAGAAGCTGAAAGAAAAGTATCTTTTAAAAAACACTGTATGCTGAGGTCCATCTAGGCCAGAAGCTTGGTTCTGATTGTGCCCAGTGAGTTACAGGAATATGATGCACCTCTAGTGCACTTGTGTAAATTATTCTCACTTCCTCTAGTGATCTGTGAGATTTTCCAGAGGTGGGCAAAATATCTTAGTATTTAATATCCCTGAGTGGATTTTTATTCAATATGTTTCTCCAGTCACTTCTTGAATCCATGTGACCTTTTAGTTTTTGCTTACAGCAGCAAGAACTCAAATTTTGGTGCATGCAGTAGTAGAAATTGGCATTATTAATTCATGGATACCTGAGGGTTCTGATGGTTTCTTTTCTTAATTAGCAAAGTATCTAGAATATATAAAGAAGTCTTATTAAATTTTCAGAAGTCCTTTATGAGATTTTTACCTGCAAACTACAGGAGAGTAAGAATTTGATTCAGTCTTTATGATGCTTTATAATGTCTGTGTCGATTAGGGAGAAACAGAGCTCATCTATGCCTATCACAGATCTGAAGGCAAAACATAGAGATGAAGCTTCTAGAATATAGACCTATCAAACTGTTCTATGAGTTTTAGATATGTAACAAAAAAACAGCCAGCTAAATTATCAGTGAATTACATGGAAATAAGGCTTTTTTTCCCCTGCTATTCACACAGAATTGTTGACTTCACTTCTGTATTAAAAATTCTCCTGGACTACAATAGCAACAATGCACAGACAGGACATAGGTAAAAATGTGGCTCGTGTCAAACAGATTTTCTATTTTTTACACATCATCCATCTGAAAGGGCTTCATGAGAGACTGTAATAGCCTAAGATTTGTGGGGATATTTGAGACCTTAAGCAGTTATGCAAGAATTTCACCAAGACAGATTGCAAAATGTGGAGAGAAAGCACTCTGAAATCAAACAATTTGGCATTTCTGCTTACCTACATATGTGTGTTAATTTACATTAATTGTCAATGTTTAAGCGTAATGTTTTAAAGTATTTTCATCTAGTTTTGTGATTTTTAAGAAGCAGAAATTTTAATTAATCTAATTTTTACTGAAAAGTAATGTGATCCTCTGGCGATATTTTAATACAGCTTAACCTGATAAATACGCTCAAGATGGATTTGAATCACCTCAGGGAGAACAAAGAAATAGAAATGGATTTCATGTAATTGTCATGCTGACTGATTTTGTTTATTCTAGTTCTTAATTGCACACAAAATGTAAAAAAAAAAAGTAATAGTGCTTTTGCTATTTAAGCTTTGCAAAATTATTTCTAAGTTATGTAGAAAAAGGTTTTGTCAGATAAGATACAACATGAGTCAGGAACTGTAAAAAAATTTTAAAACATCCTGTTATGGGGAGTCAAATGCTTCAAAGATCTGGGATAGATCTTGCATTATTTTGCGTATTAAGTAATGACCTGGAAGTAAAAATAAACAATATATTAAAGTTAGTAGATTATACTAATTCAAAGAGAGTCATAAATATCTAAAAAAAATGGAGAGAAATAAGGAATGTAGATGGAAGATTAACTGCATTCAGTTAATAAACACCCAGTATCTGTTTTGGTTTTTAAAGTGTTGGTAAAACAGCGTGAAGTGGGTGTACAGATATGGAGTCAATGTGAAGTTTGGATGTTTGGAGTGCCAATTTTTTTAAAGCTTCTCTCATACTAACCATTTATATGTTTATGTTATCAACAGTTGCTGAAACTATTTGGACGCATAAAATTATTCTTGTACTTTCAGGAAGCAAAGGACTTAGTTTATTATGTTAGAGCAGTATCATTCAGCTGAAATCAGCATAGGTGTAAAATGGAATGAGTACTGTAGGTAATCATAACCTAGGCTATTACCTCAATTAAAAGACGTTCTTCTTCAGTGATAGAAAGAACAAGAGAGACTTGTTAGAGCATTAATTAATAAATTGTGGGGGATGGTTTTATTTTCTGGCCTGTGGAGTTAGTGACAGAGGAAGCTAAGGGATAGAGGAGCCATTCATTTAAATAACTGAAGTTAATTGTAATAATTTCTCTGCTCTTTGCTTTTAAAGAGACCCTTTTAAGACTGGCATGTTTATAGATACCTTACTCTGCTCTCATCTGCTTGGGAAGTAGATGAGTTCAAAGAAACAAATTCACATGCCAGTGAAGACAAGATGCTGCTGCCACTAGTGAAAAGGAGATGACACAGTCACCAGTCATCTAGCAAACTAATTATAAATGAAAGCTTATCTCCTTCACTGCTTTGTTTAGTGCTGTTAGGAGACCCTGTTTGGCACCCCCATCTGGGGCCTTTTCTCCATCTTGTGTTTCTTCTTTTTTACTTCTAGCCCTTTCTCCATCAGGAAGGATTTTTGTCCACCAGCTTTTGCTTTTCTTTGATTCACCTTATCATCCTCACTCCTCACCTTCCATACCAAATTGTCTTCCTTCTTATTCAGCTAGTAAAGCAACCTGCTACAATTTTTTTCATTATGATAGTCAGGTTCCTATAAGAGTAGTATTTAACACTACTGTAGGAACAGGGAACTGTCTGTTTTGCTTTGAGTACTTTAGCTTTTTTTTCACTGATGAGGTGCAGTTGAATGTTTTGGGGGTTTCTTTTTGTTATTCTATATCACTGTAAATAAAAGGAGAAAGGAAATGCCATTTATATTTACAGCATTTGGAGGATAGAATAGGGTAAATAAGATGTATTCATATTCACTGCACTATTAATAATCAAGTGTATGTGTGTAATAGTGTTTATATCAATCTGCCATACAACTCTCAGGTGCTATAAATTCAGTACAATGTTTCCCAATCCGTTTGGTTTTGGAGAACTGTAAGGAGGCAGTAGCTATTGGTATTATGCTGGCAACTCCAAGAGTAGTGAAGTGCTCTTTTAATTTGAAAGAAATTCTGTCTGTATTGTCATATGGTCAGTTTTAGAGCTGCTTTTAAAAAGCTGTTTATCAACACAACTGTTAAGGGATTTATACCACATTACCCAGCTGTGTGTACACTCACAAGCTGCAGATGCTGAAATAATTTTTCAGTATTTTTCCTTTCAGCACATAAAGACCCAGATTTGTCCCATATAACTCCAGTCTCTAAAATGAAGTATCTGGAATAGGAATATAGTAGCTATATTCAGTAGTCTGAGCAGCTTAAATTTCATGAAGTACAGAGCATCAGCCATGTAAAAATTAAATCTCTTAAGAAGGTTAAGATACTGAGGAGTCAGTTTCAGCACTCAAGCTTGAAGATTAAATTTAAGGTCATGCAACCTAAAGTTCTTCATTGTGGTTCTAGCCACTATTGAACAGAAGTGTAGCAATAATAGATAGAGCAGAGAGGCCAGTTTCTTCCATTCTTTTAGATAACTCCCTTAAGGTGATGGTGGTGGTCAAATGCTTAGTGGATTTTGGGAAATCTCTGTGATTAAGTCAGACTGTAGAGGAACCCAGATTCCACTGTCAACCTGAACACAAAATAATATGAGACAGACCATGGTGATTGACTAGATAAATTAACCAGTAAGAGCGGAAGAGTGAGTCACAAAGGTGGTGGATGTTCGTTTCTGTTTTACAGATGGAATTAAATACAGAAATATGATCATCAGCATCTGACCTAGTTAACTGAAGAATTGCCTAACCTAATTACTGGTCATTCAGTGTATAGAATGTGGGCAAAATTAATCTTCTCCTTGTAGTTTTTATGTCTGTCTCCTGAACAGTTAAGAAGTACTGTTAATAGTTAAGAAATCACTGTTCATGGAGGGGTTTTAATTAGTGAAGGAAACTGCTCAGTATACTACAACTATTTCAATTTCAAGGAAAAGTGGTTAAAAATAACAGAGAATAATTAACAACTTGTAATCTAAGGTCCAAAAATATACATATCTATATGTAGACAATGACTCCTTGTCTGACATTTTTCAGGAATATAATGCTGTTATTCTCTTTTGTCATATATTTATCCAGAAATATATCCAGACCACGCTTTTCATTTGTGACTTTTTAAGGCTTCTCTACTTAATTCATTACTGCCAGGGAGAAAGTTGACTACACACAAGATGTATTTGTGTGTTTGCTTTCATTTATGGTTGACTGAAATTCAATATGTTATTCATATACAGATAGCACAAAATGTGGTTAGACATAGATATGCAAAATCAGTAGTTCTGGAGACATCTTTGGGGCTTATACAACACATTACAGGTTTGTGACATTAGTGTGGTCAAGATACTTATTGGACTCTCAATTGAGGCTTGCCCTGGGGAAGGCTTGAAGATTACAGGGCCAAAATTCTAGCATAATTAAAGAATTAGTTGTGACCTTTTTTCTGTATTTATTTATTTATTTACTTAAGGCTATGATTTTCTCAAACATTGTCTAAGAATCTTTTGATTGACCTCTGTGGGCTCAGGCCAGACTGAATATATCTATCATAATTTGTGTACAAATTCCAAACCTAGTTTTGTAGAGCAGTAATTTATCCCTAAAAAAACGTAACCTAACAAATTAGTGGAAAACCTTCATACATGTTAATACACAGTGTGTAGTTCTCCTTGAGTTAGATAACTATGTCCAGTAGATGAAGGTCTGAAAAGACAAACATGTATCTTTTCAAGGCAGTTACTATGTTGTGCAATTACATGTAACTGTCTTGTAAGTTTAACTGCTCATTTACTCTTCCTTTCAGGCCACTCTGGGCTTCTAATAGCATTTTCTTTTCAAAACAATAGTAGTGTGCTTGTACACCAGCTTCCGTGAGAGGTTTTTGGTGTATGTTATAAGTAACAAATGAAGCCTGCTATGGGTAATAACTTGTCTTACAGCCAAAAGAATTATTATTCTGCATTTTGCAGAAGAAAATAAAACATCAAAGGATTTAAAACAGTTGTTTGGAAAAATTACTTCTTGTCATCAGAGGGACACTTGAATCTGCTAAAACTTGTTTTCTGAGATTTATGACTATTACTGAAATGTGGGGTAAAAAAAAAAATGCATTGCCTGAACACTTCTCAGAATCAAGCCAAAAGAGGCTTGCAGTTGAGTAATGCTTACCATACAATGCTGACCAAACTGACTTGTGAGGCATGTGGCTTCCAGGAATGCATCTTCCATGGTGTTTTGGTTGGAGTGCGGAATTTAATCCACCTTTCATACTTTACTTTCATTTACATCACAAAGTGATTTTGGTCCACATGAACTGGATATCAGGACCTCAGATTTCACTGCACAGATCTGCCACTACTGGTCCCCAGCACTTCCCAATGCTAAAGGCAGTGTGGCAGGTAGCCCTCCTGCACTGAAGGCCAGGTGCACTGGACTACAGATAAGGACTCATTTAGCTTAAGAAGGGACCTGGTTCCCTTCCTTGCATTAGAGAACCAACTACAGGCATGAAGTGACAAGTTGCCTAGAATAAAAAGGAAATTTCTGACAAAAAGTGAAAAAATTATTGCCTGTCACAGTATTGTCTTCCTTTCCTATAAGGTTTTGCAGTGTAACACTGTCCCTTCTGTTCCTAGTGAAAAAAAAAAAAACAAAACAAAGAACCACCACACCACCAAAAAAATATTGATCTATTGCAGTAATTCTCTTTTATTGTTTAACACCTTGATAAATATAGTAACTGGATGCATGGCTACCGTTCACTAGATACTTCAATTTTCTATTTTTCTATAGGTGATATATGCTCTAAACACTAAGAATGATGAACATGAGGCCAATATAGAGGCTCTGAGAGAGGCTCATGAAGAAGAAATTCAGCACATTCTTGCTGAGACAAGGGAGACGATTCTCCAGTGTAAAAGCAAAGTTGAAGAAGAACAGTTACTGAGAAAACATATTCAGGCCCTTGAAATTGCAGTAGAAAAACACAAGAGATTGAAGGAAGAAGCCTTGGCAGAGCTAACATTGTGCAAAAAGCAGGCGGAAGAGAAGGAGTTGAGAACAGAAGTGAAACAAGCACAGACAGTCCTCTCTAAAGACATGGTAGATACCAATGCAGGCTTTGAAAACAAGCTTCCACATTTAAATAAGGAGTTTGATGAACTACTAAATGAATGCAAAGCATCTAGAAGAGAAAATCTAGGTAAAAAAGTACATTTAGATGAAAAATGCAGTGTGGAAGGACACGCTCTAATAAATGAGGTGGAAAACCTGAAGAGCAAGAACCAGAGAGCAACTAAAGAAAATACTGAGAAAACACACAAACTGCAAGTCCCTTATGAGAGAGAAAAAGAGACTTTGAGAAAAGCTATGCATCAGCCTGGGATAGAAACAGCGATGAATTGTCAGCAAAGAGAAACAGAGCAAAGGAAGAGCTCAGAGACTGAGGAAGGTTTTTTGCTGCAGCAGGTAAAGAAGCTAGAGGCAGACCTAGAGGAGAAAAGCCAGAAGATATATGAGAGGAAGAAGCATTCCCAGAAGCTGAAGGAGAGAATACAGGTAGAGTATCCCTATCTCTGCCTATAAAAGTATAAATCATCAATTCTTTAAAATTTGGGACAGGAGGGGTCTTTTACATATCATATTGATTCAAATGCTTTTTAAGCAGTAAAACAGTTTCAGAGACTTCAAATGGAAATAGGAGAGATATAGTGCTGAGAATTTTAAAGACAGAGTTAAGATGATTAGTAACTCATTAGGAGAACACTTTGAACACTAGACTTTGTATTCCATGAGGGAGGAGTGAGGTCCTGAACAGAATTTTACCTTTCCCGCCCAGAAATGTGAAAAGAATAGCAAACAGGCACTACTGCTAGCCGTGAGTGTTTACACAGTATATTTTCCTTTTCCCTTCTGGTTGCCAATAACTCAGTGCATGGATATGAACAGGATTAGATAAGAGACCTGAGCTGGCAGATTGGGAATCAAGTGCCTTGTATGGCTCTTGCAGCAGTGGGTGGTACCAAGTGCCATTTAATGAAGTGTCCTTTACACCCATGAAGTTTTACGTGCTGAGCAGTTAGATTTTCACCACTAGTTCTCACCTCACACTTTGCCTGTCTATCCTCACTGCTGTGTATCTCATACATTTGCAGCACAGCTCTGCAGCCCCTTTTAATTTCTGGTTAATTGCATCATGTGTCAGATGCAGTTTGAGAGGTTGGCATGTCATGGGCAATCTGCCAACCAGCTGCATTTGGTACATAAGGTCAGAGTGCAGGAGAGACACTGATGAGCTGTGCTGAAGTTGAAGTACCCAACCATGGTCTGTGCTCAACAGTTCGACTTCCTTCTAATGGTGTTGGTCCTTCACGTCACATAAACTCATCTACCAGACCTGCCCCCAGCCCTATGACAGCAGTCTTGCATATTAGATAAGAAAACACCATGAAGGTCTAGACTTGGAATATTACAGAATAACAAGAATTGTTTCCTAATGGGAAAAATTTATTTCTTCTAGAGTAAGAGAGCCCTGGAATTCTGTAGAGAGCAGGGTCAGCCCAGTCAGCTATGTTCTTCCAAGACAGCTCTTAACTGTTTTCACTATCTGCCCTCACATTTTGCTTGCTGGTATCATTTTGCTGATGGTGCAGAGTACTGGGCCTCTTCTTTGAGGATGATCTTTGAGGGAGTTCAGCCTTCAATACCTTTTTATTTTGCAAGATCAGAGGACTAATTGAATAAACCTTCCCCAACATTATTCAGATTTCATTCTCTCAGTGTGTAGATCTGTAGCAGAACAACCTCTGTCTTTTACAGAAAAGTGGAGAGGATATAATGAATGACAGAGATGCAGAGAAGCCATTTTTTAAAATTGAATCAGAGAAATCTGTAATATCTGTTTCAATAACAAAAAGTGTCCTGGCTCATAGAAGTTAGAAGTGATAGAGGGGGAGAGGGAAAGCAAGATCCTGATTTTTTTGTGGGTACTTGAAATAACATCCAGGAAAAATGAAACATGGACACATGAAAATTTATGCACGTGGTTTACTCCTGATTTATTGCATAAGAAAGGCAATCTTTTAGAAGTAAATAATGTAAAATATGATAGGAAATGGAAATAAGAAGGTGGTGTCGTTAGCAATTTATTTTCTAAATTCAGTAGCAGCTGGATAAAACTGAAATATTTCCTGAAGGACATATGCTCAACTCATACATTTCAGATCCTCTAAGTCTGTGGAATGAGGCTGATTTACATACCACTGGAGCATATTGCCTGGAACCTGTGAAGAGATAGCCTCAGACTGGAATAAATCTGGAAGAAGGGAAAGAGACATGATGCTATTTTCTGTTTCTTTACAGTTTAAATAAAAAAGTAAAAATTTCTCCTTTCTAAGTTGAGTATTTCTTATGCCACCATTAAATAGCACATTTTTTTCAGACTCATGTAGACAGTGCCAGACTGGGAAATAGAAACATGTTTTTAATCTGCAATACCTCTGAGCATTGGTAAATACTAGCAACAAAATCTATTATAGGGCTTGAAAGGTGTAAGGACTGTTGTTTAAGCAAGATGAATTTTCTGTTTTCTCCTTAGTGTATGCCCAGACGTTTGAGACTTTTAGGTGAAAAGCATCATGTTAGTGCACATTTATTGTTATTACTGTAGAAGAGACAATGCAAAGGTTGACAAGTCATTAAGTCTGAGCTGTTCAGTTTAGTTTCAGAAGAATTTTGGGATATGCCAGAGGTAAAAGAAACAAGCTTACCTTGAAGTTCTGAGCTACAGAGTGTGTTAAATATGAGTTAGTTTTAATCTGTAAGGTTTCACTCAGCATTCATCTAGGAACAAATGGCAATTTTAACTGAGTCAATATTGCAGTATTATGCTACACATCTGAAAACTGAAACTAGAACCTCCAGAAACAGAACATTAAATATGGTTCAAATTTTTACCTTTACTTATGGACAGACGATTCCCAGCAAAGTTTGTAGGAGCCAATTTTTTCTGAGTTTAGGCATTATGGAGTACGTCACAAACTGTTATATTCCAGCAACTTAAAACATTTCCAAACTAATATACATAAACTTTTAGCATACATTGTCATGAAATTACTGGAAGTATAACCTCTTTCAAGTTTAGGATAATCTCAGACGTCTTTAGATGGTAACTCTTGATGACTGTTCACTTTGCAATGATGGAATGGTTCCACATTACAAATATTCTGGCAGCAGAGACAGTTGAAGGGTATGGAAGAGCCAAAAACCAGAGAGCATTTAAACCAGCTCTCTAGGTGAAAGATTTATGTCATGGAACTACACCAAGAGAGAAAATGACCATTTATTTCTTATGACAAGAAAAGGACATATGTAATGAACATGGAAGTAATGTCATGCATATTTTAGGATTTGGAAGTGTAGCTTAAGCGAACACAGCAAAAAATTCTGGGATCAAAAGGTACAGTGAAAAAAGTGGAAGAAGATCTAAGTGTAGTCAAAGGCAGAAATACACGTCAAGAAAAGGAAATCCTGCATAAAGCAGGTAAGATGCTCATTAATGTCATTCTGAAGTATTTCCCCTGTTAGTAGTCACTTATATTGGAAATTCTGCAAGTTATTTATGCTATTTGAAATGTAAATTTTGATACTGCAGAAGATATGGAAACTATGTTGAATTTCCAAAGCAAAGCTGTTAATACAGTAGATGAACTGAAACATCAAATAACACAGCTGCAGCAAATGACTTGTACCAAACAGAGTCAGAAAAAGAGCAGCTCTGAAGATGTGCAGGAGCTTTAACAGGTGTTTTGCTCTCAAATATTCAAAGGCATAGCATACCAAAAGTACTGAAATCAGTGTAATTTTTCTTTTAAAATTAATGGCTTTTGGATTATTATACAGTAGTCAATCCTGTAAGATTCCCAGATCTCTGAGCTCATTCAGTGGAACAGTGACTCATATTCATAACCTGAAGTACATGTGTTGCTGCAAAGGCAGCAAAGAAACTATGGACATCCTTGAGCTGTACCAGGGCTGAGTGTTCAACTGGTGCTGTAACAAAAACCTTAAAGAGAACAATGTCCAAGGCAGACTTTCTCTGTTGAGGTCAAGTTGGAATACTGATTTATTTATTTTTAAATATAGAAAACAGTTATTCTGAAAAGCAATGCAGAAATAGTACCAGGAATAAACTCAGTACAATGAGGAATGTGTGTATCTTGAGAGATGTCTCCCTGTAAGCAACTGTCCAGCCCTGAATCTTTTCTATACTTTTTAGTTCTCTAAAACTATTGTTATGCTACCATTCTGGAAAATATGACCTGCCCTCAGAGACATAAGAAAAAACAAATTGTCTACTGCACTTTTCCACAGGACTAAGGTTGTCCTTGAGGAAGCCTGCATGGTTGGAAGCGAGTTACATGGCCAAGCTCAAACCAGAACAGCAAAAAACCCCAAACTATTACTAGACTAAGAGAGAGGCTTATCGTCCTGGATCAATACAGTTCTATATTGCTAAGTAAAATAAAGCCAGTATTTTTCAATGGAGTATTTCCACCTAAATAGCATATTCACTACAAAATAGACTACTGTGACCCCAGAATTCTACCCTGTTGGGGTTTTTTTTTTCATATCTATATGATATGAAATAGGATATTCACTACAAAATAGACTATGGAAACTGCAGCTATTTACAAAGAGGGTATAAATAAAAGAGAGAACTGTCTTTGTAAAGTCAAGCATCAGTCCCATAAGGAAAAGGCTTGTCTGAAGGAATAGCTGTTAAAAGGGCTGGTAGATCTTGTAATGAAGGATACAAAGGAAATCAGGCCAGTCTAAAACTTCATAGAATCTGAAATAAAAAAATGCAGAAGGTGGGAATGTTCTTTTATTTATAGATGCTTTAATTCATCTAGTTTTAATCTTATTGGTCACAGTGACATCATTTGAATTATGCTCACTGTGGGCACTTTGAATTAACATAAAATGCCAGGATTTTCTTACTGTGGTCTTACTGAAGAAAAAAAAGTTAAAAAAAGGTCAGACTGATGTATTTCTGGGAAAAGCTCCACAGACAGGAAGGTGAATTTATCCTTGATGTGATAAACGGCCTTCTTAGCAACACTTATCCTTGCATGCTTTGCATGTGGTAGTTGGAGTGATTTATATAAGAACCCTCCTGGACAAAAATGTATTGTGGGTGTTATTGTAATTTCTGACTTAAATTTTCGTGGATCACTGCTGTGAAATACTCAATAAATTGATTTAATCAAAATTTTGCATTGTTTAGGCAGAGGATCTAATTCTGCAAAGAGTCGGTAAATTAATTCAGAATACATGTGTTACCAATGAAATTACAACTATTTACAAACATATACATGCACACACAGACACATATGCATATATATATATGTCCTTATTTAACTTTAGTCAGAAAGAATCCTCATCTTCTCATGGATCCAGACAGCTTACCTGAGCAATACCTTTTTTCAATGTGCTTTAAGTGGCTGGGCTGTAATTCTTGTTGTTGATATGCATTAGCAGCGATTGGCTTAAGAGATTTCTCAAAGAATTTCACTTTCATGAGAATGCTGTCTGTGACTGAATCCTTTGGCTTTAGGAAATTTGCAGTCTCTAATGTTTCTGTGCAGTAAGAACCTGAATGTGACCTGAAATCTATTCAAACAGAGGAGAACCTTGAAACACATGTTTGGCTTTAAGCATGTGCTTTAGTGCTTAGTGAAGCTTACAGCTCAGTGCATGTCCAAGTGGTTTGCCAAATTTGGGCATAAACTAAGGAGGAATTTAGTTTCTGACTCCTAATGTACTTATGGGTTTGTCAGACATCTTCTAGACAGAAAAAAAGATTAATTGGAGCAGTTTGTAGAACTGGACAATCAGACTGCTGGTCAAGTGTTCTTTAGACCCTTCTTGGTGCTAAAAATGTACTTTTACCCATTTTTTTGCAGTTAAGACTGATATAACTTTCCGAGTTTAACATTGACTTGAGAATAATCAAACCAATTACCGTCAAGTTGTGAAGTCATAAAAAGCACGCAGCTGCTGTCACTAAATGTTGAGCTTCATAGTACCGTCCTGATTTTGGACACTAGAAATTGTGTTTACTGCTCATCAGAAGAATTAATTTCCTTGAAATTGTTGGAGTTTATACATTTTTGCAATCTCATTTCTCAAAATGGAACCCGTGTGAGTAAATTATTTTATCTGCTTGTGAAAGGGCTCATGTTTGATCAGTATGTGAAGATGCAGTGCTTCAAGGTACACAGTTACATCATGAAAATGATATTGCCTTTTTTATAGTGTATTCTTCTTATTGTAAGTTTGTACAGGTATACTTAAAATTACGCCAGGATGAAGCTCTTCATGTGAGTCAAATCAAATTTAAATATCAAACAATCATACTTTAGAAAAAAGGCATAGTAGTAGATATTTATTGCTTATAATAAATAAATTATAAGCTTGTAATCTTCTCTTCTTAGAGGTTTGTATTAATTAAATTAGAAAAATCTTGAGTTAGTAAAACTTAATAATGGCCAGTCTTCGCGAACGAAGATTTGGGGAAAGGTCTTTTACCTTTCGAGCCTGCGCAATGGATTTTTTAGGTGAGACACAGCCTGCGCTGAACTGAGCCCACCCTTTAATCCTAAGGTTCATCTGCCGGGGCCAAGCAAGCTTGGACAATGGCAGTGAGGTCCTCAGGACGTAGGTTTGTTTAGAGTGACCTTCTCATAGATGGATGGCCTCACAGGGCTAACGGGCTCCATCTGCCCGGGGGACTGGGAATCGAACCTGGGTCGCAGCGGTGAGAGTGCCGCATGCTAACCACTAGGCCACCAGGGGTCCCACAGTAAAACTTAAACACAATTACAATATTTTTCATTATTAATGCTAGTTTATATCCTCTGATTCAATTAAGGTCTGTAGCAGCTGTTTGAGAAGTATCTATTTTCCAGATAGAAAAATTAAGATGTAGAGAAGAAAGTAAGTTGCCAGAGTTGTAGTGGGAATGTTGCACCTGATCTTCAGGTTTTAATCAAAAAGACTGTTATATGCTCTTCTTTTTGTGCAGGCAAAACTAAAGCTAATTTCTCCCTTGCAGTACTCATGCACCTGTTTAATTTCATCCTTTAATTGCTACCTAGGTTTTAAACAGAGTGGGATGTGTGAGAAGGGGCTGTACAGGATGGGAGAGGTGTTAAATTGCTATTTTTTTCTCTGTTTCCTCCATTTGTAGTGTCTGAAGTTATAGAATATTTTTTTTTGAGTCAGGAAATTGGCACAAATAGGAAGAGCAAGTGCACTAATAAGCTTGTAATGTATATCGCTTCAGGAGGTTTCTAGAAGTTGCACATTCTGTCTTTCTACAATAAACAATTGCTGCAAACAATTGATACAAGCTCTTGGTCACTGTCTTGCAACTGGGGTTATCATTGATTTTTCAACTATTTCCAGCAATAAGGTGGAATATAGTCCTCAATTCTTTTTCCAATTTAATTTATTTTAATTTATTTTATTTTATTTTTACCTCCTCATTGTGATTTTCTTTAGGGATGCTACCAGGTAGTGCTTCCTTTAATTCTCTTTTCCGTTAATTGCCCATTGGTTAATCATCTTGTTATTTATATGGCCAAGGTATATTTCTGTTTTTTCAGGTCTCGTGGGTGACTCTTACATACTAAATTATTTTTGAACACTAACACCACTTGAGGCAAAATAGTCTGACTCTTCATGATGTACAGTTTTCCACCATAGGGAAGCTTTCAGTAGGTTAGGATTATGTGAACTGTATTGTTGCACACTAGTGTTAGAAAGAACCAAACCAAACTGCTAATACTTTTTTAATTGAATAACACATAAGTGACATTCAAAAACAGTAGCATATACTATTGTGTAAACTGCTCTGTTATCTAGGGTGATGTAGATGAAATATGTTCTTTCTTTTTCATGCTGCATGTTTTGTTCTGGCCATTGCAGGCTTTTATCTCGTTGCTTCTTTCTTTTCTTTTTTTTTTTTTTAATTTTAGGAGCTCCAGACACAGCTAGATGAATTTCAAAGAAAATCAGAGTGTGAACTGAAGCAACTAGAGAAAGAGAAAGAAGTACTAACTGGGAAACTTCAGAACTCTTCACTTGAGGTAAACTGAGCATAACTGTAACCCAGTAATAAAAGGGCGCTTCATTTTTCGTCCCATCTGAGAGATTCTGCATTAGATTTTAATAGTATTTGTTGTGACTTTCATTCAAGAAAACATGCAGGGACTCCAGACAGAAATAACAGAAATAACTGCTTCTAAACATCTATGAAGATTTTGACAAGCCTATTTATTTTGGTAAATTTCACATATCACCCTTTGGAGATATACTAAGGCTTATGGTGAGGAGTTTGGCTATATCAGGCTTGCAGATCTTATTGACTTTCTGATTTTTTTTCTTAATGATTAGAGATCTAGAAGGGGCTGCTTGTTTGCTTGTCTGCAAGAGAATTCAATGGTAAAAAGGTCAAACAGATCATTGTTTCTGTTTTGCCTGCTTACTGGTAAGGGTGCTAACTGAAGGAGATTAGAATGTGCAATAATTTAGTCTATATTAGTGGTTAGGTATGCCTCCCTCTATGTTCTGAAGGTCAAGAGTGAAATAGGGAAAACATTGTGACCCCAAAGTAGGTTTGAGGGTGTCGTGGTTTATCCACTGTTCCACACTCTGGTTACACCTAAGTCGTAGCACAAATCTGCAGACATGGATTAATCTGGAAATAAATAACTGAGCTGTGTTATTAGGTTATCCACTGTAACATCTGTAATCTATAGTCAGTTGCAGGCCAAGTCATGCAAATTTTCCAGATTAGTTCATCTGCCAAAATATTTTTACAGGTAAGTGTTATTATTTGAAAAGCCAAAAAGCAGATTGGCTAAACAATTTTATGCCAAAACAAAACCAGAACACCTACAAGGCAAATATTTACCCAGGCAAGCAGTGCACCTTTAAAATTTCTGACAGCTGTGAATATATGTTTTCTTCCTCTCAGATGTTCCCCTTTTGTGTTGTTCAATTAGTTTTGGCAAATGCTATCTGTTTTAAAATGTTATGTACAGGATATTTCCCTTTCTTCAGTGTGATCGTGTGAAGTTTTTACCTCTGAACATTTTGATACTTTTATCTCATGGATAAGCTACAAAACAACTGCTTTAACAGCACTGAAATCAATGCCTTGGTGAAAAGTTCTGATGATGCTCCGTGCTGCATGTATTTTTCTACCCCCAGTATAAAAGAGCATTTGGTACCTTTTTCAGGAAAAGAATGAAATTATTTGTGATTGTCCATTCTGGGAGATTATGGGTAAATGGAAATGTTTCCATCATGAGAATTTGTCATCTTTTTTTTTTCTTTACCTGCTAATGCAGGTTTTGAGGCTCCAAGGTTTTATTAAGCAAAATGAGAATATTCCCAAACACAAAAAATTTCTTCAGTCTAGCTCAAGAAAAAGTAATGAGCCATGAGAATTAGGTAGGTCACACTGTGGAACTACTGAATTACAGGTAGCCACTGATGTTCTAAGTGGCTGTCTGTAATTTGCATTGCTGATTCTAACCAGTTTCACTATCAGCAAGTTCAGCAGGAGCTTGGATGGTGACATCTCCACAAAAGCTCAAGACCTAGATCTTCCTCAGCTGATATTTGTAGACTCTGAGTGGCCATAATAACCTCTTGTTTAGTTTTTGAAGACAGAGAAATGACAGATAGGCTCATCAGGGGGCTAAGCAGGTTGTTGTTCTCCCTCTACTGCCTGTTTTCAGTTTCCCACATGCCATCACTACTGTTTGGTGTCCATGTTCCAGCAATCGAGGCATGTGTTGTGCACATTTACTATATGTAACGCTTGCTTTTTCTCCCATCTGTGGTATACTAGCTGTACAAGTTCTGAATGCAGCATGGCCTTTTCTCTTTCATTTATCCTGTAAAACAGATTTGTACATTCTGTTATCAAACAGTGGCATTCTGACTCCATTTCCCAGTCTTAGACATACAGAATTTAAGTGTAGTTCTTAATGTTCTGATAGTTCTGGCTAAATCCCATTTTTAGGTTTCATTACACATTTCTCCATGCCACTGTTTTCTACAGGTTCTTGTCTGAGAGAATTTCAGGTCAATCCAACATCTGTTGACCTATGTGGAGTAACTTCTACACATGTATTGCAAAACATGGGATCTCAGAAAGCAGTTGTCTTTATTAATTTTCATATTCTCTGAAATATACATTTTTTTACCAAATATCATAGTCTATTTAAAGATGAAAATTTACATTATATTCTGGCATCCCTGGGTAATGCCTGAAAGTTTACACTGATTTGAGGTGTGAGGAAAAGAGATGAAAGAGAGGAGTCCTGGCGCACTGTGTATTGTGTATATACACAGTATTGTGTATATTCGTGCAGGTGGTGCATTCCACTGAAAGGTGTCAAAGAAATAGAAAGGTTTATGGCATGAAGCAATTATTCTTCAGGTTTTTGCAGATAAAAAAAGTAAGGCAGTGAGTCATCAAATTACTTTTCTTGAAGTCATGTGTTCAGGACAGAAAAATATGAAAGAAACCTGTGTTATCTAACTGCTCATCCTCTCGTATCACATGATCATGGTACATTAGCAGAGAGTAGTAAGAAATTATTGCCACTATAAACATAAACATAAATAAATAACATAAAATATAAGATAGTACATACGTGTTATGTTCACAACGCCATGTTACATATGAACAGATACACTAAGAAAAGTTTTATTGTATCTTAGAATCTAACAGTGCTCCCAAAAAGGAGGAAATGCTCCATCTGAAGAGAAATTTTACATTTTTCTTGATACTCCAAAAGTTACTTTCTGAACTAATTACTTGGCAGTAGTGCCAGGGAAGGGAAGTAATTTCAGCTTGTAATAGTTTCCTGCTATAAGTACATGAATATTCACAGCCAAGAAAGAACCATTTACTACACAACATTATGTTTCACTGAGGGCATGATTGCCAGCTGGGAACCTTTGCAATGCCTCAGCCCAGAGCTTCCGCCTCAAAGGTTAGGCAATGTGCTGTTACTAATCCAGTTCTAACCTGGATACAATTTCAGATCTAAAAATAGCTTCCTTGGCTACATAAGACCCATTTTTGGTTGGGCAGACATAGCGAGAGCACTATGCAGAGCAGGCAGAAGCATGATAATTTCATCTCTATGGTGTTGCACTTCTAAGTGGCAGTATTTCTGTATTAATGAGATTTTTCTGGATCAAGAAATCAGATTCACATCTGTTTGGTCCTTTGGAAGGAAGAATAGGAGATCCTGTGTGGGTCGAATGCTAATTAATTGAGGCCCTCCAGTTCCTTGCTTTTGCACTACAGGATCTCTTCAACATGTGTTAAAGGGTCTTGGCACCACAATATAGGAAAGATATAAAGCTCTTAGAGAGCTTCCAAAGGAAGGTCACAAAGATGGTGAAGGGCCTTGAGGGGAAGCTGTATGAGGAGTGGCTGAGGGCACTTGGCCTGTTCACCTGGAGAAGGGGAGACTGAGGGGAGACCTCATTGCAGTTACAACTTGTGAGGGGAAGAGGAGGGGCAGGCACTCCTGTGACCAGTGACAGGATCTGAGGGAACAGCCTGAAGTTGTGTCAGAGGAGGTTTAGGTGGAATATTAGAAAGAGGCTCTTCCCTCAGAGGGTGGTTGGGCACTGGAACAGCTCCCTATGGAAGTGGTCACAGCACCAAGCCTGACAGAGTTCAAGAAGCATTTGGACAACCTTCTCGGGCACATGGTGTGACTCTTGGGGATGGTCGTGTGCAGGGTCAGAAGCTGGACTCAATGATCCTTGTGGATCCCTTCCAACTTGACATATTCTGTGATTCTGTGCTTCTATTCTGGAATTACAAAATACATAAAATGTAAGTGCAGACATCACCTTGTCATATAGATCTTTGAACAATGCTAACACAACAATGCCCAGAGTTTTGATGGGTCTTGGAGGTACCACCAAATAGCAGAGTACCACCATATAGTAGAGTGTGTTCACACCCTTCCATCTGATCAAGAATTGCCACAAGTTTAGGAAGAATGGAAGGCTGTTTAGGAAGGCTCTTGCCTGTGAACTTAATTGAAGTAACTGTGAAAAAAACCTAAAAACCCAGTAAAATGCAATTTCTTTATTTTGTTTTTACTTCTTATACCATATTACTTTTATGATGTAATAGCATCATAGTAGGAGTGAAACCCTGTAGCATTTGGGGGCCTTATGTTGACTATGAACAACTTCTCCACAATTGCAGTGGTTTTTCTATGCTTCATCAAAAGACAATTTTAAGTCTTTTATAAAAATCCATTCTCTAGAAATGCACTGAGAAACTGTGCTTGCAAGCACAGTGAATTAAAATAGTCAAAGTAGAAGTCCAACAGGGGAGCCAATTGTGATGGCATTCAGAGCCTTATACTTGTCAAGTATTTTTATCCACAGACTATCAAAGTCTGAGAAGCACTTCTTCAAAAAAATCAAGCCATCCTTCCCAAAAGGACAGTAATTATGGTTAGAAAATAATGAAACTTGAAAGACTTTTGAAATATTTCAAAACTCATCAGTCATCTTTTAGTAAGAGTTGTTCATTTTTTTCTTTACATGGAAGACAGTTGTAAGCAAATTCAGCTGTTGTAAGAAAGATCAAATGCAAGCATAACCCTGAAATTTTAAAAGAATTCAGCAGAGCCTAAAAAGATACTGTTGCCTTGAGTTTATACTGTATTGTTTGCATCTTTAAGATCACTTTATGCAATTCTGGTGGATAAAATTGAATCAGAAATGCAGAAATGCAATTTTTTCAAGAAATTTTGTTTTGCATCAGGAAGACATTATAAAACACAAAATCCCACAGTGCTGCTGGTTTGTTAATAATGAAAGTATCCAAACAGATTCTGGACTGATGTGAGTTGGCATAGTTTCATTGGCTTAAATGTTGCTTTACCAATTTAAACAAATTGAGGGTCTGGCTGTCTGTTTTGAATTAATGAAGCACAGTAAAATACTTGGGCACTGCAAATCATTCCAGAGAAGGATTTTCACTGGTGGATTTGAAAGCTCTTTTAATTGAAATAAAGGAGGAGGAAACCTGATGGGATGGAAACGTTTGTTTCTTAGCCTATAATGTTCTCTTCATGAGAAAGAATGTGTTTCTATGCCTGATACATTTCTGTAGGGTTTTTTCCCTTAATCATTGAAAAACAATATTTCTAAGACTACTTTTCCATCTGATTTCTTACTACATGGTGTTCTCTTTGTTATCAATTTACTGCTTAGCTTATTTCTAGTTAGCATGATCTTTTGTTTCATGTTAGAAGTGCTTTGAGCCAATAATTGTCTGTGAAGAGTCTGGAAGGTTTATAATGTTGTGACTGCAGATGAAGTTTATATGTGCCTCTTTTCATCCTCCTGCTGAGATGACTGTTTAATTTGCTTAAGCAGTATTCCCAGTGACATTTTTCCCATTTCCAATTTTTCTATTAGAAAATATACAGCCTACTCCTCTGGCACATTGTTTTTACTCACTTTACTTTAAGGAAGCAAAGAAAAAAATAAATGAGTGTAATAATTGAGTGTAATAATGCTAATGCATACTTCATCAGCTGATAGGGACGACTCTAGAGCATTAAGTGTTTCACATCAAAGATTAGTTTTATAAGGACCTGCAGTACCAAAAGACTTCAGTGTTTCTTTATACAGGAAAACACTGGCCTGAGTTCAATAGGTGTGAAGACAAAGTGAATTTTTTACCTGCAACTAGAAGCCAAAGTGCCCCTTTTGATTAAATCTTATGATTTACCATATATTAAAAAAAAATAAAAAATATAAATTGCAGCAGCTCTGAAACAAAAGTATGGTTGGCAAGTGGCTCTGGCATCTGCCTGTTCTTGGAATGTGTCCAGGCCACAGATAGATCCCATCACACAGCCACAGTAAAGACAATTAAATTTTTCATAAAGAGTAGTATTTGGCAATTATTCTTCGCATGCTTGTTCAGACAAATATTTTTTTGTGTGTTTAATTGGATGACACAACAGAAGAAGCCAAGAAACAACTGGATGACTAGTTAACTGAAACTCAGAGTGGAGGCAGCTGAAGCTATGTGCTCTTTGAAATTAAATAAATCAATTTGGTTGGATAGCTTCAGTGAAATTCAAACATACCATGTTGGTTTGAAGTTGTTTAAGAAGTGCTTTCCAGCGCTTAGAACAAAATGAAGAACTTTATTCGCAAAGCACTGGAGGAAGGAATTTTTATTTTCTTCTTATCTACCAACCTGGCATTTCCATGATTTGTGAGAAGTCTGGGCTTGTT
This sequence comes from Neopelma chrysocephalum, assembly GCF_003984885.1. Lineage (NCBI taxonomy): Eukaryota > Metazoa > Chordata > Aves > Passeriformes > Pipridae > Neopelma > Neopelma chrysocephalum. The sequence continues at coordinate 7,151,965 of NW_020897731.1, read as the reverse complement.
TTGGTTTTTTTCTTTGTTTGGGTTTCTTCTGTCAGCCTTCTCACTTATTTAAAGAGTTTATAGGATAAAATAGAGTGAGCTAGAAGTCACCTGTTGCCATTTTTTCACTTGTATATAAAGTTGTCATTGGACACCTTAGGCCTTCATCAGTTGGGTAAGTGTCCCAATTACCTTCATTTGCTAATGCATGTACTCTTGTTCTCTTCTTTTTTCTGTGCCTCTGTGCTTCCTTTCTTTCTCACACAAACAAAACAGAACCATCACTGCTACCTCTTCTTTCCCTGTGTTCTGTGAATAAAGCAATTTTTCTTCTTACAAATTTTTAAATAATTTAAGTTTTAAAAACACTGAATTAATTTTTGAGGAAAAATGTTAAGTTTTCAATTTGATGTGTACATTTAAAAATGTCACCTTTGGATTATTTGACCAGAAGTTTTACTGATGGCTTGGTTTGGACACCAAGAAGAAGGCAGTCAACTACTTAAACTGGTAGATCTGCTAAAGAGTTTTTCAACAAGGTTTTTCTCTGTTTGCAGATTTCTGTCATGTCTAAGTTACAAATATTGCTGTAGATCTCAGAACATGTGAAATATCAGTAATAATATTCAAACATAACACACTATCCCATCTGGTAAAGGAAATCCATAGTAATGTGGCCCTTTATGAGCAAGCTGTTGGAAAGGGTTCAGAGGGAAACTGAAGTACAAGATCAGTGATGATAAGTTATGGCCACCACCAATTAATTGGAAAAAAGGAATTTGCCTTGTAGACTTTCAGTGAAGAACAAACTGTTATGTGAATGGAAGGAACACAATATATTGATTTGTGTATAGGAACAGCAGTTCTAATAAAAAATGAAAAAATAATTCATTTTTGTAGCTGCTCAGAGGTATAGAATCCAGATTTAGTAAAGGAAGTTATGTTGTTCTCATGATATATGTGTTTGTTCAAGTAATAGGTTTTGAGCTATCTCCAAAGCATATGAAGTTCATAAACATTTGTGTTTCAAATGAACAGTGCTTACACAGAAAGAAATCATCTTCATCTGATAGTCTGGAAATGCTAACTTTTTACTCAATATTATAAGCTAGCAACAGACCAAACACAACAAGTTTCTCCAATGTTTTTGGGGGCCTACGTAGTTGCAGTGTAGAAAAAACCCAATTAAAATAGGACAAATTTATCAAGTAGAAATAATTCTTTCTAAGCTGTATCTCAAAAGAAAAAAAGGGTTTAAATTAATTTTTCTTCTTTAATACCAGGATTCATTTCTGGGACATAAAGACTTGTAGAAATTCTAGAGAGAACGGAGCAGATGCCGAGAAACAATAAAAGCAGAAATCAGGACTAGAAGTGAAGACAAGGGACAATGTAGTTGGAAGTACAGAATGTCCTTTCTCCAAAAGGAGTTAAACCCCTGGGAGCTGATTCAAGCTTTGTGGTTTGCAGCATTTTGAGCCTTCAGAGCACAGTTCTGTGCTAGAAACCTATGAGAATATTAGAGGCTTAGAGAGTACTTGAGTAAGAGTTGTGATCCATCTGGGAATGAAGAAGGGCCCTCAGGTGAAGGAAAGGAGAAAACGCATCATTTGGAGGAGAGAAGCCAGCATGCTCAACAAATGTGAGAAAGAACAGTGCCATGAGCTAGCAGGAGTACACCATCAGAAAGGCTTACTGTGATTTGGAGAGATCTGACATAGTTCACCATTATCTCCATTTGGACAGCACAGCGCTGACTGTGCCCAGGTAGTTAATAAGAAGAGAGGTCTTTGCATATCGTGCCTTCTTTTCTCCTGTGTAGCTCAAAATGTACTGGAACATGCAATGTGAATAAACTGTGGAATGAGAGAGACACCTTAGCCCATTTAGTAAATGTTCATATAGCTTTTGTGGTGCTGCATCAAAAGGGGAAACAAACAAATATTTACCTAGCTAAAGCTACAGTGATTCCTCAGCTAATAGTCTGTCTAGATTATGCATGGAAAAAAATTAAGGCAACACAGAAGAGAAAAAGAATATGTATTAGTGTAGAGGTAAGAATAGGACACAGGCATAGGTTACAATCCATATTGCATCCAAATTGCAGATGTGAGTAACATCATTTCAGTCATTTTAAGTCACATGAAATCATAAGGATGCGAATTACTTCCTTTCATATTTTGATTAAGACTGAAAAGTACAAGTATATAAAAATGAAAAACAGGCCATCCTCTTTCACATGTTCCCCAAAAGAAAAGGCAAGAGACATAAGGGTATTCTGACTTGGAACTCAGATACAGCAGCAAAACCACTAATTGGCCTTATTAAGTATGCATGTTCCTATGCAGAGGGCAGTTTTTCAGAATTTCACAGCTATGGTATTTGGTATGGCAAATATAAATTTTTGCTGAAAGTTGAGAAAACCTACCTACTAGAAAAGACATGAGACTCCTCCCTCCTTCCCCACCAAAACAAGCCCCACTAATTTATTCTTACAGATGGGTATTTTTTTGTTACTTTTCCATCAGCCATTGTACACATCTACTGTGTTTAGTAATTAAGATAGTAGAAAAGATAAATCTGAAGCTTGATGTGCAGAATTCTTGTTTCCATCGGTTCTAATCTACTGCTTTATGTAAATGGATTCTGCAGTGTTACATCTCCAGGACAGCAATAAGCACAGTCTTAGGCCTGCCGCAAGGTTTGTGACATAATAATTGTGCAAGTTGAACTATGGATTGCATGTATGAAGTGGAGGTGATTTGAAAAGAAATGATTTTTAAAAAATACTTGATGAGCAACAGACAGTATATGCAAAAGGGTTGTTGTTCTTCACTGAAAAAACAGCTCCTTGCACAAAATGAGCATCTTTCTATTTTTTCATGTTCGTAAAGTTTTCATTGTTCAAGTTCAGTTTTCATGTTCAAGTTCACAAAATATGTTCAACTTTATGTAATTCCTCTCCATTGTGAATGCAGCCATTAATCCAACTCTGCTGACTTACTTTTCTGGAAGGTAGCTCAGCTGAAGCAAATATTAGACCAACAAGCAAATAATTTCAAGGAGTCACTGAAGAAACATAATCTGCAGTCCAACAAAGAAAAAGAGAAGCTTTTGCAGGATCTTCAAAACACCATTAAAGAAAACCAAAATGTTAAACTGCAGTTGGAGGCATCACATCAAAAAGTCTTAAAAATGTTGGAGAAAAGCAAAAATCAGGAACTAAAGGTCAGTTTACTACATACTAATGTAAATATATATATTTATGGGATAAACCATTTTAATGACAGCTGATTATTAAAACTCAAGTTATCTCCAGCTTAGTGATTGGTTGCCATTGTTGCACGTAATGAATTATTCTGTGATTTTGGAACCTCATCATCATCAGACTGGGTTATTTGTATGGGGTTTTAAAAATAATTTTAACTTTTTATCTTAGACCACAGTGAGAATTAATGCTTCATAAAATAAAATACTCCACAGTTAGGCTGTAATGAATACAAGCACCTTTATCTGTGCTGCTGCTTCAGAACTACAAAGGAATTCCTAAGTATATTAATAATAGTACTCAGTTTTATTGCTTTTCATCCATTATTAATTTACACATAAATACTTCAAAAGCATAATAGACATGTATAATGATGTGTATTGCCTTATATACCTGCAATCAATTCAGTAAGTGGATAACCAAAGCTTTTAAAGGTTTGAGTGGATTTATTTCAGTGACAAAATGTTAATACAATATACTAATGTTCTAAAGACTTTTGCTGTTTGAGAAAAAATCAATTTTAAAACGTAAATGTGATTGTGACATGCAGTTCAGATGTCCCTGTTGATTCACACAGCTTAGAGAACCTTATAAAACATTGGTAATAAAACCACCCTAAGAAGAACTTAATATCTTGTTTATATATTCAGAATAAAATTCCAGTTTAAACAAAACCAAGCTGAAGGCAGTAAGTTGGTAAGAATGAAACTGAGGACAGGATTTTGCTTTCAGAGCCACTGCAGGGCAACTGCTCCCACCATCATTTACAGTGACAGCAGTACTTCTAATGACAGTGGAAGTTTTAGCCAAGAATGATACAAGGAAAGATAGAAGACTTTGTCTGATACACTGTGATAAGTAATGACAAACAGGTCAAATCTGGGAGCTTTGTATGTTGAGTAATAAAGCGTCTTTCTAATGTCAAATAGTGCAAAGATGTCAGTGTTATTATTTCATCATGTACACCAAATCTAAGAGGTGATATCTTGATAATTTATCTCTACGTATTAAGTCTTAAATTTTAACTTTGGCTCATTTTTATGCTTTCATTGATAAACTGTCTTGTAAAGTGGTGATAAAAATAAAAGTTGTACAGTGGAAGGCCAGATTCATCCTGGCATTACAAGTAAAACAACAAGCTGATAAATAGGCTCCAACTGCTTTGTTTTGGGGGGGGACTTTTGCTTACAGGAGGCAGAAGAACGTTTGAAAAAGGAATTTAATGAGACTTTCAAGATCCAACATCAGTCTCATAGGCTGGAAATACAAACCTTGGAAGAGAAAGCAAAGAAAGAATTACAAGATGAACTTGAGCAGATACAGAAGCAGCAAACCCTGTTGCTAGGTATAGTGTCTCATGTCATGCACAGCTCCTACTGCTTGATTAAATATATGCTGAGAAGCTCTGACTTTCATCTTATTCATTTTCTTTCCCATCTTCTGGGAACTCAGGTCTTTGTGAATCTCCTTTTTCATACCCTGAAATTTCAGCAATACAGACTCAATATTCTCTGTTAACTTGGCCCTCAATTGTCAGCAGCAGAATGTTGCTGAGAGCGTAATCTGGTTTACAACATTCAAGTATGCATTGTCAGGTATATTAAATTGGAAAAATGTAGTTAGTGTGCATGAATCTCCTCTTTTTTTTTTCTATGATAACAAGAATTATTCTATGTTGTTCAAGTCTGTTCTGTTGAGTTTAGCAGTGGAGATCAGTTGTTCCCTATGTATTGTTTAGTCAATTTTGAAAGTGCCCTAAATTTTCAGAACTAAACACAACACTGTATTAGGAAGATGTGTAATATCTCCAGGTTTAATCTCATGTTATTAAAGCTCATCTATAAAAGGTTTTTTAATTTAAGAATAATTTGAAAGTATTTTAAGTACAAACTAGATTCTCTTCTGGCTTGGTTTTTTTTTTAGACATTCAAATTTGCTAGAAAGATTTCTTGCTCTCTAAAGTTTGTGTGTTCAATAGACCAATTCTGTTCTTCTTCAAGAATAATTGTAGGGAGACAACAGAGAAAGAAAACCTTTTCTCCTTGTACTTGATCCATCCCAAAACTTGTACCCAATATACTCAAAAGTTGCAGAACATGACAGGTGAGCTTACATAAGTGTTTTACTTCTTTAACACAACCAGAGCTCTCCTCAGTCTGTCTTATGATCCTCTATAAAACACCAGTGGACTTAACAGGGAAGTTCAGGGGTGCTCCAGTAAAGTTCAAGATGAGAAGAAGCAATTACAGTGGTGTATTCTGCAATACAACTGCCACGGAATTACCTCTCTGATTCCGACATGGAATCTTTGTTACTTTAGCTCCATATCATCTTACTATTGCTCAACTGAGTTACCTCTCTAGTAATAGAAGGCCATTATGCCTAATGGGGAAGGAGTTGAGGAACAAAGCAAAATGTAATATATTAATGTTTTCATGTACATTGCCTATGTCTACCTTCCCCATCCAGCTCTCCTCTGACAGCCCAAATGATTGTCTGTCTGATTGTTACTAGGATCTCTAAGGATGGAACTCTCTGAGCAACAAACATCGTGCACTAACCTCAAGAAACAAATAGAAGAACTACAAATGGAGCTGAGGAGTGTGAGGACACTGAAGAAGCAACAGGCAAGAGACCAGTTCCTACTTCATTGCCATGTTGTGTTTAGCAAAAGCAATAGTATCACATTTCTCTCTTTAGGGATAATAAAAGTGTGCACTCTCTTATAGAAATTGAATGTGTTTCCTTCCCTTATTTCTCACTTTAAATGATAGCATTGTTTATAATTTTTCCCCTGTGGGCAGGCTTTTTTTCCATTTAAAGATCAGAATCTACAACAGAAGTAACTGAATGTTACAATAAAATAAATTCTATGGAGACTAAATATATTCAAGAAGTTTTGATCACAGATTTTGTCTTGCACACAGCATGGCACATATAATTGATAAATCAGATCACAAAAATTCAATGCACACAATTCTAGCAAGATCTTAACATTAAAAAATAAGAGTATGTGAATAAATAAATGTGGCCTTTTTCTTAGGAAGGAAGTAGCCAAAGCCAGATCAGATCTCTTCATGATGAACTGGAAAAATGTCAGAGTGAAATTTCTGAACTCAAGAAAGAGAATTTACTTTTGAAGGACACAATGGAGCTACTCAGTGCTGAGCTGGAGTCACAGAAGCAAGAAGCTGCACAGCTTCAGGATAGAGATAAACAACACAGAAGGTTTGCCTTAAATTCAAACTTCACAGTGCTATCTAGAGATTCAATAATAATGTCAGCATCAGAGGTGTTCTAAGTGCAATGCATGTCAGAATCTTTCCTTTCTAAAGTACTAATTTTAGAGGCTAGGAGTTTTGTAAAAGCAGTAGTTCATTTCACATTTCCCTCCAGCCATAATAGAAGCATTTGAACTAATTGCTCATTATATGTCTCAGAAAAATATGTCTAGTGTATCCCCAAAGGAGCAACCTGAGAAAATCTGCATAATGTCAGCCTTTGAAAGGCACTGGAAGACATAAACAAATCCTAAACTCACCCAAGAACTATTAAAAAAATTGAGAAGTCTCTGAGAATAAATATCAAGTTTTTATACGTACTCTCTGTCGCTGAAACCAATGTTAACTCCAAAGGGGACACTTGGGAATGCTATGTATACTCCATGAGAGTTTGTTTTGGTTGTAGCAGTCAGCTTTGCACTGAGGGAGTAAGGGCAGTGACAGTGAACACTGACAGCATCTCTGGGCTGATGGAAGCCTAGAGCTGTGAGATGCTGTCAGGGCACAGGAGGGGCAAGATGACTTGTAGTCTTGTAGAAGGTGGACCACATCTTCTTAGTGTAGCCACAGGCTCGGCACACATGGTGCATTGCAGTAAAAGCACTCCTCCCATTTGTGTACAGAAAAAGTGCAGAATCACAGAATCAATTAGGTAAGAAAAGACCTCTGAGATCACTGAGTCCAACCTATGACCGAACACTACCTTGTCAACTAGACCATGACACTAAGTGCCTCCAGGGGTGGTGACTCCACCACCTCCCTGGACAGTCCATTCCAACGTCTAATCACCCTTTCTGTGAAGAAGTTCTTCCTAATGTCCAACCTATATCTCCCCTGGTGCAGTTTACATGGGAGACAGGACTGGGTTCACTGCCCACTGCATTTTTATGGTTTTGAATACTTGGAAATTTCTGGATGAACATACTTAACACGTTCTCTTGGCAGAGGGATCTGGTGTGTGGGTACCTTTCAATTCATATTTGCAATGATGTAGAATGTATGCCCCTAACTGCACAAGCTGTATATATAAAAGGATTTCTGAAAAGTATGCCCTTAAAAGAATCTTTAAAATTATGGCCCATATAGTCTAGGGAAAAGCACTCAGTGGACAGAATGTCTCTCTGCAGACTGTCAGAGTGGTCAGAGTAATTCCATTCCTGTCTACCAGTCAGCAGATATTCAAAGAATGAGAAACTTTTTTTTTTTGCCCTTGCACTCTTTTGAGAGTTACTTCAAAGTGAATTTCATTTCAAGCTTTTGAAGCAAGATCAACAGAAAGAATTGCAAACCAGAGAGTTTCATCAGTGCCCTCCAGCTACCTTGAAGGAATTTATAGCCTCTGTTCATGAAGAGAAGAATTATTCACATGTCAGTGATGAGGTCTAAAGGGCCTCAAATGCTACGGCTGGAGGATTTTCTTCACAGGGAATAAATGGTGTAGCTCTACTACAGTAAGCATTTGAGAAGGAAGCATTAATGGAAATTATGTAAGCAGAAATCCTTCAGATAACAGGAGGTAGGACCAGAGAGCTGAAATGGACATAGGCACCTGCTATAGGCTGCTCTAAAATTAACCCATGGAAGACCTGGAACATTAACTTGCAGCTCTTGTTTTGCTTTTGCAGGACTAACAGTTTGTGTAAGGGAATAGTTAAGTTGGTGAGTGCATATGAATAAGTGCTATTTTTACAACACTGACCCTGTCTTATGTCATATAGTTTTTTTCTGATTTTAAAGCCAATAGTGGCTTGTTATTTGCATGTGACAAATTTTTTAACAAATTATGTAAAATTACTGGTTCTACTGTTGCCAAGTAAGTGAAATCAGTAATCTGCTGGAAGTAATAATTCACATTTCCATTCTCTTGAATTGTGTGAATTCCACCTCCCATATGGCAAGTTTTGCAAGGATTAGGATGAGAGCAAAGGTATTTTTATGGGAAGAGTGGACAATTTCCAAAATGGTTATTCTGAAAGAGAACTTTTATTTCAGGGATTCTGCTCCCTTTTTTACCCTTATTCTTCTGCTTCTTATCTTATGCCAGTCATTTGCATGGCTGTGCTGTAATTTCAAGGGCAGAAACCTTTTGTGGGCCTTTCGGCCTTTCCTGAAGCCTTTCAGAAACAAGTGAAACAGGTTTGGGAGTACATTAAAAAAATAGGAGGAAAAAAAATTTAAACTGAATATCTCTTGTGAAAATTACAATTGTTAATCTGCTGAGTTGAGCATCTCTGTTTTAATCAGTAAACCATAGAGCATGGACTCTCCATTGAGTTAATGAAAAAGTTTCTCCAAGGTTTAACAAAGCATTAGCAAACAAAAGACAACAAACTAACTATGATTCTTAAGAAGATGTCTATTCCTTTTGGAGTTGGTATTAGAAAGTAATGTTATGGTTAGGCTTGAAAAAACATTAGGCATTTTTTAGTTTTCAATTTATTTTTTTTTAAAAACAGTTTTAGGATGATGGTATGCAGTATTAAATGTTCTGGTGCCATGATGTGGTAAAATAAATCATCAGAGCCTCATGTTAAAATCCCAGAGATTTCAATATAATTTTGCTTAATACGAGTGAGGTATTTTATTGTCATGTTTTATCATTAAGATTAGTGCACAAACTAACCCTAGACAGAATATCAATAGCATCATTATATGGAATATTCCATTTCCTGAAGGGTGAAGGTCACATACTTTTCAAAAAATTTTCCTCTTTGTCAGTGTTAGGATGGTTCTGCTCAGATTGCTACCAAAATGTCAAAGTCAAATCAGTAGGGAGAAGCCAGCTCTGTGCCCAGTTAACTACCTTTGCAGTCAATAAAAGACCTCAAAACTGCATGCTTTGATCAATGAAAATAAACTAGTATTGAACCATGATAATTCAGACATATTTTAATACCAATGGAAGGCTACTGGTAGAAGACCTCAGTATCAAGCATAAAAAAGAACTGGACATACTGAAACAAGATCACCAGAAGGAAATTGAAACCATATTATCTGATATCAGCAGCACTCAGGCACATCTTCTAGCAAAGATTTTCTCCTTAGAAACTGCGTAAGTAATTTAAATGAACTGTGGCTCATAGTGGCAGTGAGTTCTGTTTGAATTTATGGTTCTTAGTACGTATAATTTTTGTATTAATCATACATGGAATATTGTAAGGATTGAAATACAAGTGTATTTCCTTTGCAAATCAAAAAGACCCAAAGACATTATAATAAATTCTGAATATTGGTTAATCTAAAGCACTATACATAAAGTTTTACAATGCTAAATTAAAACTTGCATGTAGTGTCTAGCAATTTTATGAAGTGTAAAATAATCTGTGTCACAGATAATACCAGAGGCCTTGATCCATGATCTTGTACTTAATTTTGTTCAGCAGAACAGCATCTTTGAGGTTAAGAAGCTCTTGATCATTCTCACTCCGTTGAAAATTTCCTAGGACAGCCCCCACTAATTCATGTAAATAAATGCACTTTGCAGCCCCCTGTGGAGTTAAGTTGTGGTGCTTCAGATTGTACAGGAGAGGCCATTTAGAATTATGCCCTTTGATTATATATCCTTTTCCCTTATCCCAATTGTGCAGCAGAGGACCAGAAGAGAGAACTTGCATGTAAGCAGGCCTCAAACCTGTCAGATGTTAAGATTTATCTTTTTATTTAAACTCTAAGATGATAAGGTTGGGGGATGGTCCTCTAAAAAATATTTACCCACAAACGAAAAAAAAACCAACAAGAAAAAGGTGGTTTGTATTCTGTAATACATTTCTCAGTATGTGTCCTGGTTATGGCAGGTGAACTTCATAGCACTCAGTTTCTCAAACAGCAAAATTCATGCACTTGGCTGATTGAAAGAATGATTTGTGTTCTCATGAGTCAATCAAATGTATGTTTCCACACCATATCTAAGAATGTGTAATTCGCATTTGAATCTTTTCCCCTGATTAAGGAATTTAAAAAGCTGAACTCAGACTACAGGTTTGACTTAGTTCATTAAAGCAGCATGTATATCCAAGCTTCTCTTCATGAAAGTTATAGGAATTGAGTATTTCTGAGGATTCTAAAGTTATTGGGTCAGAAAAAAAAACAAACAGATGAATACAGGTATGTATAGATACTGTGACGCAGATTTTTTCTTTAGGAAACTAGACTAGCCATGTGATGTGCAAGCTTCTTAGTATTTTACACCAGGGGCTGGATTTTATGTGGGCAGGTGTTGTGGATTAACCCTGGTGGCAATTTATTTTGGAACTCCACAAGATTCTATCCTTCTATGTAAACCACATATAAATGTCCATTTTTTTAAAAAAGGTTGTTTTATCAGAAAGGCCTGAGTATGCCCCTGTATTTTAGGTTTGGAATTTAGGGCAGAGTACAGCCCAGGTATCTCTTGAACCTGATCTGAGGAAGTTTTTTTCCAGTCTGCATTTTCTTTGGTACAGACTTAAAGAGTTAGAAGAAAAGTCAAGAAAGTGGGAGTCCAGGTCAGAAGATACACACCTTATAAACTGTCTGCAAGACAAATTAAGTGAGAGAGAAGAAATCATCAAGCAGCTGGTGGTAAGACTGCCTTTTATATGCAGTTATGTATTTTGGGATCTATTGAAAGGCTCTATTCAGTGTTTCGCACATTGCTTCAGACTGGTTGCTTCTTTCTGTTCTGGAATACTTTGACAAATGTGTGTTTCCCTACCAGCTTCCAACAAATACACGTTTCTATACATGTAACTTTCTTTCCCCTCAGGAAGGAAGAAAATGTCAGCATTCACTTTCAGCCAACACTGAATCCTCCAGGAATCGGTCATTTTCTTTCAACCCTAATACAGCAGGCTTGACTCCTTCCATCAAGGTAAGATGGGCAATGCAATTCAAATCACAAATCATGAAGTTTTGTTACTATTTGAATCATACGGGTGATCAGGACAGTAAAAGTGCTATTAATTTTTTATGATAATGTTATTCAGTAGAATTCTTTCCAGTAAGCCAACTTAGTCAGGTGTTGAGTATAACATAAATTCAGTAGACGTATATGTGCAACATAGATAAGGGTTTTTAAGCAGATATAAAACACTAGAACTCCAAAGACATGAGTCTTCCACTGGGATAGCACAGCCATTGTTTGCAGATTTGGGAGTTGCTAATTGGGATATTGCATGCATCAAGGAAAATTATGAATCTTTTTGGGTTGCTCATATTTGCTCTTTGCCATTCCAGCCCCTCTGCATGATACTGTCTATAAATAGCCATTAAAAGAGGGGAGGTCAAGTTGGTGGAAAGCACCCTGATGTGTCTAAAACCCCAAGATCAAATCCACAAGTTGTTTTAATTAGATGAGACCAAATCCATGGATCCTCACAGCATACCGTCAGAATTTAAATGCCTACAGAAAAAGGTGGGACCCTTCCTATCTGGGGGTTCCTCACAAGACATCTAGGAATGAGGTATTTTGAGGTTTTATAGTATAAATTGAAAAAACTGTGTATGTAATGAAGTTTTCTGTTACAATAAAAAGCAGAGGAAGAAAACACTTGAGGTGCCCAGTCGTGTTGTCAGTGTTCCGAATTTAGCTTCCTACGCAAAGAGCTTTTTGAGCTGTGACTTGAGATCAAAAAGAAGTGCTCCTCAAATAACAAAATCTACAAGCTTAGACCGGAGTCCTGGCTGCCTCAGAGTGGGCTCTCCATCAGCACAGTCCTCAGACAGCAGTGCTGCCACAAGGTATTTATCCATTTTGTAAGACAATAAATGAATTCATGTTCAGAATCTTGTAGGCAAATCCAAAACATTATACATTTGGAAATACACAACGATGTGAGGTTCCTGTAGTGCAGTGAACTCCATGTCTTCAGTTCTCTGCAGACAGACCCAGAACTTTACTGCAGATGTAGGCTATAATCCCTGCCCAGCAGAGCTTACACTTGCAACCCCTTCTGGTGCTAAAAAATAAGAAGAGTTGCAAGTACTTAACTAAGAATGCAGTTAATAGTGTATATGCCTGTTTAAAACCTTGAGCATCTACCAGTGGTTCTGATAAGGATATGTCTTCTCTTTTATTTTTGTTTCTTCACCTTGCACTTGATAGATGACATATTTTTATTTTAGGAGGTATTTCAATGAATCTAGGTTAATAATTTCAGAAAGGGTTTAGAGACTTAAAAATTGATTAGCAGACACTTAAGTAAAAACTTCTTTTTTTCATGTTTTCTCTCTGAAGAGCTTGCATTCTTCAAATTTATGAGTTATTTGAACAATGTTTGGTATTTTATAAACATAGCTGAACTCTCTCTTCAAGAAATAATTAAAAATATATGTAGCTAACATAGTTATAATGATAAATATAAAAACAAACAAAAAAAACCCACAAAAAACCAACAAACCCTACCACTATATTTCAGGACCAAATCCAGCCTTCTCACCCATCTCCTGGTGGAGATTATTTATCCTGTAAATTATGTGCTAGAGTTCTTTACTTGAGGGCAGATGGTGCTGACTGCCAACAAAAACAATAACCTGGGACTCAGGGTTGGATCCAGTTTGGTAATTCCCACATCTAAAAGATTAAACCGTGCTGTGTCATGCCAGATGACTGCCAAGACAAATCAGATTTCTGTTTTAAAGGGAAACAAATGCACAAGGAGACTGAGGGTAGCTTGGCTTCTACTTACGTAACTCTTTTAGGTCAGTCAATCATAAGTCAAGTCTTATTTGCTATCATTTGTTAAAAAAAATCCTGAATGATGGAAAAGGGACAATGTAATAGGGTTGATTATAAATGGTAGTTAATGTTCAAATTAATCTTTCAGTGTCAAATAAAACTTTTACCCAACATTTTTAATGCATAACTCATATTTCATATTTTGAAGAGTGAATTGCAGCTGCCATTCTCTGATTTTCAAGACTTCTTATCCTTGAAGCATCCGTTTATTTTTCAAAACGTCAAGTTAAGAATTATGTTCAAACATTTCTCCATAGCTGTTTAGCTCTGCGTGTTATGACCAGGTAACTATTCGAGTTACCTGGCTAGCACAGATCCCACTAGTGTTTTGTAGCTGGCACCTTTTGGCCTTAGTCATTCATGTGAGCACAGCACCATATATAGGATCAGGATTTTTTCTGGGAAAAGAAGTATTACATATTAATGAGATTGTAAGTAAGTAGGCAAGTCATGCTAACGCTTATTTGTTTGCACAGGGCAGATGGCAGTGAACCACCACAAACCAAAGATGACCAAAAACAAGACCCTCAGCATCAAGAATGGTTTATTAAGTATTTTTCATTTTAAAGCAAACTATTTCCATATTTCTCAGAATTACTAGAAAAGCCATTCCTGTTTTCTTTCAGGGAATGATAATCCAATATATGATTTAAGGAAAGAAAATTAAAAAAGTAATTTTTAAGTAAATGATTAGGAACACCTGCACTCTCTTACATCTATTAACTATGGAGTTACAGGCATGGATTTCAAAAAAATGCATTTTTTTAACAACCTCTATAAAAAAATGAAGAGAAAGCAAAAATACTGTTATAAGACTTTCTATAATCAAGAGACTCTACCACTCCACCATTTCATTAAATATGCAATTTGGACTCTGATACATCCTATCAATCTGGCACCAGCTGAAGAAAGGTCTTACTTCTGTACATTTATACATTTGATTCATCAGCTGTTTAAAGTAAGTTGTGCATATGATGATGTAATTTTTTTAAGTTTTTAATGGTTTTTGTTAAACTAATTTTAAGCTGTACAGCATGCGGTATACCTTCAAGAATAGCATGTTTATAGGAGGCTGGTTTAGAAATAGTTTCGGGTTTGCTTAAGAAACTGTTTTGTATAGTCATCATTGCAATATTCCTATTGCATTTCAATACATGTATCAGCCTGATAAAGTAGGATGATGTGTAAGTATGAACATTAAAGCTTGTAAATGATCCATTTCTGTGTTTTACAAAAGACTGCTATATTATGCTGAAGTGAGTCAGATTGATACACTGAGTCCAGAGTGATGGGAACTGCGCATATGTACCTTTTATGCCCACCTAAATGTAAAGTGGAGGAATGACTACATTTATCATTGTTGGGAGGAAAGACACCTATAAAGAAATTAACCCTCGGGTAATTAACTCATCAGTAACTGTGAAAGGCAAGGAGGGAATTGTGCAACCAGCAGCCTGGTGTTTAAGATGGGATAGCTCCTCTTCAACTGCTATACAGTTTGAATCCCCATTTAATTTTGACCAGCAGGGCCCAGCTAGGCTAGAAATTTTCCATGAGCGAGGTACCTCCAGCCCAACTTCATCTTCTCTCCAACAGCCAGCAAGAGCTGTTCCAACAGATGCAAACAATACAAAACAGCTGCTGCACCTCACTGGTGGTGAAAAGGTAGCAAAAAGGGCAGAATGCTTCTACAGGCTAATACTTTTCATCCCTGCTATCTAGTATTTTTTCCAAAAGGAACTGCTTGATTTGGAAAGTGCCTCTTTGACAAAAAGACACTTTTTATATATGTCATCACCATCATCATGGCTAGGCTTCGCGAACGAAGATTTGGGAAAGGCTCTACCCACGTTTCTTGCAAGCGCATTGGTGGCTAAAAAGGCCAATATGAGAAAGGCATGTCCGGTTGCAAAAGACACAGCAGAAAGACTCCTTAGATGGTATATTCTGCAAGGCTCGATTCTTTCTGCGTTGTCTTTTCTCCTCAAGGGTGATCCTGCGTGCTTTCTCAAAAGCATCAGCAGCGTTATTAAGAAGATAAAACAGTGTACAGTAAGAAACACTGAGGAGTGCCTTGGTATCTATGAGCAGATCGTCCTATAATCAAATTTGTATATCCCAAGACCCCTTCTGTGAACAAAAGTCTGGTGAAGAATGACAATTCATTTCAAAAAAGTACAGTCAAATCTAAGGGTGTTTCTACAGCGGTCCTCATGGATAATTACTGGATCACAAAACATTCAAATCTTCCAGTAAAATCAAACACTAATCTTTGCAAGTATTTTCATCATACGAGCAAAGACAGAGGGAAAACTAGGGCCACCCTCTCTAGAAGGAACAGGATGCATTCTAGGAGACACACTTCTACCAGAAAGCATCCTCAACAGCAACTCTGAATATTTTCCATTGAAATATAAAACCAGTCCATACTTTTGGGGAAAAAAAAAAGAAGATAATTTATTTGGCTTGTCTTAACTATTTATATTTGTAGTACAAATTACATTATACAAAAAGCATACAAAGCAAGAACACCACTGCTTTGCACCATTGAAAATACTGAGCTATGTAAAACTGAAGATTATGTTTGCTTCATTGGAGCAGGAATATTTGCAGATGCTTGTTCCAGGTAAGCTAAGGGACCTTGGGGCATTTCTGCAGGCTTTTTGTGCTGTACACTGATGTCTTCCAGGACCTGTTGCCAGTGTCGCAGTTTACTCAAATGCTTCTGAATTAACGCTTCTTTTCTCTGCAATTCATTTCTTAATTCTGAAACATCCTATGGATGAAAAAAAGTGTATTGGTAAATAGATGGTATTCATATGAGCAACCACCTCACATAAAGAGCATTTTAGCTTGAGTTTTCAAGCTGATCTTATAGCGGAATAATGGAAAAGTGTCCAATGAAACAGAGAGAGAGTACTGCGAATGCACTAGTGCCATTCCCCTAAATCCCATATTTCAGAGATCACTACTGCCAAAAAAATCTGACTAACTGGTTTGTCTCTTCCAATGAAACTACCAGCTGTGTTCCAATACTCCGCAGAGCAGCAGGCATCCAGCTTCTCCAGGATTACAGTGAGAGTTACGTTAAAAGTCAGGTTCTACCAACTTCAGGTACAGCATCATGTTGAGAAACCCAAAATTAATGTGAACAAAGTGACTGATGTACACAGTTTATCTCGTCTAGCACAAGACAGGTGAATTAATTTAAACATACCTCTTTAATTACTTGTTCTGGTTTCTGGACTGATAGCTGCAGTCTTTTTTGTAGAAAAAAGCATTCAGTTTGTCTTGCAACGTCCAGAAACTTTTGGATACACTGATCAACACCTAAACATATATAGCAAAATAGAAAGAACAGATTCCAAAAAAATAAGATATCAGGCTGATAATAGTAGTGGTCTGCATACTATTAAAAACACTTTTCACAGTATTTACTAGAAAGAAAATCTTCAGAATATCTAAAATGACGTATTTGTAAAATATATTTATTAATGACATATTTATAAAACCAGGATGTGCATTAAGTCTCCATATAAGACGGTGCTTTGCAAACTTTCAGAACTTCTTTTAAAGCTGCAAGACAACAACACTTCCAAGTTTTATTGCATGTCTAACAACAACAAGGAATAATAAAATAATTCATGGAACTTGGTTGAATAAAGAAAACATTTCTCCATGCTCAAGCAACGAGCTCAATGTAGGGTTCTCAAATATGAGCATATTGAGGAGAATTCCTATATTACACACTACTGATTTAGTAATGAAAGCTGTTCCACTGTTCCATCACAGCATAGGAATATGACCTAATATCCAGAAAGGAGTTTTCAGAAGTATTTATGCCGTTTTCGAAACAGCACTTGAGAGTCAAGCTTCAAAAAATTTTCAGGGACAAGCACACTTCCAAGCAGTCAAGGCCACTTTCCCACCTCTGTTCACACCAGTTCAGTATTTATTCTGCCTCCACGAAGGTGCGTCAGTCAAGCCTTAAAGCACCGCTACGGAGCAGCCTGGGCCATCCCTTCCCATCTTCTATTACTGCTCCATACAGCTTCTCAGTGCATCACACGAGCTCCCCGGATTTGGAACCATGAACTTCACTGTCCGTCAGTCTAATCCCACACGACCCCCGGAGCCAGCCGGCACTCGGACCTCCCCACCAGACCCCCCTCCTTCCCTTCCCGGGTGGGTTCCTTTCCTCCCACTGCCGTGAGCAGCATTCTACCGCGGAACGGGCGACCCTCAGCTCCCCCCCGGGGCTCACCGGTGCGGATCTCCTCCTGGTCCGTGCCGTTCACGTAGTCCTGGCTCACCAGCGAGGCGAAGCAGGCCTGCGGGACAGAGAAGCACCGTGCTCAGCGCCTGCAGGGGGGCGGCACCGGGAGGGCAGCGCCCGCCCGCCCGAGGCTCCCCCCGCCTGCGGCTCCCCCCGCTCACCTCGAAGGACGCTTCCAGCTCGTCCACCAGCGTATTGTTGGGGTTGCGCGGCCCCGCGGGCGGCGGGATAAGGCCGGGCGGGCCGGGTGGCCCCGGCGGCGGCGGCGGCCCCGGGGGCTGCGAGCCGAACATGCCGCCCAGCGCGCCCGCCATGGCAGCAGCGGCGCATGCGGCGGGGGCGGGCCCGGCCCTGCCCCGCCCGCGGAGCGACCCGCCCCGGGCAGCGGGGCAGCCCCGGCTGGGGCGGGGGGAACCCGCTCGTGTTAATCACAGAGTCGTCAGAGTTGGAAGGGACCTCTGGAGATCATTTAGTCCAAGCCCTCTGCCAAGACCAGGTGACACAGGAACGCGTCCAGGCCGGTTTCGAGTGTCTCCAGAGAGGGAGATTCCACAACCTCCCTGGGCAACCTGTTCCAGTGCCCTGCCACTCTCAGCGTAAAGTTCTTCCTAATATTGAAGTGACACTTCTTCTGTTTTAGTTTATGTCCATTACTCCTCATCCTGTCGCCAGGTACGACTGGAAAGAGCCTGGCTCCATCCTCTTGGCACCCGCCTCTGAGATGTTTATATGCATTAATGAGATTCTCTCTCAGTCTTCTCTTGTCCAGACTAAACAGGCCCAGCTCCTACAGTCTCATAAGAGAGATGCTCCAGATCCCTCATCATCTTTGTGGCCTCCGCTGGACCCTCTCTGCTAGCTCCTTGTCTTTCTTGTACCAAGGAGCCCAGAACTGGACACAATACTCCAGATGTGGCCTCACTAGGGCTGAGTAGAGAGTGAAGATCACTTCCCTCGACCTGGTGGCCACACTCCTCCCAGCAGACCCCAGGATACTGCTTGCCCTCCTAGTAACAAAGAGAGCAGAGACAGCAAAGCCATCCTTCCCAGCAAGATCCTCCTCCTCCAGTCTCTGCCCTGCCCACACCTCACTGTCCCCAGCCTGGGTAAGCACCGGTTCCACATCACTTGTTACACACCACTGTTTAACGAAAAAACACCCTAAAACAAAACAATCTCCCACCCTCTAGGCCTGAATCCCCCAAATTGTCAAGAAAACATCACCCCATGATTTTAAGTGTCAAGTCTGTTTGATGTTTGAACTGATTCTGGGAATACTGTCCCTGCTGGGAACCCAACAGTCTCACACCAGAAAAGGGGGGAAGCAATAAGATGACGAAAAGTATGTGAGATGGGAGCAGGTTCCCAAAAATCCCCCCATGAAACACTAACTTGCATTCATTAATTTTTTTAAAAACAGTTACAAGACACACTCTTGCTGACATGTTTAGAACTAACTATATAATTCTGTGCTGAAGCCATGCTAATCATGCTAATTGCAACAGCGTAAAATGTCTGATGCAGCATCATTTCTGCCTTGGTACACACCAAGAGCAGGTTTAATTTTTCTAAGGAAAAATGGCAGAATGGCATTTTTATGAACAACTTTGCAGAGCTACCTTTCATATCACCCAGAGTTTACCCAAAACTGAGGTACAGCTATGATCTCCTATTGTGTATTCTCTCTCAATCAAAATACAAATCCAAATAAGGTATTTATTGTTTACAATAATTATGCTTTACATATAAAGTAGGAGTCCCAATGTTTTCCATTATCATATTTTGGTATTAAATATCTCAATAGTTCAAACAGAGTATTTTTTATTTTAAGATGCATAATATGGGATGACAAATCTCAAAGCTGAGATAATCTTACTCAATAATAATTTATAAAATGCATTTGTGGTTAATTAACATAATGAAAATATGCTTGGGACATTCATTTATGAATAGTACCTTTTAAGAATTTTTTTCTTAAGGCAGAGTGGATGATTTTAGAACAAGTATTTTTATTTGGCATTGTGACTGTCTTGACTTAACCGAGCTGCAAACTCTACGAGGGTTCTTGTGGGCCGCCCTGCCATGCCCTTCCGAAGGTAGGGCACCTCATCTTTATTCGACATCACACCAGCAATATCCAAATGAGCCCAGTGAGAGGCAGTCACAAATTCCTTCAGGAATGCAGCAGCTGTGCATGCTCCTCCGGCTCTGTGGGAAGCAGAAAAATGTATTGTTTTTAACAGCAACTCCAACAGCACACATCTTAAATAAATACACTCAAAGAAAGGGGCACATGAAAGATATTGGTTCACCTTACCTGCTGTACTTTCCAATGTTACTCACATCTGCAAGAGGACAGTCTGTTACTTGTTTTGTGTAATGTTCAAAAAGAGGCATTCTCCAAACTCTGTCTCCTGTCAAAATGCTGGCCTGAAAACGGAACAGTGATAGTTTGGGCAATATTCTTTTTGTTTAGATTTGACCAGTCTAAAAATCTTCAGTCCAATATAATATTAGGTATTTGGGAATACACTGCAAAACAAAACAGGAAATCTTACTTTTTAGGTAATCTAGTGTCAGTCAAAAGGCGACATCAAAAGACCACATTTTTTTATCTGTTTTTTCTTTTTCCTGATAACACAAATCTTTCCCCTCAGAGGGTTCCTTGATCCATCACACTTCAGTTAGCCACAAGGCCTCTTTGAATTTCTGTCTCAGTGTTGTTAAGCAAGATCAATTATCATTTTAACATGAACTAATTACTGTCAGTAGTCCAGAGCTTATGCATATGCAGTAAGTTATCAGAACATGCAGATCCTTGAGATGATGTGCATGCTGTTTGGTGTATCATATCACACCTCACTGAAGAGATAATAATTGTCAACATTAATTATTTTCAATTAAATACATTACTGACACCATTCCTACGAAATTTCAAAATGTAATAATACCTCTTTTAGATTTGCATAAAGCCTTTCATTAATGTACTAACTTTTCAATAACATATATTACTGAATTATTACTATTATGATTTAATAACAATGGAGATGGCCTACCTCATAGAGGCGAGTCCAAAGCCAAGATGAATTTGTGAACACTCCAGTCGCAGCAGATCCCAATGCAACATCCATGGCACCTACAGAAACATACCTTCAAGTTTATATGAGAAAGGCAAAGGTGGACCTGAGTTATTCCCTGCATCCTGACTCCTCACAGAACTTCCCCTTTTCAATTCCCATTATCAGTAATGGGAATTAATCAGACTGCAAAACCTAAAGATTTTAGTACACTTATATTTTTAAAAGTTTGAACATTTTTAAAACATTTATATAATCTCACAGGACAAGAAATCATAAAAATTTCGTTTCTCAGGAAACTAGATTTTTTTATTTCAGCTTGATGTTTCTTAGCAATATTTCTAAGATAATGTATTAAACAATAACAGTATCCTCTAAAAAAAAAATCTAGATATTATTTCCATCTAGAAACTGAGTGGATTTCTTCCAGTTTATAGACCTCTACAATTTTCAAGCTGATATTTCCCTTTGCAAATTTCATTTGCATAGATTTTTACACAGTGTGTATGAATTTACTTTAAACTAAAATAATCCTTATCAAAGTACTAAACCATGCCTAAAACTGAGGGATTACATGCATATTTGTCTATTTGATGCCACAGAACTGCTTCTCTAATACCAACACTCAATCCTCAGTGAGATTAAAAAAAAAGAAAAAAAGTAGTTTAACAAAATGATATGTCAAAGAAATTTCTATAGGAGCACAAGGATCCCAAACAGGAATACTTTTATACAAGCCAACAATCTTAAAATCAGTTTCCCTTCCATCTACTGAAATTTTCCACAGAATTTGAACTGGTAGAACTGATGGAACATAATTTAAAGCACTAGCAAAGAATTTAAATAAAGAATTATTTTGCTTGGCATATTCATTAAGCAACACAGTGGACTCCTATCTGAACTGCTCTTCTATGTTTGCTCTCATTTCAGCTACAGTCACCTCACCCATGACAGCCTGTTACTGTGTGCATGAGATGCATACACAATGCTCTTTTAAAATTTAAATTTATAACTTCACTATTATGCAACTGTAGAGATGAAACAATTAAAACACATTTCATAGTGCCTAAAAGCATGCAAACTGAACACAAGAGATACTTCAGTCAAACGTGTTCCTGCGAAGATGGTGACTCTCCTGTTATCTACCATGACGGAGACCTGAGCTAGCTCTCGTAATAGGAGAACTGGTGCTGGCTAGGTCAGAACTCAGGCACTCAGCAGGCCACTCACAAAGAAGCCATTTGGACTGTTTGGGCTCCAGCATGGCCCTGACATGTGGACCAAGCAGGATCTTCCTCAACGCCACTGTCTCTGCATCACACAGCCCTGGGAGCTGGGAGGGCTTAGCTCAGAAATGGAAGCACAGGGAAACATTGAGCAGAAACATTAAAGTCTGCGTAGGGTTTCCCACTTTTAGTTCCAGTTGGGCTGGGCCAGCTGAGCCCAACTTCACAGACACTGCTGAGCACATCCCCTCCATGCCAGTCCCCTCCCCACTCCCAGAGACACGGTGCAGTTGCACAGGTTGTTAGAGCACAAGCTGTGAGCGCTGTTGTCCTGCAACATGTAAAATCATTTCAGTTGCCTTTGAATTAAGTCTGGTTTATGTACACAGTGCAACTAATCCACAGCCCACCTAATATGTAGCAAGGAACTAATGGCAAAATGAGCAGGGAAGGGAAACTGCTTACCTGTTAATGTTGCAGCATTCACAATAGCCCTTGCATTAAAATTGTGGGCATAACAGAGTGCATCAGCTAACAGCAATCTTCCTTCTGCGTCTGTGTTATCTACCTTCAGAGGCAAAATTAGTAAAAAACAGAAAAACTACTGTAAACATTTCTTTCACTGATGTATTTCTTACATATTATCTTAAATAGCTGTCAGATACAGGCTCTAGGAAATTCAGGTAATCAAAATTTACTCAAACTACACTAAGAGAAAGAAAAAGTGTTGATATACAGTTATGTTTACAAAATAAAAGCAGATCTGTAGCTGAAGTCAAGTCATCTTTCAGCACTGCAACCTGCTCTGCATGCTGGGCCTCTGGGCTGCTGACTCCTCAGAAGAGCCAGGAGAGGTACCCCAGTGGAACACACAGGCTGGCACGCCCAGCAAAGCCCCAGGAATCCCAGGGGTTGAGATATTGCCAATGAAAACCACAAAGGAGGAGAGGGTACCACAAAGAAGCACTGAGACATGACTGGAAACAGTTCCTTGTTATACTGCTTTCTCTTTGGATCTCATAACTTCTTCCCTCTAAAAAAAATAATCAATTTGCTCCTTTCCCCTTTCAGGAAAACTTCATGATGAATTCTGCAAGATTAATTACACAATGTGCTCTCAGCTACTACCAATTTCTTGCAAATTTCTTCCTGGTTGGGGAATACCTGTCCAGTCTTTTTCCCTCAGAGCAGAGGGTGACTGAACTCAGTTTTGGGAGACGAACCTCAAAGAACTGGAAGGTTCAGGAAGTCAGGAGGGGCAGAATCACAGAAATCCAGACAGAAAGAAATATTTCTGAATTAAATCAGTGATCTACAGCACAATGACTTTCAGTGCAATTTAATTTATTAGATGAGTATGGAACAGTTGGTAATAAATATGAAATATGTATTTTGGGTAAGCTCCGTTGAACCAACAGCCCCTATGACTCAGAGTTCTGAATGTATAGAGCAGCTTGGCAGTATAAAAACCTTGGTTACATCAGCAGGAAACTAATAATCTTATGTCTTATACAGATAGCAAGGAATTGTCCTGAAGGGTCTGCTGGAAGCAATTAATGTTACTCATTTAAATGAGAGCCTATATTTACAAGCATTGTAAAAACCTCTCGTGCTAAAATGAGATTTTCTAGCATGCTCAGTAAATGACCTTACTTTGCAGCTTTTCCTAGCAATTTATAAAACATGTCTCATCTTTTCAATCTAAATTTATATTTGAAAGAATCCTATGATAGCAATTTCTAGTTAATAACATGCTTCTTACATTTTTAAAAAACTGTACATTTGCACTACTTATCTTTTTAAAGGTTTTTTTCAAACATGTGCTCTGACCACAGTCATACAACTTGGTTGATTAAACCAACTCACTAAAAGTATTCAAAATCCAAGTTTCTCATTCATACCTGTATTGTTTTTCCATTTTTGGCTCTAACCACATCCCCAGGCTTGTTTGCCTTACCACTGGGCATATTTTCACAGAGGGGTGCCAAACCTCAGAGATAAAAAGAAAAGTACGTTACTTGTTTCCTTCTCAGAAAAGATGTAGAAAAAACCCCACTCAGATAAACCCCAAACACCTCCTTAAGAAAACAATACTAGTCTTATCTTGAATTTATGCTCAAAAATTATGCTCCAACTTTTTTCTAGTTACTGAAAGACAAATGGGGTCTGGTTTTCAATCAGGAAAATTCCTCTGCATGATGCACTACCACACTCTTCCACCTATACCACTTTAACACTAGGATTTACTTCTACTTTATGCCATGACAAGTGACATTAGAGGAGCAATAAATATCATTTTATGTCTCCCACATATAAATAATAGGTCACATGTAAAGGGATTTCTTTCTGAAATGAAAACTAGCACTTCTCAAATTAACACTGTGAGCCATTCAAGCTCTGCTCATTATAAATAAACATTGTATAACGTCCAGAGTGGTCCAAGGAGTTGTCGTGTAACTCCAACTGTAACAAGAGCAACTAGAGATCAGCAAAAAAGAGGGTCAGTGTCAAAACTCCAACTGCAAATGGAATCATGGGATGAAATGCACTCCACCACAAGGTCCACAAGTGGATCACCTCTCTCCAGTGGAATTACTACAGACTTGCTCCACTGACAGTCCTTCCCATCACAGTTTCAAGTGAGGAATGCCGCGAATATATGTGTGTGCACCGCTGCCCTCTACTGGTTGAAGCATAGAAGTAACTAAAATATCAGTTCCCTCAAAGTCGAGGTTTTCAAACGCAAAACTTATCCCAGATCGGGTTACATGTCATCACCACCTAGTTTTGCCACGATTCCTAAATAAGCTCATTTAATTTTAGCTCTGCAGAAAAAATAAGCCTTTTTTTCCCGAAAAAAAATAAGCATTGCTCATACTTAACAGTATCAGCAGACTGGGTTTTTTTGTTTTAGTTTTCTGCTGAGATATTCACCTGAGAAAATAAGAGCTCATCCCTCTCCTGTTCAACTGTGGCAAACACTCATGGAGGTAGCTCAGCTAACTCCTTTTAATTTTAATTGCTTATACAGACACCCACATTCCTTCTTGTAATGAAGGATCAAGACTTTGAAAAACTCTTTGAGAATATGTTTATTGACAATCATTTCTCTCCTGCAGTCTAAAAATCATGCCTTCAAAATCTTAATTCGGTGTTGCAATATTTTATTCAAGCAAAGCTAGTTTTTGATTCAAGCAAAGCTATATTTTTTATTCAAGCTAAGCTATATTTTTTGATATGCAAATAAAAATGGAAAAGAGGCTGATCAAGGGAATGAGAGAAGTAGGTCTGCAAGAGCCCAGGATGTTTCTACAAGGCCGTCACCACTGCTGATACTAGAAAATTACAAAATGTTGTAAAATTAAGATTTTTGGATTCTCTGACAAACACACTTACCAATTATGTTTAGAGGTAGATTTAAAGTGGCTGCTGTCACAATGGCTGAACAGATAGTTGCTGCCCCTCCCATATCTGCTCTCATGGCATCCATTCCCGATGACGGCTTCAGTGAGATGCCACCACTGGAACACAGAGCACAAGTGTCACCCAACGTGTACGAGTTTGATGTTGCATATTGATACAATAATAATGATAATATTCTGTCCACCAGTACGTTTTAACACCAAGTATCAGTAAATGCTAGACCTGGTGTTTTCAAATACTCCTGCAACCCTAGTAAGCATACTGAAAGCAAGGTATCTGGGTTTTCATTTCAATGTCCCTGAGTTATTTCATCATAATTAGGAGACTACAAAAATCCATGTAACCTGCAGTGGACTAACTCAATGGTCTTCATAATAGCAGAAGTGCACAAAACAAGAACAAAACAGTCCACTTGGTAAAATCAATCTATGCAAGGGGAATAGACTGGTAGATTCTTCAGTAACATGTGACATGGAAAGCAGTTATAAGGAACTATTTCCTATTTCCTTAAGCATCACCTAGGTGTCCAGTGGCATACTGCAATTCTAAACATGTAAAATCTGTATCCAGAGATTTGCTCAGGACAACAAAAAACAGCATGTTCTTTAGGTTTTTTTCCCCTGAATTTCCATTTTCCCCTTACAAGATGATGGCATATCAATTGCTACAATTCCTTTGTACAATCAATCTTGTTTCATCCCCAGAAAAGGCAGCACAAGCTACTATCTGAGGTAAGTTCAATGGAATGGCATTGGAAGATGCGCTGAGCAAAGAAAAAGCATCTCCCTGTTGAACATGAATAGTAGGAAAGCATTTCCTCCGTCTAGTCATTAAAATATTAGCATACATACCTGTCAAATGTAACTCCTTTTCCTACAAATACCAGCGGGGAGTCATTTGTATTAGCAGCCCCTAAATAGTGAATCTCCAGAAAGATGGGAGGTTCAGTTGAACCCTTAGCTACACTCAGGAATGCTCCCATCTGTTCTGTTGTTATCCAAGACTCCGGTCTGGAATAGAAACATATATTAATTTTTTTTTTTTGTAGTTGGACACTTTGACCAAGGTGATAGTTTTTAAGAGACAAAAAACCTTGAAAGTTCGTACACAAACCATTTCATTTTAGTCAGTTATTTTGGAGACTGTAATTTAAATCCAATTATTATTACCTTTTGTAGTAAAGGCAGAAAAATACCTCCTCAAAGTTGCTCCTCGATCTTTGTTTTGCCTTGTTTAAAAAGCAGCCAAAACAACAAAGCAGCAGAACAGCTTGTCTACAGCTTCTGCATCAGAAACTTAAAACTTCCACTTGCCTGGGAGGCTCTAGATAGTACGTGAAGTAACAGTATCACAGGAAGTTACAGTTTAGCTTTCTACTAGCAACACAGTTAACTATAGGCAAAGTTGATCTCCCTCAGTCTTTTGCTTGTCAACAAAACAGCCTCTAAGGCTTGGACAACCACTTTCATTTCCACTGAAGAGCAGAAAGTAGAAATTTAGGGGCAAGAAGCACTAGCTGTGCAAATCCAATTGCAAGGGCTTTTACAGCTCCAACTCAACATTTTTAAATGTTTACCCCCAACAGTAACAACAATAAATAGAGGATGTTTCATTGCCACAAAAAAAAAGCAAAAGTATGTTTAAAACCTAATTGGGAAGAAAATAAAAGGTACCTAATATTTGCCCTCTATTCACTGAGTCTTTATCAGGCTTCCTTTCACAGCACACGTTAATTAAGCAGTAATTGACTGCATGAATAATTGACAGGTAATCATTTTACTGCATTACAGTATTGCTTCCTCTGCAAATTAGCAGCTCACCTTCTAATCCTGAGAGTAGCCAAACCCTCACTGCTTTTGTCATTTGAAGTAGCAGAGGGAAAATGAGAGACAACTGCAAACTTGAGTAACCTGGAAGGTATCTCATCTTACAGTCATGGTTCTCTACCCTGCAAAGGCATCATTTCAGTGGAATTTACCTTATATGGACCTTCACATTGCTGAAACTTCTGAGCTTCTGTTCAATATGTTCAGCAAATTTGATTGGAGTTATATAATTAGCTGGAGCCTCCATAAGGTACCGAGCAAGGTTCTGACCCTCAGCATAGATAACACCTTTTTGCCAGGCTTCACTTTCAGCACTAAACAACAACACACAATAATCAGGATTATACACGTTTGCAAAAGTAAGATGTTGTCCGCATTCATGTATTCTCTCCTTTCTGAAAATGCAGTACCATTAATTTGGAGCAATTAAGAATATCATAGTTATCTTACTACAAGGAATTTAGTATGAGATCCAAGGTGCATCCAGTCCAGTTGTTCTAGTCAGTGCCAAATGCTTCAGAAAAAAGTAGAAAAATCCTAGAGCAGACAGATGTAAAATTATCTGTCCAATACATCAGGTCTTGTCCTAATCCTCACTAATCAGAGATAGGCTTAAATCCTTAAGCACGAAGATTAACACACCTTCCAAAATTTGTAATTACATTAATTGTAACAGCCCTGAAAGTTTTTATTTACCACACAAAGCCTCCAATTCTAGTTTTCCCTTTACTGAAATATGATTATGCAATAAGAGTGGAATTTGGATCTCATTTCACAGCACACTCAAGGCATTTCACTAACAAATGACAAAGCAAACGTTCAGAAAGTTGTTTGGATAGGAAAATGGGGAAGTCACTCTGGTTACTTTGCAAGACAATCAGTACAAAACCTTTCATTTTACTGAGACAGAACTGAAAAATTGACTTGCTTTACAGAACATCACAAAGCAGGACATTCAGCTGGATTCCATCTCTCAAAAGAGCAGGACAGTGATAGAGGAAAGCAGGAGGAATATGGAAGTATTGCCTGGATATGGAGGTATGGAATTAAGAAGCCAAACTCAGCTGGCAACTGAAACTGGCAAGAAGTGGGAAAGGTAACAAGGGGACTTCAACAGGTACGCCATCAGCAAACAGGTCATTATGGGGAGGACCTGAAATGGGGAAGGTAAACCACCATTCACAGGGGCCATGACAAGGTAGAGTAATGCCCCAAGGGGAACACTGAGAAGTCTAACAAAGACTGGGGTACAGTCCTGTACCTGGGACAGGACAGCTCTACACAACAGTCAGGCTGGACACTGACTAAGCAGAAAGCAAAACTGCAGAAAAGAACCTGGGGGTCCTGGTGGACAAGTTGAACAGGAGTAAGCAGTGCATAACTGCAGCAAAAAAGGCCAACCACGTGCTGGGGATTAGAGCAGAGCCAGCATGTTAAGGGACATAATTATTTACTTCCTTAGCATTTGTGAGGTTGCATCTAGCTATGTCCACTTTTGAGTTCCAGAATACAAACCCAACACTGATAAACTGGCGAAAGTGCAAAGGAGGGCCTCTAAGAAGGGTAGGGAGCTGCAGCACATGGCATATGAAGAGAAGCTAAGGGAACTGTGTTTGTTTCACCTAAAGAAGAAAAATTCAGGAAAGAGCTAATTGCAGTCTTTCCTATAATCTTAAATAGGGTTCATAGAAAAGATGAAGACAGACACATCTCAGAGTTGCACATTAAGATAGTAACAGACAATGGTCTCTAGATTCAACATGGAAAACTGCAACAGGACATAAAGAAAAAAAATCACCGTAAGTGTATTTAAGCACTAGAAGAGATGGCCTAGTGAGGTTGTAGAAATTTCATCTCTGGAGATAATAAAATATGGACTAAACAAAAGCCTGATCAACCTGACTGAGCTTGAAAGTTGTATGTAATGTCCAGGTTATCCCTAATTCAAGTAAGAGCTGGACTGGATGACCTCCAGAAGTCCTTTCCAACCTAAATTACTATATACAAAAATTACTTCCAGTGTCTTAAGTAGTGACAGGACCATCTATGTTTTCAGGAAATGTTTCTTTGATATAAATGTAATTGGCTACCAAACTATCTGCTGTGTTACAAAATGGGAATAGTGTTCCGTGTAGCTTATCAAGACACCCTTAAATCAAGACATTTTTATTTTATTTCACTAACTTTTTCATAAGGAAGGACTTGTTCCTGTTTAAAGTATACATAGGAAATACCTCTCCTCTGCATGGCAGACTATCCAACACAGAATGTCCAAAGTCCACTCTGACAACTGTTCTAAAACCAAAAGCTCTGATTCTACTTTCTGCTATGAAGTAACAGTGATGCCTGTTTAGAGATCAGAAGCGCCCAAGCTTCTCACATTGCAGTCTGTGAACAGAAATATAACAAATGAACTATGTAAAATATCCATCGTGACATGGTCTGGTGTCAATTAGCATTTCCTGATTCTCAAAAGGATTTATCCATTTATGGGCTTTAAAATACCTCTCCTCCACAATCTGGGCACAGAATACCAACAAAAGTCCTTGTATGTTACAACTATGCTTTGAGTAATATTTTACTTTTATTTTTATCCTGGGCCTTCTTTTCTATGAAGCAGCATTTATTTATCCTAAACCTTGCAACATGACATACACAGAACAAATACTATAAATATACTTGAGATGTTAAATGCTTCAGGCAACTCAAATGAGTAGGAGGAGTTAAGCGGGAAACTATTGCTGGTCTTATTCTTTCAGTTTTGTTTTTCTCCTGCCCAAGTATGCCATGCATACAGTTTTATAAATAAACAAATAAACAGATAAATAAATAGGCAAGCTTTCCTTTGCCATCACCTTCCATGGAGCTGAGGAGTAACTATAGGTTTCTTTTTTTGCTTCAGCTCATTATATTCATGCAGTCCAAGGACAGCACCTTCTGCAGCCGATTGTGCATCTCCACAGGGGTCTACTTCGACACAAGGGATCTCCAGGTCTTGGATCTGCCTACAGCCAACTGAAAAATACATTACAGAACTAGTAGTCCAAGTATTGCACAGAACAGCAAAACAGGTGTCCAAGATGATCATTATGACATTTCAAGGAAAAAATAATTTTAACTCAAGATATCTGAGTTTGTAAGTCAGTCAATTAAAGAGATCGTGCAGTAGAATAATTGAAAATGCTAATGACATATACTGACAAATTGGACTAAACATATCACCTGATGAATTATAATGATTCAAGCATTTCACAAGAATAAAAAAGAAAGTTCACAGTTGTTCACAGCTCATTCTACAGCAAAGCAAAGCTCTATCATTCTGGATTACTATGAATTATGACTACCTACAGGCAGCAGAAATTTGCCATAACTTATATTTTTGCCAAGAATATGACTACTCATCCTTCCAGATGTTATTTTTATAAACAAACAAATTCCATAAATTCTGTTTTGTACCCAAATAATTTAACAATCTTTTGGCAGCTACAGGTTAGTGATTTGGACATAAAACTTTCATCCAGTCAGAGATTATAAACTCTGTAGTGAGAACTCTTTTTATTCTTGTTTTATACACACTTAGATGCAGCAGTCATCCTTGATTAAAATAAAGGCCTCCTCTGCCTATGACAGATAACATACTGAACCATACTGCTGATGTTGTGAAAGATATTAGCTTAAAACACAAATATCTTAGTTATGGACTAAGCGGTAGAAGGAAATGTATGTGCATACTTAAGTACAGAGTGAGCACAAAGTGAATCGGTGATGCTCTCAGGCTTCAAAGTAGTAATTAGACAAGTGCTTTTTCAGTATCACTCTGTTTAGAAAAGTTATTTGATACAAATAACTGCAGTTACCTGTCTGCAGATTTGATTTACATGCTCCATAATTCTTTGCTCACTAAGGAAAAATTTACATGAATATCACTGACAAGTAAATGCATTTACCAAACCAGGCAGTAAGTTGTGCATTTCAAAACAAAAGCATATCTAGACTGGCTCTTCAAAAATGGAGCATGCTGCACCACTGCAATTGTTTTATAGACAAAATGCTTCAGAAAATTTAATAGTTAACCTGCAACAGCAGCACGAATATTTTCTTTGCCTTCATTCCAGTTTTCTTGGTCATTTACTCCAGCATTCTTCTTACCCAAGCCAACTACCACCACACTCGGAAAGTCCTAGATGAAGCCAACACACAAATGGATTTGCTTTCCTCATTGTTACAGCAGAATTGTTATAAAGACTTTACTTTCCAAACCAACCAAGCACAGCACTAAAATACATTCAGTACTTTTTCTACAATAGGCACGTTTCGTTAGGAGTGCCTGTATGGTGCCACTGTCCTGTGCTCCCAATCATTTTCCACAGGTATGCAGCCAGTTACTCGGTTATCCAGTTAATAATTATGTGCATTGCAGCAGACTGGGCTTTATGCTCAACATGTAGTAAATTTGATACTCATAAAAGTAAGCAAGCCTAAGAGTCCTTGGAAAGCAGATCCAGCTTTCCAGCTGCAACAAAGGCCAGAACTGAGCTGGAGAACTGTAACCTTTCTGGCACAGTACTATGTTCAAGGAAATAAAACCACTTTGAAAGCTGAGTCTGTTAGCTCATCTCAGGAGCCGTGCTGGCATGATTTGACAGGTAGCAAACCAAAGCTGCACAGAGGTACACCTCTCGGGAACTCAGGAAAACAACGTAGCACAGAAGACTAAATGCTTGCCTTATAAGCTGCTAGCAGAAGGTAAAAAGGAAGAAGTAGCAAAGATAAAAGGAGCCTTATAAGAAGGAAGTCAAATTTGTATAAAACTCAAAGTTTTATATGTGAACATATATATACATATATTTCCACAGCTCTGAAGAGAAATGAAGTTAATCTTAGTCTTTCTCTTCCGTCTCAGTCAGCCTCTAACAATCATCTTTCAAACCACTGCACTATAGTAAAATCTGTTAGTCCATAAGATGCTGAAACTTGTTTTAGCTTTCCAGAAGGTCAGTGATTCCAGTTAACATTGTTTTAGTTACCACTATTTTGCAACACACTTAGAGTGTGTAAGGCCAAATTCTCCTGTCTTCTTTTGCAGATTCACTACCCACTTCAGAGCCTATCCAGTATGCAGAACAGGGATAACAGGATCCTTAGTGCACTCACTCAACTTCCATTAAATTTCTGAGAGCCTTTTTGCTGAGTCCAGTGTCAGCTGCATGGGGTGTCCGCACAGGAATTTATACATGGTAAGTAATACTCCCTACAAATGAATTTATTTCAGGTTATTTAAGTAGTCCAAATATAAGATTTATGTACTTAGATAGGGACACATAGTATCATTACATGCCTGACTAGGCCTAGCTACTACTCCAAAAAGGCACAAATAGTATCATATTGGCCAGCTTCACATGCGTGCAGTAGATGAATTAGGGCTTCTCAAATGGCACCAAAAGCCTGATTCTGAGCAGATGACTCCCCATCTCACACCTCTGTGATCTACTATGTCTGTGCAAAGTCCTGCTTGAAGAACACTCCCACGTCTTGTTTTCAGAGGTTTCAAGCACACAACTTTGACACCTCCGATGAAAGATTACGATGGGACTACCTTGATTTAGAACTGTCATGTACGGAAGGTCTTTGCACCTATTGGTACACCCCCAGGCACTCACTCCTCCTGGATGCAGGAAGCACAGTAGAATCATAGAATATCCTGAGTTGGAAGGGACCCACAAGGATCATTGAGTCCAAATCCTGACCCTACACAGGACATCCCAAGAATCACATGATGTGCCCGAGAACATTGTCCAAATGCTCCTTGAACTCTGGCAGGCTTGATTCTGTGACTACTTCCCTGGGGACCCTGTAGAAGTCAGATCCAAAACTGCTGTGTTTCAGCTCATTCAGTAAGCAGCTATTCAGTGTAGAGCACCTTTGGTGCAGACTCGTTTACATCCTCTCAATTTGCAACACAGCAGAGGGAGTACAGGGCTTTGCAAAAGGCCATGCAAACATGGGTAGTGCAGAACAGGAGGCTTCAATAAGAACTACATTTTTGTTGAGAGAGGCAAGAGGGGGAAAGAAGAGCAGGCCATTTATAAAAGCACAGCAGTGAACTTAGCTTAAAATTAGATGCAAGAGCAAACTTCACACATTAGCACACAAAAATGCTAAGTTCGTACCTGATGCAAACCATGAAATATGCGTGTTTTGCCTTTCTTCAAAGGTGGCCCACATCTAGGACACAAAAAGAATCCTTCAATACGAAAGTCCTTACTGGTGATAAGTCTTATGGTACCACATTCACTCCACAACCATGCAGTGCGCCACACAAATGTACTGGGATGCTTGGCTCAGTGCTCATTCACAGTCAGGTCCCTACAGAGGACAGGTCCCCTGAAACATCTTGCACGTTTCCTCAGTGCTTAGTTTTATCATGGGAATTCCCCTCCAAACTGTTTGGCCTGGTAGAAGCAAATATCAGCCTGACAGTTATACGGACACAAACACTAATAATGAAAAAAAAAAAAGATCATTCCCATTGGCGTTTGTAAGTACTTTAATCCATTTCAGAAGCTTATCACACACTTACAGGGACAGAAGGTCTCTCAGCTTCCCAGATACGAGTCTATCAAAAGCATCTCCTGCACTAGTGAACTGGGCACCACCATCATCCTTTTCACTTGAGTAGACTCCCAGAACGAGACCCTAGAAAAGGACACACATTAATGTAAACAACACAAAATTTGGAGACCCATCAGAGGCAGCAAGCACACTGTTCAAACCATTGCTACTTCTGCATATATTTATCTCATTTTATCTATTTATCTAACACGATGCACAGAGCAACACCTGGTAAACCAGGATCAACTACTACAACTACTTTCAAGTGTGAAAAAGAAATTAGATACGACATAATTAAAGTTATAATAATTTTTCCGAACACATAGAGATAAATAAAGACAAAAACTCTTCTAATCAGTAATTTTAAGTGCAAAAGGGCTTCTCCGCCCCGCTTCCCCCAACTCAGATCTCCATCCAGGTGCACCCAGGAGGAGCACAAGGAGTCGCACCCCTCCTGGCTCAGCTCCGGGGGGCACAGCGACCCCGCTCAGCCGTGAGCCGCAGGACCGAGCGGGAGGAAGGGACCCGTTCCCACCGCCGCCTCCTCCCGCCCCGGCTCAGCCCCTCACCTTCCCGCCGGCCCCGTGGCTGTAGCCCCGCGGAGCGGGACCCTGCGCCGAGCAGCTGCAGGCCAGGGGCAGGTCCCGGCTGAGGCGGCGCGCAGCCACCCTCCGCACGCA
Organism: Neopelma chrysocephalum; assembly: GCF_003984885.1. Lineage (NCBI taxonomy): Eukaryota > Metazoa > Chordata > Aves > Passeriformes > Pipridae > Neopelma > Neopelma chrysocephalum. Next base: position 7,117,602 of record NW_020897731.1, on the reverse strand, counting down.
GGGCAGCAGCATGGCAGGCAGCAGAAAGGGAAAGGAAAGGAGGTAAGCAGGAAGGCAAGAGCACCGCCCGGCCTCGGCGCGCCCAGCGCCTCATCAGCCGGCGCCGCGCGGGGCGGTGCCCGCGGCGGGGAAGGGCCGGGATTGAGGGCGGGACGCGGGAGCGCTTGCCGGGTTAGTACCCTGAACGCCGGGAGCTGGGTGTTTCTGCTTGTGTCGGGAAGGTGGTCCGGATTCTCATAGCATGCTCTAGATGAGTAGGCGCACTTCTCTTTGGGGTTTATCACAGAGTTAAAAAAACAGCCCTACTCTGCTTACTGCACGTTTAATTTGTGTACTGAAGATTAAAATGTAAATTACTTAGGAAAAAATAAAGCTTTATTGCAAACGCACATTGTTTTCTAAAAGAAAACAGTACAATCCCAGATTGAAATTACAAGGGGAAAAAAAAAAGGAGTGGTAAGTGAAAATAAAATTAAAAAAACCAAACAATAAGAATGACTATGGTTATATTTTATCAGGAAAAATTACACTGGAATACTCGGTCATCACTGTAATGTCAGAAGTGGATTTATGCTTCTCTAGTAAAAGCACTGTATTGAAAAGAACTGTTTGGAGTTTACCAATCATTATTTTATTGTCAGTTTGAAGGACAATGAACACGCACTGGACTTTAACATCAGGTGATCCAGATTTTTTTTTGTTTCTTTCGTTCCCTGCCCCTGAAGTGCGAAACATAATAGTAATAGATAATAAATAATTCATTTTTATATGTGAGAATCATACACCTTGCTACACTACGAATAACAATGTTTGCTTTTCCATACATTTGTAACTGAAGTTAGGCTATTAGACCAGCAGAACATGATGAAGAAGGAGCTGGGCCTGTTCTCTAGAAGCCCATTGACCTTCTCACCCAATAGCTTTTTCCATGAAGTGGTACAGAGAGAAATAACGTGTTTTGTTAAGGACAGCGGCACTCAGAAACAATGACTGAGGAAATTGCATCCAATTTGATTTGTCTTGTAAAATTTCATTTTTTAACATTAAACCATTTAGAGAAGCAAAGTGGTAATTGGTTTTTAGCTTCATTTATTTTGGCAAGGCTCTTGGATACAATGAACAGTTTCTTAGTCCGTTGAAGGATGGCTCCATAGTTTCTCTACATACACAGCACTTCTGTATATTATTCTGCACATACAAATTAAGTGGGTATTTTTGGGGTAAATGAAGTTGTTTTTAATTTTATGGAAAGATAGGATTGGACCCATCATCTCTTCAAAATTCTGGGCAGGTATTGCTCATAAATGTTCTCATTCAGGATTTCGATTCTTCCAAATTAAGAAGTGCCCCCAAAATATTAATTTCCACACGTAAAGCATGACTATGATGAGATACACTATATTAAGTGTAACTAAAAGGTGTGTAAATAAAGTAGATCACACATATCAAGCTGAACATTTTTGAAAGTAGTTTATGATGTATGAGGGAGAGCTGAAAACGTCTAAGCGGTAGACTTACCTATTGTTACCTGAAGGTGTGCTTTGTAATTGTACATCTTAAAACATGTATGATTGCATTTAACCTTTTTTCCCCAGAAAAAATTTCCCAGAGCAAATATTCTATACATTGTCCTCTCAGTGTGTCTTAGCTTGAACTGAGACAACATGTGCAGCTGAAAGGTTAGTTTGGCGTTACATCTTTTCCATTCAGTGGAAATACTTCTGCTCACTCTGAAGTGAAAATACTATCTTCTCATAAGTTACAACACAGTCATTAGGTGATAATGGTATTAGGTCATTCAGCTCGTGCAGCTACAGTATCCCATAATCATACTTCCTCACATCTGCTGTGAGAAATCTTTTTGAAGTATACCTCATTGTTGAATTCATTCAAACCAAGAAATTACAAAGCTGATCAGCCCAGCCATTCCTTTTTAACTTCATGTACACAGTGTACTCTATGGGTTACTGTGGCCTACCTAGGAATCCACTCCAACAAATCTTTAATCTTGTCCTCAACCAAGTAGTTCCATGGCTCTTATTTGATAAGGTTGGGGGTGGAGGGGAGTTTGGAGGGCATTAAGAAGTTCATTATCAGTATGAAAAATATGTTGTAATGCATGCAATATTAACACTACTGAAAAGCATTTCCAAAGCGATCACTTGAGGATTTAAAGATCTGCTTCCTTTTCACTTCCTAAAGAGAATTGTATTTAGTAAAGGTTAAGTTACATGTCACAATATAATTATTTCTGTAAAATAATTACTTCTAAATTATATATGTTCATAGAACAATTACAAATTACAAGTATTACATTTTCTACTTGCATAATCATGCTGCACTTTTAAGTTCTTCTGTTTCAGAGCCACTCAGAATTTTCTGGGAGAGGAAAGTGGTTGTACCCCAGAGGCATCTGTGGACAGTTTTCTGGGCAATACTGTGCTGTCACTATCTAAGGCACCTTTGTAGACTGGGTTTGTCTGCTGCCTATCCATGTACTGGGTATTGTACCATCTTCCTGGAGTTGTGGCCCAGGGTATAAACTGAGTGAAAGCACCAGTAAAATTAGAGCAGTAAAGTAAGTAGTTGCTATAAACTAGGAATTACTTTTTCTACTTTATTGAGTCTCCTTTATGCTAAAATTGTAATAGTGCCCTAGACTTATCATAACTTTCCATCTATCTCTTGAATTTTTATGTGACTTTAAAAAAATAAATCAGTGCTCCTAAAAATCTCATGGGTAATGCTGTCTTGAAGAAGACAGGTTATTAGGGACTACTGCAGAGGCACCCTCACAAATTTCTGCTTCACTCATAATCCTGCTAACCTTGAAGAGCCAAAACCAAAGATGGTAGAGGCCACCATAACCATGCTTAATTGCATGTTCTTTACTCAAATATTCTTTCCTCATGACCCATGAACTGGTTGAATCCCTGTCAAAATTATGGTACTTCCTAAGAAAGTAACTTTTCCATCTATTTAACCATTTTTATTCATTTTAATAGTTTCATCATACATCACTTTTACCTGATTTCAGACAAACCTAAGAACTGACAAGGTTCTGAAGATAATTAATCTGTCAGATCATTATTTTCTATGTTATCTAAAAGCACTATTACTTAAAACCTGTTCACTTTTCTTCCAAAAGCTGCCATGAAATCTTTATCTAGCAGCTAATAATTTTTTTTTAGACTAATAGCATCCCATAAACTTTACATTTCTCACTTCTTTCCCTTGTGGGGTTGGATAATTTCTGTTTTAAAAACATTTCACACATACTTTGCCTGTCCTGCCTCTTAGCTTTAGCCTCACAGATGCTGTTTTCTTTTTCAATATGGTATAGCATTATCAAATATATCTTATATGTCCTTCTCAACATTTTCTAGATAATTAGGTGAAAGTAATTGGCAAATGTTCATTCTTTCTGTTTTGAAACAACCTTTCAGAGACTTGTGATAACAAATTTTTTTCTAAACAAAGAAGAGACTTGGTTTTGATGAAATCATATTTCACCTTAATTTTCTAAAGGTTTTAAAGTGTGACTTTTCTAAAATCTGAGAAACAGCATATATATACTGCAGACAGCAGTCAGTTTTGAGAATAATGGTATTTATAGCATTTGTGTTTTTCTTTTTTCACAGACATGTTAATTGCTGGTATTGTAGACTGACATCTTTACTAAGTTGATAACTAAACCATCCATCCAAATCAAAGGTTGAAGAGCCAAGAAGCTGTTTCTTTTACAACAGTTCACTTAACCCAAGTAGTTTTGTATAGATTTATTAGTACATGATATCTTCTGCTGTAACATTCACTTCTTCTGTTTTAGGCTTAATTTTAGGAAAATTAATCCCACTGATGGCTATTAGCAGCAAATTCACTGCATGTGCTGTGGCACTTGCCACACAAATCCAAAAACAGTCTTCAAAGCGTTCTTCTAAGATAACAAACCGAAAAACATTTTCCCGAAAGTTGGCAATTCTTTCTGTGAGGTGATGAAGTTTCACAGCAGCCATAAAGCTGGTGACTGCAAGTACTACAAATCCACCTGCAACAAAATGAAAGAAGTATTCACCCTTGTTATCAAATCAAAATGACAGACATTTTGATTGTGCTTCAAAAGACTTACTGAATACAACAGTGAGCAATATACAGAGTAGGGATAGACATAGGCATGGCTTAAACACCTTATTGTATGGGCAAACATGATACCAGTGTTTGTAATAAAGTCCTTTTATCAGTGACATAGAACCTAAAGGCTGGCATTCATAGCTCCTGTTAAATGTTGACTAGACACAATAAACGAAGATGCCACCTGGCAGTTCTGTTTAGATAGATGAGAATTCACTCTTAACTTCATTTTATTTACAAGTATTCGAGTCAACGAGATATTTAATAAGGCAAGAGAGGGAACTTTTACCATTTTGTATGAATGTGACTAGTAAAAAGTACTGGTAAATGACTTTACCTGCAAGGAAGTTCCAAAGGCATACCCCTGCTGGACCTTTAATAGCCCGGTAAGGAACTTTTATTGCATTAAGAATGCAGAATCCAAAAGTGACCAGAGAAAAGCAAATGGCCACACAGAGGAACATTATGATCATCACATGCAAGCCTGTATTCAGCTTTTTCACCATGTGTGGGAAAACTGTCAAGAAAAAAGAATCAAATATTAAGTATGTAGTTTTTCTTGATGACGGTAAACATCACACTGTGCTGCTGCTTCAAACTCAAATTATACTATTTTATAATTTTTACAGAGGTGTTCAATTCAGCTAGTTACACACATCTTAGTTCATGATGTTTTATTTTTCAGTATATCAGACAAACCAGGGATATTCTGCTACAGGTATAATCCTTTACATAGGGTCTGCGAATAAGGATTCAGGCTTAAGTCCTGTTTATTTATCTGGCTGTGTTAATGTCTTTATCACCACTACTGTATTGTCTGCTCTTTTTCATCTCTGTTCCTCAAACCAAACTCATGGTTTTGAATTTCCCATTCCTGTGCCATGCTTTCAGTCTTATCCCTTTGAAGGCTGACAGTCCCAGTTTCCTTGTCCAGGCCCTTGCTGCCTCAAATAGTATGACTTCTTTCTGTGTTTATTTTCTCGCATTCTTTCTCTCTCTCCCTTTCTTCACTGCTGGCTCAAGTGAAATCTGCCCTGATTTCACACTTCTAATCCCACAGGTTTTCACTTTAAGTTTCCGATTCCCTTCTTGGTTTCTCATCTAGTGTTTATGACTCCTTTATGCTTTTCTGGGTGTCTGGCAGAGTTTTAGCTACACCTGTAGGAAGCTTGTAAAGTATTGCAGTCAGATGGGCTTTCAGTGAAGTGCTCACATGTTCTGCTATAGACATGAGCTCTCCCTCAGCAGCCTGTCACTCATCTGTCTCTAAAGAGTGATAACTTTCTTGGTTTTGTCTTCACAGACTCAATTACTTAACTGGGGGGCCAGATTGGCCAGCAGCAGGGAAATGTGCACCTGAGTATTTAGTTTATCCTGCAGCCCTTTAGTAAGAGAAGCAGAAGAAATGTGAGTAGGGAATTGTAGGTGACATGCTGACTGATGGGAAAGAGAGAGGCTGATCGAGAGGAACCCTAAAATACAAGGTGATCAAGAAGAGCCCTTCAGGTAGCGTAGCACTGCACACTCATACATGTTTTGAAGAATTTACTGCTTAATTACTAAAAAACTTCTAAAAGGAAGGTACCTTGTGTTATAAACAAATAAACAGATTGCTTCCTGTGCTTCATAACTGAAAAAAAAAAGTCTAAACAGGCCACATAAAAAGTAGGCAACAATAAATGGTAGATGTAACAGTGAGCATTAGGCATACAATTTGGTCATGACATGGCAGAATTCTAGTAGATTATGTAGAAAAATTCATACTGTACAAATTCCATACAAAAATTCAACAGTTCTACCACTTCAGTAGCTCATTCTGGGGTTGTAGTTGGGTCTGGTATATATGGGAGCTACAGAAGAAACTCCAACAAGAAGAAAGGAGGGAAATAAATGAGAATCGGAAGTACATACGAGAAATGGGAAGCCAAAAACTAGCTTGCTATCTGACTGGAAAATAAATAATAATGGCCCATCTTCGCGAACGAAGATTTGGGGAAAGGTCTTTTACCTTTCCAGCCTGCGCAATGGATTTTTTTAGGTGAGACACAGCCTGCGCTGAACTGAGCCCACCCTTTAATCCTAAGGTTCATCTGCCGGGGCCAAGCAAGCTTGGACAATGGCAGTGAGGTCCTCAGGACGTAGGTTTGTTTAGAGTGTCCTTCTCATAGATGGATGGCCTCACAGGGCTAACGGGTTCCATCTGCCCGGGAGGGACTGGGAATCGAACCCGTGGTCGCAGCAGTGACAGTCCTGCACGCTAACCACTAGGCCACCAGGGGTCCCTCGACTGGAAAATAACTGGCAGTGTAACAACAAGGCACATAGAATTAAGCCTTCCTACAAACCACTGGCAGTGTAACAACAAGGCACATAGAATTAAGCCTTCCTACAAACCAGCAGAGATTTTTGAGTAGTTGTAAGGATTATTTGGTCTCTTTTCTGAGGCTCTCAGCCAAATCTCAAAGACCTGACCAGTGACTCTGGCTTAGTATGCAGAAATAAGAATCCACAGGAAGGATATTGCCATGGAGGCTCCTGGCACATTTCAGCAGTGTTTGCTATGCACAGGCAAAATGCCTGGCTTCCCCAGCTCGTTCTCAGGGCTTGATTCAGCTGTCAAAACATAAGCATTTTATGCCAACTTAGATGCCTTAGGACTATCATAACAACCACGTGGGTCTAACATACATGCTGCATTATGTATGGGACACCTCCAGAAGTAGTAGCTGGAGACCAGATGATACACCTTGAGGAGTACAAAATAGTACTGGATACCTGTTATGGCAATTGAGTCATGCTGTCAACTGTCCCAGCTAAAAAAAGAGTGTGCCAGCCATAAGCCTAGTCTAGTTAACATAGTGAAAGGCATTGTACTAGTAACAGTAAATTATTGCAAATTCCAAAGTGTCAGAGCTACTGCAGTACTGCAGTGTTTGAGGTGCTAGCCTTGTTTTGCTCTATGTGATGTCCATTTATGTTAACTCATTTCCCAGGAAAAGTCTCACAGTTCTTGCTCCCCAGTAAGTTCAGAATGCTTGTAGATTAAGGGGGACATTCAAAGCGAAAAAAGTCAGAGTGGGTTCTGCTCATCCTTGTGCAAAAGTATTTAACAACTTTGTGTACTGTTGTTTGAAACCAGTACTGTGAAAATATCAAACCTAATAGTTATTAGAATATTTAAAAGGGAAAATCTCTGGGCTACTTGTTGACCTAAATGCATATTTGTACCCATCGCACTTAATGACCCGATTTTAGAGTTCTAACAGGGAGAATTCTTACTAGCTTCAGTGACAGCTTTATTAAGGAGTATAGGATCATGTACTCCAAATATGAATCGATGTAGTCCAGAGTGATGGTGGAACCTTAGGCCTTCCTCTCAGGTTACACAGTAAAAAATCAGAAAGTTTATTAAAGAGTCCGGAAGGTTGTACAGAGGTTTAAAGGAGATTGGCTACTTTTTTCCTCATTCTCTCTGACAGGGTAGGGTGAGAGAACTGAGACTGGATGACCATGACTGCTATATCCATGTCATGAAGTTGCAGCTGCAGTCAGAGCTTGAGCAAGAACTTGGTTATGGCAAAAGCAGCAAGTCTAAATTCACCCAGCTTAACAACTGGTCATGCTGATCTAAGCAGAGGTTGCTCTGGTTCTTTTCTCCATTCCTTCTGAAGTCCCACAGTCCTGCCTGCCTTCAAGTTTTTATAGAGGTGCTTGTTGTGTAGTCAGCCACAATCCTATAGGAAAACAACTATTTTTTGGTAGGTTAATTTTTTTGGCCACCTTAACTTCTGAACTACACCACCATAACTAGCAGAGACATTGCAAAGGATAGGGCAGTATAGCACTGCTGTGGGCTAGGGAGAGGGTGAGACTGCAGCAGCTTCAACTCATATTGGTTTAAGTTGCAGTCAATCTGCACACTGAACTAAAAATCTTCAATGCAAATTATCATTTTCTCTACAGCACAGAATGAGTGAAAGTTGGAAATCATCCAAAGTACAGCTGAGTGCTTTTGAGACCTCAAGAAAATCTTTTATGTTAAAAGGAATAAGTTTATAAGAGTTTCTACATTTTTTAAGAGTTCAGCAATTTTTTCTCTCCAAAGTTAGCAGAAAAGAAGGTAAAAATTTCTTCAACATGTTAATAAAGTTAGCAGTATCTGCTATGGCAGACATTTGCATTAGGACAGCTAGAGAAATACAGAGATGTGGCCAGCTAAATAAATCTCTGCTTCTTAAAGGGAAAAAAACTCAGAGAAGTACAACAGAGAAGGTAAGGACAGAGAGATGGCAGAGAAACACTTGGCATGGAAAGAGTCAGTCAAGGGGAAAGTGTGATTTACAGGGTCATCTCCAGATGCTTTTCACTCCATGAGGCTAAAAGGAAACTCTCCATCTAGCCTTAGGGATTTTTTTCCCCGTCTTGACTCCAGGATTACAGAACATAACTGGGAGCAAAAAGCGTGCTTGAAATGATAGGGATTTTATATTCACATTCAGACACCAAACCATAATGACCACAAGTCAGCCACAAATTTATTTAATAATAGCGATTTGCATTCTACAAGGTCTGTAAGCAAAAAGAATAGAGTGCTATATTTGAACTAGACATTAGACAAAAGATTCAACCAAAATTGTACTTACTTGTGAATTTGGAACGCCTCCCGCCCAACCCACACTGGCGTATTTTGCCGCCCCGAAAGAGTCCATAGTAAATCTCTCCAATGAACTTGACCAGCTCTGGATCTGTGGCATTGACCAAATCAGCTCCTGTTTTGCAAAGAATCTTTCCTGTCATCCACTTTGGGGTCCCCATTGCAACAACAATTAAGATAAAAGACACAAAACTTATTAGAGAAGCCAAGGCGAATAACGTCTTTTTAAAGCAGCCAGGCATCCTAGTACTTTCAAGGGATCATCTCCAAGGCCTCTCTGCATCAGTCAGGCATATTTCCCATTTTTTCTCATGCTCCAAAATCCACAGCTGAATAGCAGGCATTTCAAAATACTTCTCTTTGTATTTTGAAGCTCCAGCAATTAATCTGTACTGTTAAAAATCAAAGTCTAAAATACGTTTTGCTGCGACAACATCCTGAAATGGCTGCAAGTAACAGCTTCATTATGCTGTAGTGCAGCGATGCTTCTTTCTGCAGCAAGTAATCCTATCTCTATCGCCTGGCTAATGTTTCATCAGAGGCTTAATTGTCGTGTTCAAATGACATCAAGTTCTTTACTGTAACCTCGTGTGAAGAAAACTAGAAGAATCCAGTTTTTTAGATTATTTTAAAAAGCGGGTAAACAGCTGTGTGCAAGGGGCAAAGCATTAAAACCACATAATTTGGCCAGAGGATTCGGCTGGCACCTCAGCCGTGCTGAGCTACCTTCTCCCGGCCCTTGCTCCCACCCAGCCTCTAAATGTCACAGCTGTCAGAGCTCCCGCGGCCGTCCATGCGCTCGGAGCGGTGTCATCCATCGCTAAAGCCTGTTAGCTGAGGGACAGAAGTGATGTGTCTGGAGTGCTCTGAATGACAGCGGGGCGCGCAGAGCCCCCCGCAGTCGGGGAGGCCCGACCAGCCGTGCCGTAGCCCAGGTGCTCGAGGGCTGCAGCGGCGCAACTCAAGCTACAGGTGCGATCCAGGAGTGCTAAAGGAAACCGGCCGTAATTGCCAGCACTTCTACGGTTACCGCTACTCGAGCCCTGCGGGGACCTTCATAACCACTAATTAATTAATTAACCCCTGCAGTATCCCTGGGGGCAAGTAACAGAGTCCGTCGCTGTGGCTTGGACGAGGCCCCGGGACTTACGCTCCCGGCTCGGCACGGTCCCGGGCGGGCAGAGCCGGATCCTCCCCTCGTACCACCCCCGGCCGGCGCTGCCGCCCCTCTCCCGCCCCTTGGGGCGGCCGCATCCGCGGGCGGGGCCGGGCCGGGCCGGGGAGCAGCGGCGGAGCCGGGTGTGACAGCGGGCATGGCGGCGGGCAGGGTGCTGGTGTACGGGGGCAGAGGGGCACTGGGCTCCCAGTGCGTGCGGTACTTCAAGGCCAAGAACTGGGTAAGCTCCGGGCCAGGAGGTGGCGAGGCGGGGGAGCCCCGCCGGGGGGAGCGCCCCTGCCCCTCCGGGCCGGGCGCTGCGGGGCCGATAACGCGCCTTCCTCTCCCGTCGCAGTGGGTCGCCAGCATCGACCTGGCCGAGAACGCGGAGGCCAGCGCCAACGTGGTGGTGAAGGCCACCGACTCCTTCCCCGAGCAGGCCGAGCAGGTGGGTCGGCGGCGGGCGCGGAGCGGGCAATGCCGGGCAGGGAGGTGGAGCGATGTACTCAGCCTCCCCCCGAGTGTGTGCATCCCTTCTCCCGAGCGATGCTCTCAGCCTCCCCTCAGGTGTGTGCAACCCTTCTCCCGCGGCTGCGGGAATGGGTCCGGCCTCATGCGGGAATCAGGAGCCCGGCCGGTGGCGGTTCTGCGGCCGTACCGCGAGCCCCAAGGTCCTTATGCTTCTGCTTGTCGTTTCTTTTTATTTTTTATTTTTTTTTGGTAATTCTTTTTAACTGCACGTATACGCAGAAAGATCCTGGATATTGGAGATTCAGCACATAAGGCAGTTTGCTTTGTTTTTGTCTTTGTGACTTTAAAAGTTTCAGACTGAACCAGGTGACTGTAATGAAGATGGATAAGGACATCCTAAAATGCAATGCTTCTTTTAAATATCCTATCTTCTAAATGCACTGTGTATAGGTAGATGGTGTGCTCAGAGCACTGAGAGATTCCTAGGGAATGCACAAAGGTAAATATAGGAGACTCTAAGCTAGCCTAAAAACTGTTTTGTTTTTTTTCTCGACATATAGGATCTATTTTTTGAATTTTAACTTTTGAACCTATTTCTTTTACTGATAAACTGAATCTCTAGACAATATGTTTTCTTTATAGCTATACAACTCTTAAGGCTTTTAAAGAGTAATGTAGACTATTTGCAACACAATTTTCTCTGCACTTTTTTGAAAACCAGTGGATTTTTGTTCTTTTGTTGAGAGATTAATTGTTTGCTTTTCACTTAGGCAGAGAAAATTCATGGGCAACAAATTCATTACCGATTGTGAAGTCTTATATTTGAAAGAGAAAAAGATATAGGATATCTAAAACCATACAAACTCAAATTTAGGGGTCAGACTCAAAGTGATGGTTGTGGTCTAGATAGAAGCAATAAGAAGGCTAATCTTTAGTTCTTCATCTCTGACACTGTCATCAAAAGTGACACCAGTAGTCCTGATCAGACCTGGAGTTTCATTTCCCATGTTGAACAGCACCATACCCAGAAGAGAACTGGTCAAAAGTAAGTCAGTAATAATTTTTGTTAACGATATAGATAAGGGTCAGATGTTTCAATCTTGCTCAGGTCAGTTATTTCCAGTGGCATCACACACTGTATAGTCTGACTTTCATTGGCCTGACAGTCATCTATAGTTATCTTTCAACATAATTATTTTGTTTTGAGTTCGTGGCTCATAAATATTTATTTTCTATAGCTGTTTAAATTGTTGTGTGTTGTTTTACTTAATTATATAGGTGGAAAAAAGTAACTTTAAGGCATTTGCGATATTTACTCCTTTACCTTATTGACTCAATGTTTTCAGTATGTTTTTGTTCTATGTATTGAAGGTGACAGCAGAGATTGGAAAACTTCTTGGTGAAGAAAAGGTGGATGCGATCTTGTGCGTAGCAGGAGGATGGGCTGGAGGCAGTGCCAAAGCCAAATGTAAGATTTTGGTAGACGTGCTGGTAAAAACATGAATGATATCTGAAAGGAATCCTTAAAAATCATGGTAATAAAGGTATTTGAGATTATCTTTCTTTCCAAGTACAGAAGAGGACAAGAGCATGAAAGTACAAAATAGCTTAGTCACAGTGCTTCTTAGTGCTTCTCTGAATTTTCCTTGGCCGTTAAATTTGCACAGCACTTCATTTCCTTAGTGGTGTTTGTTGACACACCAATTTTTATTAAAATGGAGGAGTTTCAGCACTGTTAAACTGACTTTGCCAAGGTTACCTGTGTCAGGCAAGTTGCAAAAGACAGTGCTGAGTAGAAACATCGATATTTCCCAATTCATTCCTTTACAAATAGAAGCTCAGTGGCCTCCTGCAGTTCTCTGAGCTGTTGCTGTGCAATACAGTATTGGAAGGCACTGCCTAGTGACCCAAAATCATGCTACAGACAAAGCCCTTCAGATTAAAAAAGGCTTTTAAATATGTAATGTTCAGAGTGAAATTTTATACTTTTGCCACTACTTTAGAGATACAGGAAGAAAAATAGCTTTGTTTTCTGTCTGGAGTAAATCTGGTAAAATGTGTCCTTCTCTTCTCCCTTCCAGTTCAGACATTACAGGCTCAAAGCGAAAGAAGATACAAAAGACATAAATGTATATTTTACAGTGTGAAAGTAGAAAATGGTAGAAAGCATGTTCTCATAGTGCTTTTGCACTCTGTGGGACACTAAGAAAATTGGAATTAGAGGTCTTCCACCTTTTAGCTAATTTCACTAATTCTCTTTCTCATCAGCTTTATACAAAAACTGTGATCTGATGTGGAAGCAGAGTGTTTGGACATCAACTATTTCCAGCCATCTAGCAACAAAACATCTGAAGGAAGGTGGTCTCTTGACTCTCACAGGAGCTCAAGCTGCTTTATCTGGAACCCCAGGTAAAATGCAATGCATGATATCCCTGCACCGTGGCTGCAGGGACAACAACAGTTAGAGATGTCTGTTCGTCTGAGCATTCTTGTTTGTGAAGCAGCAGTTTCTCTCCCCAGTTGCTTGACTTCTAGTACAAATGGAAAATTGCTTCTGAAATATGTAAGGAAAGTGTAATTTTATAGTTAGCAATACTGAATTTCTCGAAGCTGGAGTGCAAACACATAAAATCAATATTTAAATAATATTTTACATGGTTTGGTGAAATGTAGTTGGCTAATATATGATATAGGAAAAAAAGTTTGGAAATGAAGACTAAGAAGCACACAACAAGCTGTAAGTGCTTAGATAAAGTTAATTTTCCTGTTTGTGTTCTGAAAGACAGAGTCCTTAATTGACCAATTTTTCTGTTGGTGATGACTCAACTGCTTTTCCTGTTCATATTCTGATTCCAGTCTACCTTTGCTTCAGACACAGATAAGCTTGTTGACTGTTGGCTTTGCCCTCTGCTAGCTATTTAATATGAACTTTATTGGATTTTTAATCTCGCTCCTCAACCATGTTGGTCTGCATGGAGGAAGAAATGTGGGAGCAATTTAAAATCAGAAAAAAAAAGGCACTGACACACAAACCCACAGGCAGCAAGAGGAAGGTTTGAGACAAATACTCCTATTTCCCAATCTTTTATTAGTGTCACTTCAACAATAGTTTTATGAGACACAGATACTAAGATTTTAAAACATATGCAATATATGAATATAAAACTGTTCAGGAAAACTGAATTTATGAATATAAAACTTTTCAGGAAAAATATGCTATATTTTCTAGTTAATGGTTTATCTTCTGTGTTTACAGCTGCATCTGTTATAGTCCAAAGATAAAAGGCTAATTTTGAGAAAATAAGCAGATGTACTGCTGACTGACCACATAAAAATGAGAAAATGTTAATTCTGGCAAACTTTCATGGTTTTTGGTTGGTTGGTTTTGGGAGGTAGGGACCACAACACAGGAATCAAAGTGATTTGCTTTCCTGTTTTGAACTAGCTGGTTTCAGCTAGTCTGGATTTTTCTAAAAATCACAGCAGTGCTTTGGGCAAACACATGCAACTTATTAACTTCAGGAAGAATTGGGAAAGAGTTGTTACTCAATTTCTGCAAATATGCCTTGCTAGGCTTGTTACTACCAGCCATTCTGGAAGAAACAATGTTTTTCTTGTTTGCTGTTAGTGTTATCTTTCTTTTCCTATGAGAAAATGTAGTCTCAGATAATGCGAACTGAAGAACGCTGAAAATTACATGAATAGTTACAGCAGCAGTGTGATAGTGATGGCTAAGAAATGTATTAAGATGAAAAGATTTAAGAAGACTTAGAGTGCTTGGTTTAGACAAGACGAGAATATGATAGCAATGCAAATATTTTTATCATAACAATAAAATAAGTTAGCTAGTGCTGTCCATGATTGCTCCTAGCAGAAATGGGTGCTATACAATATGTCTAACTGAATATAACAGAAATATTTCTACAATGCAAAATGCTTCTACAGGAACACTAGAAAGGGGCTGTATAGCTACATAGACTGGTAGAAAGAAAGATAGAAAGTACCTGACCTGTGTGCCTTATGCTCTCCTTGCTGTTGCTCCTGCACTGCTAAATACCATCTGCCTAGAAAGCAACAGTGTTTAGGAAGAAGTTTGCTTTCCCTGAAGGTTATTTAGCAATTTTTCTACCATGAGGGTTGGTTTTTTTTTTTTTTTTTTTCCATGGCTTTCCCTGAAGGCCCTGTCAGACCTGGAATTCTGACCAAGTGAATTACAGTTCAGGAGTGAAGTGAACTGTATATATTTGGGTCCAAAGCTGCAAATACTTTAGTCATATGATACAAATTAATGGATGATCACCTTAATAAAGTCTATGAGCATCTTTGCACTTACTGTTACATTTGTAAGGTCAACCCTGTAGGTCACATCCTTCAAAGCGCATTTTGGTTCATAACGAAATGTGCTTAACTCAGTAAGCTGCTTATTTCTATAGTGCTGAGTAAACTGAGTTTTGGGACTGTTCCTGGATGTCTAATGAAAGCTTTTGTTTCTTCCATTTTTTTGCTTTAATATATATGTTTTAATATGTTTTGAAAGGCTGATTCTGTTCTGGCTGTGGTAAGTGGCCTTAATAGTCACCAAACAGTCTTGAGTTTCTATCATGTTACTTATGATATTGAGAGCTGTTTCGATTGTGCTCTAATTTGCCTGTTTTTAATTGTTAGGGATGATTGCCTATGGCATGGCCAAAGGAGCAGTGCATCAGCTTTGTCAGAGTTTAGCTGGTGCCAGTAGTGGCTTGCCATCTGGTTCTGCTGCTGTTGCCATTTTACCGTAAGTAGTTGCTTAGTTGTCTCTGCCTGTGTTGTTTTATTTAATTACTGCTGTAACCTAGAGCCACATAGATATGCTTGTAGTGTACTGTTCACAGTACACAAACAGCTTCTCAGACCTCCTTACAGTTTCACAGAGAAAGTGGGTAATCTTGAAAGTGTGAATAAAATGATATCCAAGAAACCCTAAACATGATTACATTCCTTTCCTTTCCTTTGCAAAACTGTAGTGGATGTTAGGATTAAAATTTGATTCATTTTCAACCAGTTTGACTGTAGCCATGCATTAAAGTGTGATTTCTCTTTTTTTCAGTATAAACAGAACTCTAAAAATGTACTGCTATTACACAGACTTAGCTGTGTAATAGCAGTAAAGCAAAGGACTACTTGACACATTTTCACTCGGTTAAAGATGCTTCTCCATAAGGTGCTGCATATCTATGCTTGATTAGTAAAATTAGGTCACTTTGAGGATCTGTGAAAAGAAAAAGTTTAGCTTGTATTTGCCTGTCACAGTTTTCTTTTTGATGAGGAAAGCTCGAAAGAAGTGGATGGCTTAGTAGGTCTTCACTATGTCTAATTTTATCAATTCTGCTGCAAAAATTAGAAGTATTTTTCTTGCTAAGTCTGAATCTAAACCAGGACCCAAAAATAAAGACTAAAGACTCCTGTATGGGAATTTTGAACACTACCTGAATTCTCCCTGTTTTTGTTTTCCTCACACACACACTCCTAATGCACATGTCTTTAGGTCAGAGAGGAACGGCATAAAATGTGTTTGGATAATTGACAGCACCTTCCACTGGCATGCAGACTCCAAGATCACTGGATTTGTGCACATGCTGCTCTTGTGCAGTTCTCGTGCAAAATTCTGTCCTTGAGTGAATTTTTCCAGGGTAAATATACCTTGGATTGTCAACAGCATCTCAGTGAGGGAGTTGTGAAAAGTTCACCCCTTAATATCATTGTGTGTAGTGTAAATACATATAATCGAAGTCAAAACTTCCTATGTCTGTGCACTTAACCACTGCATTGGCAACTGGCATGAGGCTGTTTGAAAACATGGATGTAGTGCACATATGCTGTGCAGTGCATGTGAACAAGCATATTACTGCCACCCTGTCTGCATGAGAGAGGTGGGAAGGGAGCTGTGAGATATGTGATTGTCCTAATGGGCAACTCCTCTGTGAGCCAGAAAGGTGAGAGATTATAGGTTGGAGCTTTGGATAAACACTGAAACTGATGACTATATGCTGGTAACACACTGGGAGGATGCAAGAGAAATCCATACCACATGGTGTAAAAGTCAAGCATATGTTACAGCAGTGATATGAAGCAGGTGGTGCTCATCAGAAAAATGATTGTGTAAAGAAAAGGTTTGCTTATCTTTTTTAATCACAGGGTTACCTTAGATACACCAGCAAACAGGAAATCGATGCCTGATGCAGATTTCAGCTCCTGGACGCCCTTAGAATTCATTGCAGAGTGAGTATCCATGAGCAATTCCTCACTGAACCTCTTGAGGATGCATCTTAGTACATGTTCTTTTTAAATAGCTGCCTTGGATTTGACTGGGGTTTTTTCCTCCATCGTCTCCTCATTGTGTATGTTTCTAAATCACATTGGGTTTTATTGCACAGGCTTCTGAACTGGAGAAAATTAGCCCAACTCCATCAAGTTCAGCTTCTCTACACGAGTTATTTCAGCAAGGGAGATAGCCTTGAGGAGTTGGAAGCCAGAGAATCTCGTAAAGCCTGTAAACAAATTAAATTGCAGACAGCAGGTGAAGGAGACACCTGGCTTAAAGGTAAACTGCAAATAGGCATGTAAACTTGGGTGGGATTCTTTTTCTGTTAAACACTCTTTACTGCCTGGTTTGCAGTGTGTTAGTTCAGTTCTCTCAACCGGCAAAATTCCTGCTTTTGTTTAGAAAAATTCAATAAAGATATTTTTTTTCATCATCCACAAAGGCTTGTCTTGAATGATGTTGCAAAATGCTGAAACTTCAACTGTAGCTTATCTAATGGCAGACTACAATTATCTGCTTTACTGTTCTCATTCATTGTTAGAGAAGGTGCAGCATGAGCACTGCCTTCTGCCCTGTGATGGGGAGTAGCACACATTCCGCTGAGGGTAAACTGTCAAAAGGAAGAAAATAAGGGTACAACTGTCTTGTCCCTTTGAGGAAAAACAAAGTTGGATATATGTTCATTTTTCACAAAGGGATTTACTCTTACACATTTTTAAAGTCTTTTCAAACTGATGCTGAAATTGGATTTACCTATTGCTAATTGTTCAGAGAGTAGTTTAGTTCTGACATTTGATTTCCTCCTTTATGTGAACTTTTTTAAGGTGGATGCTGGAGTCAGAAATGGTTTTGGTTGCAGCTGTTTAGTTGCAGCCTATGCAGCTGTCTGATGTGGCTCTTTAAAAGGGCCCTATCAATTGAATTTAGTTAGCCTAAAAATGTTCATAAAAAGATCCTTAATTTATTGTGCTTTAGAGACTGGAGCAGAGTCTCTGAGAGACTGCTTAGCCAGATGTTGTAGTTCTGCAAATTAATTTTTTATGTTTAAGTATTTTAACCTTGTAGGAAAATTAGGTTGATTGATTTGTTTTGTTTCTAATTCCCTAAACTTTAACCCCAGCTTTGAAAACTGAAAATCTCACTGTCTGTGCATGAGAAAACATCCAATGTTGTTAAAGTGTTGGCAACATCTGCATCCTGGGTAGAATGCAGGAAATCCTTTCCATCATGGCATTTGAATTTTCTGCCCTGGAAGCTGTTGTCAGATAGTGGAATGTTCCAATGTGGCAGTTACTATGTCTGCATTATTGCAAGGGTTGATGGACCTGTAGAATATACTGTACTTTCTGTATTGCATTTTGATAAGAAGTGTTCTGTGTTCTACCTAAAATGAATCCATCTTACTCAGCACTATTTTGGATGTCCTAAGGCTTTTTGTGCTTCTGCTGAGACCACTCTCATAGTTAAATATCGAAGTGTTATAATGGCCTATTGGCAGAGTAATGGGTTTAGTAACTCTATCCTAGCCACAAAACTGTGTTTCTAATATATATGTTATAAAGTCAACTAATGTGGCCCCTCTTCCCCTTTCAATTTTTTTTTTTTATCTTGGACAAAACCTCACCACTCTGACATTTTAAGCTCCTGGTCTTTTCCTCTGAGATGTTCTGAAAATACCCTGTGTGTGCTTTAAAGCCCTAGGGGTTTCCCTGCACCTCTGCTCAGCTTTGAGAGTCTGAATCCAGTGATCGCATCACTGGTTTACAGCATGCATAGAAATCACTAGAGAGCAGTAGGAAAAGAAGGAAAAGTAAATAGGCTGTTATTTTTATTTTATGCTTCCTGTCACTATACTTCATAGTAATAGGGTTTTTTTATCCTCCTCAACCTGTTTTATCCATTTATTTTAAAACAGAACCTTTTATGACTGGATAACAGGAAAGAATCGACCAAACTCTGGGAGTCTAATCCAGTTGATAACTACAGGCGGGAAGACGGAACTAGTTTCAGCAGCACATCTTTGATGTCAGTCACTTAAGGTGATGGAACGTCAGTGAAGGAGAAGACGTGGAAAATCTCTCTACCAGTATAATTTGGATGGTCTTCTGTATCCAGTGATTATAGTTATGCCATTAATGGAACCAGATTTCACATAATATTTCAGTGCTGTCAGTTGTGAGCTTTTGCTTACCAAATAATATCAAGTACTTCCCTCTAAATGAAAGTTGCAGGCTTTAAAGTCTGTAGATGTTGTAATTCTGAGCATTATATTGCAACTTACCTGTTTTCTGTGAAATGGGAATTATGCTTAATGATGTCATGTGATCACATACATGGTTGGATTTTTTTTCTCTGTCAGTAAGTGTGAATCTTTTAGTACTCTGTCTTTTTCTATCTGAGAATATAATGCCGCCGCTGCCTATTATGTTGTCTGTAACCATAGGAAACATTGGAGTCATATATTGTGTCCTAGTCGTGAAACATTTTTCTTGTGAATGTTCCACTTGAGTTAATGGAACTGCGTAGAGATTACTCACTTGAGAAGGAGTTCCTAGTTTGCCTTACAGTTCATAAGCTGCTCTCAGGCCTACAGTTGTAGGATAAAACAGTCATTATGTCAAATAATTAGTATGTCTTTCTGTTAGTCATGATGGTTCTTCACTTTTTTAAAAAGCAAAGTGCCGTGAAGTCATAGAAAAAAAGCATGCATGCACTTCCATTTGAATATGAAACTTTTGTGCTAAATAAATGTATATTGTTTTATATACTGGGCTGTCTCTGTCACTGTAATCCCAACATCTAGATAACATTTTAATCAGTTTAATTGGACGTGGAGTTCAATTATGACAAAGGACTTAAGTTTTTACCTATTTCATTCTGATCATGGTGCATAAAATATATTTCTGCGGTAATGGTGCCAAATATCTACTAGCCATGCATAAATGTTTTCTGAAATTCAGCTACGTTACATGGAAATACAGTTCAGATACAGAGTGAAAGCATTGCCTGCTCTAAGCCTAGAGTTACATGGAAACAGTACTGTCGGAGTTTTTGGAACATCTTGAAAATAATTGAATATACAAAATCGTGTGTATGTTCTTTCTTTGCACTTTTTTGTTTCTCAGCTTCAGGGCTGTGTTGGGGAAGGATTTACTGCCATGAGTCAGGAAACCTTTTGCCACTGGGAAGGCTCATGTACCCATGAAATGTCAATTTTAACATGGCATGATTGCCTGTTTTGGTATGACTGTCACTTTGCTTATTTTGTTTTGCTGAATACAGAGGTGGAGAGGGAGATTCTTCTGTCCTCTCAAACCAGTCCAGGACTGTCAATTTGTAAATATGCTTTTGATTTTAAATGTAAAACTCTCAGCCATGCTATTGAGCCAGCAGTTTCTATTGGCTGAGAGTACAGACAGAAAGGCACTGGTAAGGAATGAAATACTAAGGTGTTGCTTGATTATCCTGGAAAAAAGGATAGCTAAATACTGCAAGCTAACATGATTTGAAGGCTTCCCTTTGCCAAGCTAGCTGAAGCAGTGAATAGTGTTAAAACATAATTGTGAATGGAAGAGTTGACTGGATTAACTTTCATCAGTTGCAGGTATGAGCAGAAAGGTACAAAAATGGCATTACTGAAGCTTGAGAGTGAGAATGAATGCTAGTGTATGACAATGAGGCAAGTGTATGTCAAGCTTGCAGATAAAGGTGAGAGATTTAACCTGAGGAGTTTGATGGAAAAGAGGCTTTATGTGACCAGTTTCATCCTGTATTTCTACAAATTATTTCAGTTAATTGTCTAGGAGAAGAAGCCGACCCAACACTGCAAACATCAGGGTTGCCTGGCACCTTCAGCAGGCCCAGAGATAGGGTGGTGCTGCAATGACGAGGAGAGGTGTGGCCTGTGGGAACTGCAAGGAGTTAATCCATGCTGAACACACACAGAGACACAACTGGAGACTGTAGGCCTGTTGTGAAGATTTTCACAGAATTACAGCGTAGTTTGGGCTGGAAAGGACCTCTGGAGATTACCTAGTCCAACCCCCTGGTCAGGCAGGGATAAATTACTGCTTCTTACAGAAAGTACCTGATGAGTTTCCACTCCAGTGTTGATGAAAACCCCTGAATTGTTCATATTTTGTTATTTATATGGCACAATTAACAACAATGTAATAGTGCAGATGTTAGAAGCTTATCTCCCTTAAATTTAAGGAATACAATATTTTTTAATTTCTTATATATATATATATATTAAAGACCTGGATTTACCGCATCTTTTTATTTAGAACTGTACAAGTTTTATACTAGTTTAGTAAGGCACTTTTCTATACAATCTCCTCTCAAAGTTGCATACTACTATTTTCAAAAGAATGAAGTTGGTGAGGTGTGGGCAAAATTAAAACACAAATTGTGCCAGATCAGTCTTGCTCTTACACTCCAATCTGTTTGTGCTCAGTATTCTGGGTTTCACAGGGGTGAAAACACTGGTTTGACGAGGGGTATTTCCAGACCTGAACCAATGGGCCTTTCAAAAGATGATGCAATTGCATGGTACATCCATACACACAGTTACAATCTCCTCAGACTGGGGTGGCTCTTGCACATGGCATCACATACAAATTTGCAGAGACAAAATATGGCTTTGTCAGAATATCAGGGCATGAACTTTTTTTTATTCTGTACAAATACTTTTTTTCCTACAGATTTAGAGAAATATTTTAATAAAGCACAAATAAGTGTAAAAGTGATTTTTACAGTAGGATATCAGTATTATCATTGCAAATCCAAAGACAAGAAGCTGGTGTTGACATTCCAGTTGTTAAGTGGGTGAGAACCTGAGCTGCAGTCCGGAAAGAGGATGTTCTGTGGAGCCTGACCCATGCAGGGTCCTGTTGCTGTCCAGAACATTTGGTTCATTGCAGGACTGAGCCTGAAATCTTTTTGGAGTTCACTGGGAAGTGAAATTCGCATATTTTACCAGCAGGTTTAATTTGTCTTTCAAAGTTATATTTTCATGGGAAAATTAGTTTTCTACCAATTATTTCATAATAATTGCCAAAAAATAAAGGTTTAGAGTCATGCCCTGCATCCAAAGAAAAGAGATTAAAAGGTTTCCACATATGATGGTAACTGAGTCATTCAGCAGTTGTAGTTCTACATTAACCCAAAATTTCACTTTGAAAACTTTTGTTGAAATAGTTAGTTGTGCTAAACAAGCATGTTTGTTTTTTTTAATGTAGTGGAATAAAAACCAACACCACAACAAAAAAGTAACGTTTATTATCTTTCTTCTTCCTTCTATTGGCTCACTGGAAGAAAACAGATGGGGACTGTAATAGCATGTGGAGATGCTTCAGACTAACCCTCACAGTGTTGAACAAGGTGAGAAGTAAGCAGACATCTGAAAAGCATTGCAGAAATCAATAGCAAATGTCACTTGAGATTTAGATCCCTTGTCAGACACTGTCATTCTTGCACTTTCTGAAACACCATGTTCTGAAGGATTTGCTCTATAAATACGGCCAGTCTCAACACGGTCTGTGAGGACTCTCAGGGGTATGATCACAGACTCCCACGGCTGAGCCAGGCTGATCTTCAGGAATGCCAGTAGAGGGCAGAGACTTCCAATGCATTGGGGAGATTTCTCTACTGCTAAGGAATACCTAATTATGTTCTTTTTATCAGTGAGGATTTTAGTTGTGTCCACAGCCTCTACTGAGAAGCTCGTTCCCCTTTCTCACTTTATTGCTCCCAGTCCAAGCTTTCTGGCCTTTCCTACACCAAGCACATGCAGCCTATTCCGTATACCACTTCTAGAAACAATTCCATCAGCTTCAAACAAAACAATCCAAAAAATGACAACAAACCCCAACAAACAACAGCAACAACAACAACAACACACAGACACATAGAAAAAAGATACAAAGAAAGAAGCCAGTGCTGTGATGAGAGTCCCGCTGCAGCGTGTAGCATTACTATTGACGTGTTATCAGCAAGTGGAATGTCAATCAATATTCTGTAACAGAGCTTTAAGGGCTTGGACACAATAGGAAGAGAAAGAGATTATTTAATTACTGTACTGCACATAAGGATTATACGAATTTCCTAACTCTACGAAAAGAACCAGTATCTGTTCAGGTTGGACTGGTGTTAACAAAGAGACAGAATTTAGAGACAAGGGATTTTGAGTATAAAAGTTTTAACGCCTGTGAAATGAAGGAATGGATAATAATTTTAAAAAATGCTATTTAGGAGGTAAAAAGAAGTAGCAAGCCACACGACTCATTTCTATATTCATTATCCAGTACCTTCTGTAGATAAAAACCAGACCACTAATCATAGTATTTTCCTTGTATGAACTTCTTCCTGAACACTGCTATTAAATACAAATTACAATATTCTTATAAATGGAAAGCATAGAAAAGCTATAAGATTGGAGGCCCTGGTTTCTATTTCTATTCCTGCTTTGACTAGTGGTCTGGTGGAAGAGTTTGAATACATCTCTGCATCTGCATCTCATATCCTAAATATATATGAGACCATTTTAAAGTACTTTGAGATCTGCTGATGAAAATCAGAACATTTGAATGAAATGCAGTTGTCTCAGTGAGTAAGATAATAGAAGCTCAAAATACCTCTTTTGTTCATTGAAGTTAATGTAAAATTTTGACATCAAGCCAAAGTTATATCACTTTGCTACCAGTCATATTTGGTGATTTGCAGAAGTACTATGCCAAGGACTGTCTCAGCCGGGAAGTTTGTCCAAACTGTGTATCTGGTAGTAGACAGTGGTATTTTCTCTCCAGTACAACAGGTGTTAATTTTTAATGACTATCACAGCTGGAATTTAGAAATACAATGTGTATTTTCATTTTGAACAAACCAATTGCTCTTTCTATTAATGTACCTCAGTGAGACAGGGCTGAGGAAATGATACAAATGGGCCCCATATTAATTCTGGATCCACATGAATTAGTGTGATGGTTAACTATTTTATTTAAGCCAATACACAAATATTACCCAAAAGAAAAGAGTGTCTTTGGCCCCCAAGAAGTTATTTTTTTCCCGTTGTTGCGGTTCTCCTCATATGCTCAGACACACAGAATTTTCTCCATCCTCCATGTGAAGAATGACCAGGCTTTTAAAATGCCAGCTGCTAGTTATCAAAATCAGTGCACACTGTCCCAGACAGCAGGGCATAGCTATGTATATATATATATATAATGGCCAGTCTTCGCGAATGAAGATTTGGGGAAAGGTCTTTTACCTTTCCAGCCTGCGCAATGGATTTTTTAGGTGAGACACAGCATGTGCTGAACTGAGCCCACCCTTTAATCCTAAGGTTCATCTGCCGGGGCCAAGCAAGCTTGGACAATGGCAGTGAGGTCCTCAGGACGTAGGTTTGTTTAGAGTGACCTTCTCATAGATGGATGGCCTCACAGGGCTAACGGGCTCCATCTGCCCGGGGGGACTGGGATTCGAACCTGGGTCGCAGTGGTGAGAGTGCCGCATGCTAACCACTAGGCCATATATAGCTATGTATGTCCTAAGTAAGTGCCTCATGCATACAATTTTGCACCAATCAAACAAAGCAGCCCATAATCCAGCAGGGGTTAATGACCTACTTTATCCACATTACCTGATAAATGTCTTTAACATGACTAAATTTTGTTAATAACAAATTTTCTTTCTCCTTACAATCCCCCAAAAAACTTCCTATTTGCAAATTCAGGCCCATCTTCAACCAAAGTGTTATCCTGCAAGGCTTTACACCATCTGTATAGTTAGCATGTAGGAAAACCACGCTATTAGCAATATGAGGCTTCACAGACGTGTAAAAACATGTATCCTCCCCCCTCCCCAGTCTCAGCTTCCCTTGTTTTCCCTGTGGATTACAGTCTCTCATCCCAAATTTGCTCAGAGAGGTGTCAGGCAGTGTAGGAGGTTGAGGTGCTGTGCTCCTAATGGTTTTCTCCTCCACTTTGCCTCCTGGTTTTCCTACTGCTCTGTCCGCTGGGGCCCCTGCTTTTGCCACCTTGCCAGGGGGTGGGTTGAAAGACTTGTCTGATGCAATTGCAGGCATGCACCAAGTTCCTGCTGTTGGAGGGGGTTTGTCGTCATTGTGCTGGTAGGGAAGAAGAACATAAGCCATGCTTAGCATACAAATATCTTGAGTGCTGTAGAAAAAGGCATGAAAATTATGTGCAAGATATATGGAGCAGGGAGGACAGGTTATTAATGATGTAAAACCTGTTTAGCTGGCATGCAGTCATGAATTCACTTAAACATTTTTTTCTTGGTGGCTCTTAGGAAGGGCCAAGTGGTGTTTGCCCTTATAGTCATTAGATGGTATAAAACACTGTTTGAAGGGGCAAGGACAGTTTCCCAGCTCTTTCTGTGACTGCTCACTGGGCACTGGGTACAGCAGGCACCTGGGCAGCCCTGCAACATGCCCAGGCATGTGACTTCTGTAGACCCTGGTCACCAGGGCTAAACAAACAGGTGATTTCAAAACAACAGAGGTGGATAAAAGTATCTTTCTGAGAGCAAGAGTTGAATTTTCAGACATGGGAACAGTTGTTTCATGAGAATCTGATACTTTTTGAAACACTGTTTAAAATTGAAACAAAACAAGGATTGTCACTATCGAAGTGTCCACTATTCATTTCCAATTGGGAGCTGAGTTTTCAAATTAACATCTTCTCCTTAACGCTTGTGCCTTTAATTAGTAACTTGCCAAAACCACTGGATTTCAGATAAGGGGATACACCTCCTGTTTTTTTAACATCTGATTTTACAATTTTTAAATGGTTTAAGCCAATACTTTCTATTCAGAAAAAATATATTAGGTTCATCTGCTGTTACAAACATCTGCTACAACAAAATTTCTTGGTAAACACCTTCAGGATTAAGGCTTTCTTAAAGCTGTAGCAAATTTGAGCTACATTTCATCATTTCATGTATTAATTTCACCTGAACCATAGTCAACAGGGAACAGATGAAGACAGAGCAATTGCTTTGTGCATGGCTGCATTATGTGGATTTCATGCAGAGAGTCTGAATGTAGCTAAACATGTCATAATTAGGAAAATTCCTAATGTTTAGGGGTTTTTTCGTGTAATGATTTTTCACCGAGGGTGGCATTTACAGGGTAATTTTGAAGTTCAGCAGGAAAAAAGAGGGATTGATCTTAAGTAGTTTTGTTCCACTTACTCATTGTTAAACTTATTATTCTTTGTTCTATTTTTTTTTTTGAGATCTCAATCAAAACCAATTTAAATGCGGCATGATTACAGCCACTGTGATTATAGGTTCTTTGGATTGCTGAACAAAGTGGGAGTGTTAATAAGAGATGGTCTCTGATGAGGGTGAACTCATGCTAGAGCTTTATACTACAGTCTATTCTGGTGCAGAACAAGTGGGAACAGTAGTGATCATGGTGATACTGAAGACTGGGATAAAACGAATGAGTGAAATGAGAAGAACATATAAGGACATGAGTAAGAGGGGGTGGCTCTTCAAACTGAAAGTAAGGATACAAGCCCATAACACCAGCACATAGCAAGAAGTGGAGCTATGCAACACTCCTGTTCTTATGCTGAATAACTGAAAGCAAAACTAGCATTGTACTAACACTAGTTAGCACCACTAATTTGATGTGATGGTATTAACACAATACCGAAGAATCAAAGGCAAAGAAGCAAATCATGGATTTATGACGAAGAGGGGAAAAACACTTGAGAGAGGTGAATTCGAGTTAAGAATTAGCTAAAGTGGGTATGAATATTAACAAGGTATTTTCTTCTGTTTGTTGACTCTTTCCATATTCAGGGAATGTGTTCTTTATGCAGTCGTGAAAAATATCAACTAACTTGGAAATGTCCATTATAGGAGAAATTATCAACCAGGTGAAAGAAATGTATCTGTTCCATCAAAAAGATGAAATTTTAACCCCTGATTCATATTTCCTGAACAAACAAGGCTATCCTGTGTTGCTAACCTCAGAAAACAATTCTCTGCTAGACTGTTAGATGGATAAGAAAGTGGTTGGATGGTTACATCCAGAGGGAAAAGAGATGGCTTTGGGGTGACCTAATTGTGGTCTTCCAGTAAGTGAAGGAGCATACAAGTAAGATGGAGCGAGACTGTTTTCAAGAACATGTAAAGAACATGTAAGTAGAATAAGGGAGAACGGTTTCAAATTAAAAGAGAGTCGATTTAGATATTAGAAGAAATTCTTCCCTATAAGGGTGATGAGGCACTGGAACAGGTTGTCCAGAGAAGTTGTGGATGCCCCATCCCTGGAAGTGTTCAAGGCCAGGCTGGATGAAGCTCTGAGCAACCTGGTCTACTGAAAGGTGCTCCTGCCCATGGCTGGGGTGTTAGAACTGTGATTCTGTGATTCTGTAACTGTATGATCTTTAAGATCCCTTCCAATCCAGGCTGTTCCATGATTCTATGATTCTCATTGTGGTAATGCAGACCTCCTAAATGTGTCATGAATTACACTATCTGTTTTTCATACATAAGCAGAACTGCCCACCATTTTGATGGAAGTCTTCATCAACCACACAAAATTAATATTAAAAGACTATCAGGTGCTTAAGTTGCGATTTGGATGAAAACATATAATGCGGTTTAACTGAACCCAAGGGAAACAAATAGGTTTTCATTCTACGTCCTTCTGCTTGTACCAGGAGATGGAACATCTGTAACACCACTTCAGAAATTAAAAATGTGGTTCTTTTCACTGTCAACATCTTCTGTTACTCCAAGCAGTTACAATTTCTGTGGGGAAACTAGAGGCAAAAGAACAACTTAGTGGAAGGAGTGGGTAAGACAGAGAAGATAACGCCTAAGATTGGGACATTGTGACCTATAAAGTTAATTGGCTAGTGGGAGGGATGTAGAAAATGAAAGACAAAGTCTAGGATCATTCTGCAGCTGGAAGTCAAGTCCACCTCTACAATTTTCCACCACAGCCTTTTACCACTCTTCTTGTTTTCGGTTACCTCCAGGCTAATTTCAAAAACAGCAGCCTCCCCACTATGTCTTCTGCTATTGCCCTGCTTGTCTGCATTCCTCTTTTATTTTAAGGAGTGTAAGAGATGAAGTTCAGTCTCCATTCAGTTCTTTCCACTTTTCAGAAGACATTCAGATAGCTTACCATAACCAGTACGAAATATCACAAGGGGGAAGACTCTGAATGCAGCTATCAATGCTTCAGTGCTTGCCATTGGTCATGAAACTGGCCTTTTGAGTTTTAGTGCCCTGAGGAGAATGTTCTCTACTGTTTCCAGCTTAATAACCTCAAGCCGTAAAATGTTTCATGGCAAGTGCAGTGAAAATGAAACTACAAAATGTCCAGTTCATTGCTACTCACAATTGATCTTACCCTGTCAAAAGCCCCATCTCTGTAGCCATTTGAAGTCATTATTTGAAAGCCAAGTTGTCTTCCATTCACTGAAAAGTTAGTGTTGGAAAACTAAACATTTCATTGGTAAATTATTGGCTAATCAGATGTTCCTTGTCAAGTGAATTAGTGTAAGACAAAGTTGATCTTAAAAGTTCCAAATCGGATTTTTGCTGTGTTAGTGTAACATGTGTGATTCTTTTTAGCACTGATTTTAGACATGCCAAAGTGAAACATCTTAAGAAAGGTATACTTCTACCTATACAAAGTCCTGAAATCCCTATAGATCCTAACCCTGCATATGGTTTAGTGGTCTCCACTGTCACCCAGTCCAGCCAGATATTTCTGACTGTAATACAGACTGGTTTTAAATTAACCCAGGTATGGCAAAAGTGCAGGCTTCATAGGTCAAGGTTCAGCCTGAGCTATTTACTCTGCTTTGAAACAGTTAAAAAAAGTCATAATAATGCACCTGTAATATTCTTACCTAAAATGCCTCTCAGAGGCTCAGTCTGGTCAGAAAGGAATAGGACCAAAAAAAATATGTTTATTCAGTTAATTTTTACTTTGGCTGCAGTTGGACAATAGTGTCTCAGTGTCTCAAGTTAGCATACCTGTTTCTGTCCCGCTGTACCTCTTCCTTGCTCTTCTAGTGCTTGATTCTAAAATTCTTTCCCAAAATGCTCTATACTGCTCACTGTTGGAAACAGAACGCCAAGACAGATGGACTTTGGCTGTGGTGTAATACACTAGTTCTTATATTTTTTTGCATTTTTACAGCTTTCTACTATACAGACAGGTTGAACCTGGACATTAGAATAAGGTTCCAATCATTAGATCTATGAGATTTTGGAAAACCTTCTCTGCGGGATTAGAGAAAGGAAAAATACTGTCCTGTCTTCTAGATGGAACTTGTTAAATTTATAAGTATTGTGTGATGTGACATGTGACATGAGGGGTAAGCCTTGCTAATCATAGGACCTTTCTTCATTCCAATGCTTTTTTATTTAAAACACCCACAATGTTCTGCTCCTTAGGAGTCTCTTTTGCACCTCTGGAAACCAGGAGTAAGGCTGTTTAAAGATGATGAGATGAGTGCTGGCAGTGGAGATAGCAACAATCTGCCTTTATCTTGACAGTAAAACAACAGGATATATTGCCATTTGATGGCAGATGTCAAGAGTCATGGAAATTACAGATTAAAAATAATTTATGTAGGAAACAGATTTTACATCTCCCGACTTCTATTTTGAAAGAGTGTCACATTAAAGCACCATCACATAAATGCATCATGGGAACAAAGAATATGAGAAAGGCTGTGCACTAACAGTGACCTACATCCCGGGGCATACCAAAGCCTCAGCAACATCAGACAACATCTTCAGAGTGGCCATTTAACTGTCAGCCACATGATTTGTAGCTGGCTGCAGTAAGGACTGAGAATGTAGTATGTTATGCCCACATATAGAGGGGGGAAAAAACCAAATAAATTGGCATCACTGAAGTTTTAATTCAGATTTTAGCTTGAAAAGGGGGAATTCCCGCTCACACCACTCATTTCTCTAATTGTGAGTTGTTTGTTAGGAAGGGCTTGCTTTTCTTCTCCTTCCACTGAAGGAAAAAAAAGTACAGATATGAAACACAAGTTCAAAATAAGTGCCACATAAAGGGCCACATAAAGGGAAGCACAGTATCTCTGTTGCCTGTAGACTATCAACTTAAACAGACAGAGATTAACTCTGAACTAAGGCAGGAGTCACAGCCTATGAACCAGTCCTGACCCTCGAGAAACAGCAATTTTTTATAATTAGTGTCTTTTCCATCTTTAAACTATTTGAGGTTCTTCTTGCTGATTCTGCTCAACCGCATCAGTATAAACCCTATGATCACTGGCTTTCAGGTGTCTCTTCAAGCCTGTCCCTGCAGCGCCTTTCTTTTTGTGGTTCCGCTCTTACCTTGTGGAGTGCAGGACAGAGTTGTGCGGGGAGGGGGAACCAGCAGCATGGAAATGTGTTTCTGGCTCTGCCTGCCGAGGAGAGGGAAACTGAAATTCTGATGTGATGTAACATCACATCTGATGTGAAATCAGCACAGGTTTTCTCTTTTCAAAGGACGCCTGCTCTGTGTTCAAGAACAGTGGGGAGCAGCCACTGGTGTGTAGGCAGACACTTAAGAGTTGGGAGCACAGACAGCTGTTATATTGAAGATATCTATGGGAGAACTTGAAGACCACTGAGCCTTGTAGACTACTCTATGACATTTCTATGATATTTCTGTTGCTGCAATTGTCATGGCTGGTCATGCAGTATCTGATTGTAACAGCATGTCTGCTGTGCCCGTGGAGTAAACAGCTGTATTGTATTTGGGTAGCATGTCTGGTCCTTGACAAAGACACTTGTTGAATTGGTTGTTTCTCTAAGGTCAGGAGACAGGATTCAGAAAAAAAAAGAAGAAAAGAAAAGCTTCAATACTTAGAAAAATCCGTTATTTAGCAGATGTTATTGCATTTCTCCATGAAATAGATCTGCTGTTGCTGGTGTTCTGAATGATGGCTTACAATCATGAAGAAAACTGTTTGGTTTTGATCACAAGTGAAGTGTGTCTAAGTTCCCTACCTTTAGTCCTTAAAGCCAGGAGCTGCTCTGTTACTTTATTGGCAATTTTTTAACCATCCCTCCTATTATGAATAACCTGAGAGACAAGCAGCAAGCATTTTCTTGCCCCTGCCATGCACAGTTTTGTCAGACACAGATAAACGTAAATTATAACCTGTTCTGTGAGCCTAAAATTTCCCTCTAGTATGACCCTTTAAACCTTTATTCCCCCTCAAATTGAGATCCCTAAAACACATGTATGGAAATGAAACTGCTGAGGTGACAAAACCACAGTTCCAAACAGCCTTTATGTTTACTTAATGAACTGAAAATCTTGCTTACTGTCTCTTCAGGTGAATAGGAGTGCTAGTGTGAAGACAGGATGAGTTTGAGGATCCAATGAGTTAGAGGAGTGCAGGAGGCACCATCAATAGCTCTTCTGTTTAATGATCAACTAGCACCAATTTCTTTTCATGGAGTTCAACAGTAACTTCCTCTCTTGTTCCAGATTAATCATTTCAAAAAACTGCTTGGTGGGAAAATATAGGGTTGGTGGTGGATAGATGTTAATCTTGGAATTTTTTCTTAGAGACTTACATGGCTTCACTCTTCCATCCACCACGTACTTTTTCTTCTAGATGTACTTTGTAATATTTGCATGGACACAGTTTTTATTATAAACCTTCTTGAAATGATTCAGAGGTCAAATCCTATTTGGATACTATCACTTTGTGGGAAACTTAAAGTTTTCATTGCCTTCACAGAATCACTGAGTCATTAGGGTTGGGAGGGACCTCTGGAGGTCATCCAGTCCAACTCCTCTGCCAAGGCAGGATCACCTAGAGCAGATTACACACGGACATGTCCAGGTGGGTTTTGGATGACTCCAGAGAGAGAGACTCCATGACCTCCCTGGGCAGCCTCTTCCAGTGCTCTGCCACTCTCATTGTAGAAGTTGTTCCTCATGTTGAGGTGGAATTCTTGTGTTCTAATTTATGTCCATTGCTCCTTGTCCTGTCACTGGGCACCACTGAAAAGAGGCTGGCACCGCCCTCTTGGCACCTGCCTTTGAGATATCTATATGCATTAATGAGATCCCCTCTCAGTCTTCTCTTCTCCAGATTAAACAGGCCCAGCTCCTGCAGTCTCCTCATATGAGAGATGTTCCAGACTCCTCATCATCTTTGTGGCCCCCCCACTGAACCCTCTCCAGTAGCTCCTTTTTTGAACTGTGAAGACTGGAATTGAACACAAGACTCCAGATGTGGCCTCACTAGGGCTGAGCAGTGGGGAAGAATCACCTCCCTCACACTCTTCCCAATGCACCCCAGGATATCATTGGCCCTCCCGGCCACAAGGGCACACTGTTGGCTCGTGGTCAACTTATCATTCATCAATACTCTCAGCTCCTTCTCTGCACACCTGCTCTCTAGAAGGTCAGTCCCCAGCCTGTACCAGTACTTGAGGTTATTCCTCCCCAGATGCAGGACCCTACACGTGCCCTACACACCTCATTAGGTTTCTCCCCACTGAACTCTCCAGCTTGCCAAGGTCCTCCTGAATGGCAGCACAGCCTTCAGGTATATCAGACACTCCCCCCCAATTTGGTATCATCAGCATACTTGCTGAGGGTACATTCTATCCCATCTTCTAGGTTCTTGATGAATGAATTGAATAAGACTGGACCTATTATTGGTCCTTGGGGAACACCACTAACTACAGGCCTCCAACTGGATTCTACTCTGCTGATCATGACCCTCTGAGTTCTGCCATTCAGCCAGTTCTTGATTCACCTCAGTGTCCATTCATCTAACCCACACTTACTGAGCTTATCTACAAGGATGTTATGGGAGACAGTGTCAAAATCCTTGCTGAAGTTAAGGCAGACAACATCCAGTGCTCTCCCCTCATCGACCCATCCTGCCATGTCATCATAGAAGGCTATCAGATTGGTCAAGCAAGATTTCACCATGCTGACTACTTCTGATGACCTTATTTTCTCTTAACATGCTTGGTGATGACCTCTAGGATCATCTATTCCATCATCTTTCCAGGGACGACTGGCTGGTAGTTTCTCAGGTCCTCCTTGTTGCCCTTTTTGAAGATGGGAATAACCTTGGCATTCCTCCAGTTGTCAGGCATCTCTCCTGTTCTCCATGATTTTTCAGAGATGATGGAAAGTGGCTTAACAGGAACATCTACCAGCTTCCTCAGCACCCATGGATTTACAGATGTTAAGTCTGTCTAGATAATCTCTAATCCAGCCGCCTACAGCCAAGGGGAAGCATTCCTTTCTCCAGCATTCGTCTCTTGCCTCCAAGGTCTGGGACTCCTCAGGGCTGGCCTCAACAGTAAAGACCGAGGCAAAGAAGGAATTCAGCAATTTCACCTTCTCTGTGTCTTCCAGGACACCCTTTTGATTCAGCAGCAGCCCCATGTTTTCCCTCTTCTTCCTTGTGCTGCTGATGTACTTATAGAAGCCCTTCTTGCTGTCCTTTATATCCATTACCAGACTCAATTCCAAGTGGGCCTTGACCTTCCTCATTGCATCCTTGAATACTCTGATGTTCCTACAGTTTTCCCTTGTGGGCTGTCCCTTCTTCTACATCCTACACATTTCTTTCTTCTCTTTGAGATTTGCTAGAAGCTCCTTGCTCACCCATGCAGGTCTCCTACCCCCATTGCTCGATTCCTTTGTCATGGGAGTACTCTGATCTTAAGCTCTGAGGAAGTGATGTTTAAATACTGACCAGCTCTCTCTGACCCCTATTATCTTCTAGAGCCCTAACCCATGGGATTCCTCTAGGGGTACTTGTTATTATTTAGTTACTCATGACCAAAATGAGCTTTCATAGAATCATACAATGGTTTGGGTTGGAAGGGATGTTAAAGCCCATCCAGTTCCAATCCCCAGCCATGGACAGGAACTACCACACAGCATAAGGAAACTATGGATTTTATCTGCTAACGATCAGATGTTACCCTGTAGGCATGTGTTTATCAATTAAAAAACCCCAAGGCACCAATTTATATATCATGGCAGTAAAAATATATGGGGAGGCAAACAAAGCAGGAACAGGGATGCTGAGTTAAGGGTTAAGTGGGAACTTCATTTACATATACAAGGACAAATATACTGTATTTCAAAGCAATAATTCATGACTGAAGGTTCACTGGTTATATGCGAGAAGCAAAGCAAGAAGCTTTCTTCAAAGGTATCTTAGAAGTCCAAGACAAGAAGTCTTTGGGAAGGATTTAATCAGATCCTATAGCAGGGTGGTTCTGGTCCGAGTACAAAAATAAAATCACTAATTTTCATATAAACAGCCACTCTCTAAATAATTTTAACATAATGGCAGAGTCTCACACATCTTGAAAGATTTCGGCAGGGAGATGGATCCATGCACACAAATTGACACAAAAAATTTCAAGTTTTATTTTGAAGATTTGATTGTTTATCTCAAATGCACAATGGAGATTTTGCTTTGGACATCTCTTTTCTGCAATTGTGTTCAGTAGTTAAGTTGATCTACCAAAGCCAGTTATCTTTTTAGAGGTATTGCAAAACAGTCTATTTTAAGAAAGAGAGAAAGAAAAGGCAAGAGTAGGATCAGATGCTTTTTAAAAGCTCATTTAGGGAAAAGAAAAGGTAATTTAATACTCTGTAATGTCTAAAAGGCTTGATTTAAGGCAAAATTACTAGCCAGTTTAGATTATTTTAGCACTAATGGAATGAAATTCTCCTTTTTTTTTTATAGTTAAGTCTGTAATGAGGAGATTCAAGCTGACTTAAAGTAGTAAATAGATTATAAGTGCATTTTGTGAAATTAGAGAAAAGATACTTTATTTTTATGTATATTACATTAAACTATCAAACAGCTTTCAAAAGTTCTTCTTTCAGATGAGGAAAAACCTGTCCTCTTCCTTTACTTCTACATAATGTTTTTGGTGTGTAAATGTATATAAAAATCGGACAATAATACAAATGTATATCTGAGGAAATTTTATTGTACACTTTTTTCTTCCTTTATAAAAAGAGAGGAAATGGGTAAAAAGCAGTAAAAAAATGCAAATAGTTAATTGGAAATTTAATTGTGACTAAACCAAATTTGGTTTCCTATAAGAAATATAGATGGAAAAAATTACCATCTGTTTCACAGAGAAGTGCTGAAACTTGTCTTCTTAGCTATTTGAAAAAATAGCTTGAAATAGTTGAAAAAAAATTATAAAATAGTCTTCTTCTTTATTTCAAAAGATTAATCATCTTTAGGATATGGTTTCCTCCTTTCATGGCATAGGAGGAAGACAGTGATACTGCTTAACATCAATACATAGGATCCAAACGCTCTTCTAGTCCACTGTATTTTTGAAAATACACTTTATCTGAATGTTGGCAATCCAAAGATTGCATGAAATATTAAGTTAATGGATTTACAGTCTGCCAAGTATAAAATAGAAGAACAAAAATACTGAATAAACATTTTTGTTTGCATAATAGAAGTATTGTGCCAAATTACAGCAAACTTAAGAAAGTCATTTAGTCACAGTAGATAAAAGAATTATTTTTCTTGTATTCAGCCAGTGGCAAAATGGTATGTAATCTCTGTCTCTGTCTGGAAGATCTATCAAATTGTGTTCCAACTTTATGCATTCCTTTTTAGTACTTTGTACTAAACTGCTGTCAGTGTTTATATGAACCTTTTCCAGTATCACCAACATCAGTGACAGTGTTCAAATGGCAGCAATATCAGTACAGTTATTAGCAGGTTCCTTATATTCACTACATACACATAATTTTCTTTGCTGTTCAGTGCTGTCAGCCATAATCTGGCAAAGATTGCAGATTGATGCCACAGAGTTTCATGAGATATGTTTTTTATTTCACTGATTATAAAACCATTTGTCTTCTCATTGACTTGTGTTTTCTTTTTGACAATACAGAGTTAGGACTAAGGAACTTGACAAAAGGAGAAGAGAGGAAAGAATGGATGGGAGTGGATATTGGGGGGTTGTTTTTCAAGTGGGATGGATTAGTGGAGTAAAACCTCTTGTAGAATCCCCCTAAACAAAAAAGGATTCATCCACATTACACCACAAGAATTTCCTTCCCACTCAACCTTTCACTCCCCTATGAATCTTCCTTCAATTTGCTTAAGAAAGGAGTGCTTTTTTGCGTTTCTTGTGGTAGATATGTGGATCTATCTATGTATGGACACCACTGTTTTATACTAAATTTCAAAAAGCTTTGGAATAGGAAAGGAGGGATTTTAGCCAGACTTAACAGGCATCATTCAGCCAACAATGGAAAACAGTGGTTTAGAATATGAGCAAGGCTGTGCCTGTTCAGCACATAGCCACAGAACAAATGCACCAAGGAGTCCTGATTCTTCACAGGGAGTCTTGATTCTTCATTAGCCTTCATTTAGGCATCAACACTACTTCTGCACTTATAGAGCAAGAGGTGTTAAGTTGCTAAGGATCGTGTTGGGACACTGTATTTTATGGGCTTTAACTGGCTTTGCTGGGAGTCTGTATCTACACAACCAAAAATAAAATTGCACCCTAAACTCTTAATTTAAAAGGCTTTCTATGCATGATAAAGAGAAAATAATTCCTGAAATATTTAATTGGAATAATATATTTTAAGAAAACAAACCCAAATATTTATGATATTTTCTTATTCCTCACAACCTGTGGGCAATGTACAAGTAATACACAACTGAATATTTAATTGCTGGCATATTAGAAAACTTCAAAAAAGTAGAGTTTATCAGTGAATGGTCTATAAAAATTAGTTTAATTGGTGCAAGTGCAAGAATTTTTTCAACTGTTTAATAGGGTAGATTGGAGTTTAATAGAGAGAAAATGCTGTTTTCATTCTCCCTTATTATTAAATGGTGTTGTCTCCCTTCCCATTAAGATTAGTATGTTATTCTGTGTTACATTGTAGAAATCATGAAAATATCCTACTGAAACTACTCCAGGTTTTTTTTCCTTCATCATAACTATGAGGTCAAATAACACTAAAAACCTCTTCAATGAGCAATATGAAAACCTGTTAACATTAATTCAAGGAGACAGTTTAGCCTGAAATGTATAAGAGAAAAAAACATTCATTTTGCCACTCTAAAAATTGCACATTTTACTTGTTAATGTACTATATGCAGGAGATGTAGCTATGGAAGTGTTCAAATTCTTAATACTCTTTCTGGCTTTGAAATGTAATTATTTGTTTATTAATAATTAGGCACCCAAAATAAAGTAAATGCATAATGACATGAACAAAAATCTGAGAATCATAAAATAATCACAAGTAATAAGTTAATTTGATAGAACATCTTTCCAGACTTTTAATTGCATTTATAACCTGTTTACAACAAAGGTATAATGTTTACTCAAACAATGGCAGCAAAATAGCAATGCTGATTTTACAAACATGGGAAGTGCAAAACTTGTTTTTTTCCCTTGGCTGCCACTTGGGCTTGTCTGCTCTTCTGCTCAGTTTGGGGAACAACCAGTGGTGTGCTACCATAAATGTCTGAAGGAACAGTAGTGGTGCAGGTTGGATCTGGTACATACATAAAGGGAAGTTATTTTCTTTAAATTTAACAGTCTTTGAGGTCATTATGGGAACATGTGCGTGCCAGTCTGCCAGTACCGTGCTAACACTTTTCCTGTAGTATCACCAACCTTTATTTTTTCCCTGTTAGGTATACCTTTGATTTATGATTTTTCAGTGTTATGTCAAAATTATTTCAATAAAAGGTCCTGCTGGGTCCAGATTGCTTGCACTGTACTCTTCTGATTTGACATAAACAGACATTCAGGACTGAATAGCTGTCTTGCCATCACTGCAGGCTTTCACTGTAAATATAACAATTTCAACAAGGGCTGAATTACTCTTCCTTTAAGCACGCCTGCTTTCTATTTCATGTATTACTGACAATCTACTAAGGAAGAAAATTGCAGTCAAAAATCATGGCAATTCAGGTTGCCACAGGATAGAGAGAGCAACCATATAAAACGTTAATTATCACAGTACGTGGAAGAAAAATTTACTCAAATTTCCCTCAAACTGAAGAGTAATGCCTTGCACGGTGTTACTTCTGGGCTAATGCTGAAATGAGTTTTGGAAAGTAAATCAATGAGTAAAGGCATAATACAGTAGATTTATGTATGCTGTCAGTTTCCAGGCAATATAATTATTGTCAGTTTTCTGCCTCTAGCTACTTTCTTAGCTTCTGGGAATAATGAGAGAATGTGTTCAGCCATGTGACATTCTTTCCTTTGCTGAGCTAACCGCTGTTTCCCTTGTGGTGAATCTTGCATTTTAAAGAGCTCTCACACATTCTTCCTTGAGAATTTTGTAAAATACCATGTGACAAAAACCCATTTTACAATATTGTAGCTAAAGTGGCTTTCCATATCACATAGGTTGCTGAGAAATCAATGTCAAGCTTGGATCCACAGCAATGCATCGCCTTAAATAAACTGCAAGTCAAAAGATGCAATCCCTCAACTTTACAGAAAGCTGCAGAGTGACCATATGATAAATGGGTTTGATTCATCATGGCAATGTACTGCACAGTCAATCCCTTCTGAATATTATTTATTAGGAATGTTTTTGCTTTATTCCCTTTCTTGCTTGTTGTCCTCTCTTTACACCATTAGCCCAGAATGATCCCAGATCCCACAGTTTAAATGCTATCCCTAACATCAGTCTTAATCTGACTGTGAGAGCTGATGGAATACCATAATGTAAAGTCTGTAAGGTTAGCAGTTGTTTAGTCTTTAACTGTTTCAGGGAAGAAAGAGTGTTTTTTCCAGTTTGTAGGCTTGACCTTGGACAAGAGAAGCGACATTTTCTAAAGCTTTTTTCATGCTTCTTTTAAATTAAATGACAGTGAGAATTGCTCTTGTTTTGTAATTCTGTGGTACTGTGAGATATGACTGGTTAAACCCATGGCAATGTAATTTGAATGTGCAAAGTCGTATCAGTAAAAACAATACGTAGCTTTCACTATTGCTGCTATGTTCTGTCTTACCTTTCTTATAGGGCCATGCATTTTGGATCAAAATACTCACAGAGGTGTATGCCTAACTGAAAATGCACCTTTGTATTAGGAAAAATGTTCAGGCCTGACTGCTGATTCTTAGTAAGAAAGGAAAAGCGATATATCTTTTGTAGTCTGGGGTTTACTGAGCACAAGGGATGTGATCAGTAACATCTGAGGTCAGACTAACTGGTTTCAGCTGCTGACTGTAGAATTAATGATGTCCCTGTTTCGTTGGAGGGAGGCAGGGGAAAACCAACAAAATTACTTGTTATCTCTAAGAACTGTATCTGAGAGAATTTTATTTGAATTTGGATTTTTTGTTTGTTTGTGTGTAAAAGAGATTGACTTGTCCCCTTTCATTCCTGCTAAGAAGTAACTCTATTGTCATTTTAGTTAATTTATGTTACAAACTAGGAACGCAATGTAAACATTTTGGGAAATGGAAATGTAATCTTAAAACTTTCTTTCAAATTTTGTGAAAAAGAGATTATATCTCATTAACATTTTTCATATTTGTAACTTTATGGGAATTAATAATAATTTCTATAAATTATAGAACTTAATGAAAATTAAGTGCTAAAATACAGAAATTTTCCAAAATTTTTTCTGTTGTTTTAATAAGACCTGGCTGGAAATTAAAAAGCTAGGTCAAAATCAGGCCAAGTACCCCAAAAATTTATTTAAACTATAAAGTTATTGTTCTGTAGGATAAATGTGCAGAAAAGTAGGCAGTTGGTAGAAATAAAACTTTTATGCTTGACAGTCTAAATAAGAAATAATTTTGCCTATGATATACCTGTAACGCACTCACACTTGGAATGCAAACATGGCATCAGTGCTCAAAAAGTCTGTGATAGCTTAACATAGCAAATGTAAAGTTAATGTTGTGGGGTAACATTCCACAGAAGTGCTTGGCGTATCAGTGGATTACTGCATTGGAGATTAGACAAGGTTCTCAATTCTGGTTAACAAAGTAATTAATAGAATTTCTTTTCCTTGGTAAAAGGATGTGTTAAACTAAGATTAAAATGTGCTATATGGAGTAATTTTAAGATATTTGTGAAGCAGTATTACAGAGAATAAGAATAATAATAAAAGGACAAGTTTCATTTTGTCAGCCACACAAGGTGAAGCGTGGGTTCATGTGTTTTCATGAGAAATAGACAAATGTTTCAAGGGACTATAAACCAACATTTAGGTGGCTACTGTAGTGAGCAGTGCATTAACAGCCCAAAAACTCAAGAGATATCTAACCTGGGCAGAAGTTAGCTTATAAACTCTCTGAATTTACTCATCCCTATAAGTTCTCTATATCAGAAGAAAGTTTTCAGGAAAAAAAAGGAAAAATTATTTAAAGAACAACAAGCTTTTGAAATACCTTTCTTACATATAAAATACATAGAATATATATATTTATTTAAAGAAACATGGAAAACTGAGAAAAGATTGGGGTTTTTTTGAGGACTTTTGAAATTTAGCTCTGATGCAACATGCACCCTTGCTATAAATATGGCAAAAGAAGAATTTGTGGGCCTGATCTAGCTTTAGCACCTCATTTGCTTATTTCTTCAGTTTCATTCAGGCTGATCAGTTTCCTGATCTAGTTCCAAATATGGCCCACAGAAGATTGTGCTGGTCAAACTGAGATGGTCCATATCCTGCAGGACAAGAGTATTTTAAATCATTGCTGCTGCTCTATTTTGTGAATAACACAACATTTATAACATGAACTGCTTTCCATGATAATTAATACAGAGTGTCTCACTGAAATTGAGAATTTCATTGCAGTTCAGGTTCAGAGTGGAATATCCCTGTGCTACATTTCTTCAAATACCTCCAGTAGGTAGTATTTGACACTGGCTGCTGGAACCAGGAGATGACAGAAATTTTAATGGCAAATGCAAAGGTTGATCAAGGCACAGAATAAACTGGAAACAAGCAATCACTGCCACTCTTTTCCCACATTCCCATGGCAGCTGAATAATCTTGTGATATACCATTGACTTTCCCCATTCTTCCTTTTCTCTTTTAACATACAAAATTGTTAGCTGCTGTACCTGTGGAGGAAAAACCTCCAAATTTGAATCTAAATTGAACTGAAGTTAAATAGAGGTCAGAAGGAAGCCTGGAATAGTAGATCTGAGAAAAGTGAATTGCCTTGTCCCTGTGGACTCTGCCTGGAATAGCTTCACCGCCCTTCTGGGATTCTTTTGGGTATACCTGTGCAGCACAGGCAACATGGCACTGAAGAGCTGATTTTTTTCTGCCTTGAGAGTGTTATCAGAAACAGTGGAGAATTAAGTAGCTGTCAAGGTCCTTTGTTCACCTTAAGTAACCCACCACAGCAACTCATAACTGGTTGCAAAAGCCAGCCTACAGTGTGGGTTCTTTTCTCATGTCAGTGTAACCCAGGCAGCTTACAGAAAAATGAGAAATAGTGAGGAATACATTATGGTATTAGACAATAAGCTGCTGAAAGTTGTCAAGGTAATTAACATTTCACAAAGTTTTTAAAATATCTGATAAGACTATTTTTGTGTGTCATATTAAGACAGTAAAAAATTATTTGAAAGCCATAAAATTAAGCAAAATTTACATTTTTAGATTATTTTTTCAGTTCCTTACTTTTTTTTTTTGTTAACATAAAAAGGCAATGGATAGAAATCCAACAATTTTAGACTCTAAAATTAAATTACATCACCTGTTGAAGTTTTTATGGAATATTATTCTACCATTAATGCTTAGAAGTTTTACTGTAATAATAAATTTCATGTGTATCAGTCCAAGATGCTGCTATGTTTGTTTGATTATTACTGATGCAAAGGGTTTGTGGATTATGATCCTTTCATTTTTATAAGTTTTTTTTCTGAATGTGTGGTGTACTGTTTTGTTTTTGGAAATTAATTATGCAAAGTGTTTGTCATGCTCCTAGAACAATTAGTTCTCTAATAAAGTTACTCAAATATCTTTAACTACGCTAAAATGTTAGCTTATCTCTTGCACACAGTTTTTTCTTTATATATTCCTACCGTGATTGCAGTAGCCACTGGCACCTACCATGTATGGCAAAGTCCCTCTGTAACAAATGTCACACTCATCCATTTTTAGGATGGGCTAAAGTTCCTTATAATGTCAAATTTAATAATTTCACCCAATTTTTGTTGCTAACTTATGTTAAATCATAACCTTTATGATTTGTACTTTTAAATGCAGGCTTCCTGATTGTACAGCAATATAATGTTTTAGATACCAGTTTGAGTTCTCCCAGAAGAATCCATGATCCCCTGAGCTCCATCTTTGAGAAACTTGCCTTCAATCTTATCCAAACCTGATTTTTATGTAGGTGTCTCTGGAGACAGTTCCATGATGTCAGCTGTCTTATTGTAGGACATGCAATTTTATGTGGGACCCCTGGTGGCCTAGTGGTTAGCATGCGGCACTCTCACTGCTGCGAACCATGTTCGATTCCCAGTCCCCCGGGCAGATGGAGCCCGTTAGCCCTGTGAGGCCATCCATCTATGAGAAGGTCACTCTAAACAAACCTACGTCCTGAGGACCTCACTGCCATTGTCCAAGCTTGCTTGGCCCCGGCAGATGAACCTTAGGATTAAAGGGTGGACTCAGTTGAGCACATGCTGTGTCTCACCTAAAAAATCCATTGCACAGGCTGGAAAGGTAAAAGACCTTTCCCCAAAATCTTCGTTTGCGAAGACTGGCCATTAAAAAAATAATTTTATGTACTTACAGAAAAGTATTTTTGGTAAAGAAAAAATGGTGTATGTCATTTGGAAGATAAGAAATCTAGAAAACTCATAAGGAATCCAAGGACAATAGGGGAGAAACTCAAAACTAATGATAATGAGGGGTTAGAGAAATCCTAGTGGTGCTATAGATCTATTACCAACCAGAGATAATTTAATCATAATAGTTATATAGAAGATGTAGAAATATTCAGAAAGACTTTCTGTTCTGCACTTGGAAAGCCATCTGTTTGCATTCCATGAGGATAAGAAAGTACTTTTCAGGGCACAG
The DNA here is from genome assembly GCF_003984885.1 of Neopelma chrysocephalum. Taxonomy (NCBI): domain Eukaryota; kingdom Metazoa; phylum Chordata; class Aves; order Passeriformes; family Pipridae; genus Neopelma; species Neopelma chrysocephalum. Next base: position 7,074,793 of record NW_020897731.1, on the reverse strand, counting down.
ATAGTCATTAAAGGATAAACGCTTTTAGAGTTGCAGATAATTTGTACCAAACAGTCTTTAAAGAACTAAAAAAACATCTGGCATACTGGTAAGACTTTTAATAAATCTTGAAGTACTACACAGAATTCAGAAAAGCTGAAGGGAGAAAATGTAAATATTAAAAGAAAAAGGAGAAGTTAGATAAGGTAACCTATGGTGCTGTGTTCAGATAGATGGAAAAGTGGATACAGTAACGGTCTTTAAGTAGGAACTGGAAAATTAATATTAGAAATAATTTTAATAGGAGAAGTGATTAAACCATTGCAAAACAAATACAAAGAGAAGGTGTGGATATTGCATGAGTTGAAGTCCTCAGATCAAAGTCATATACCTTTTTGGGAGATATGTTTGAGTCAACAACAGCGTAAGGATTCCATATTAAATTTGGTACATGAACTGTACATCACAGAGATCAAATCTGATAATCTAATGGCTGATAACTCTCCTGGATTTTGACTTTAACAATGTATCAAGAGTTTCTACTGTATTTCAAGCTGGGAAACCGATCTGAGCATTATGTGAACATGATGTGTCTGTTCACTCTGAGGGTAATAAAGGTAGAAACCCAGTTTATTTTAAAATAACCTTTGCATCATATTCTTCAATTATAATTTTCATAATGTTTCTCATCAAACAAGAAATTTTCTTGTCCTGAAAATATGTAAATATATATGTGCATGTATGTATATTTGTATATATGCATTTCTTCACATAAAAAATACAGCATGGAAAACTATTAAAAAATTAAAAAAAGAAAAAGCTTTCAGGGGAAATATTTCTAACTTTCTACAGAGTGCTGTGACACACAGAGAGCTGAAATAATACCTCCAGTATAGGTTTCCCTTTAAAATGGGAGATTGATGCAACATCTACTCACTGCAACAGGATGGTGGGGTTTTGCAAGTTTACAGACCACATCTGACAATCACCAAATAAATATTAAATGTTGGGGGAAAGGGAATATATGGTTTTAATACATAGGATAGTATTTGAAGAAGGTCTTGTGTACCCAAAATTTTTTCCAATGGTGCTGAATTTATGATATACATATTATTACATTATCTCATTGTGCAGTAATGTATAATATATTTAATACCTTTAATTGCTGGCAAATCCATTGGTTCTAAAAGGTATTAACTCTTCTCACAATCCTTGTCTTACTTATATTCTTAACCTTCCTTGGTTACAGCAACTCTGTTCCTAAACACAAGTTCTGTAAGCATCAGGGTTAAAAGAAGGGGGAGATAAGATGTATAATATCTTACAGTGACCACATTCTAGTGTGAGACTGTTCGACTCAGTAAATTGTTTCAAATATATTGTAGATTAATATATTCTTGCCTGCATTTTTTGGTTCAGTTTTGGCTTCTCTTTCATAACACAACTGTTCTCCCTAGTTTATAAAATGTCAAGGTCAAAGAGAGGTGAAGCTGAATGGTGCTGGGAATCTGAGATGCAAATAAGTTTCAGATAATCCATGTGATGCTCAGAGGCCATCTAGTTTCACAGAGCCATTAGCATTCAGGGACGCTCATTAGCACTCAGGCAGCCAGTCAGGATGCATTAGCAAAATGAGATGTGTTGATTAAAGTTACAAATTATGTGTTGAATGTTTAGACTTCAAGCCATGGTAGCTTAACGTTTAAGAGAGTATCTTTCTGTATTTTCACAATAAAAAATGTTGTCTTCTGGTTTTCAGTGGGTTTTTTGTGTGTGTGTGAGAATATTTGCGTCTTTGTGTGTATAGGAGGAGACAAAAATTAAAGCAATGATGGGAAGAGAAGGTGAGAAGTTAATGCAATTCCAGTATTTGATGTTTTTGTTTAAATGTCTGAAAATCTTACAGTTAGTACCGCCACTGCTCTGATAGTAAAGTAAAAGTGAAATAAGATTAAAAGTACTAAAGTGACTAGGAAGATTCTAACCTATGTTACCCTATGTACTGCCCTAGAAGAGAGAGCTAACATTGTTTAGACACAAGTATCCCGTTGATTTAATGAGATGTAGAAACTAACAATTCAAAAAAAATTTGACTCAGCATTATCTGATAATATTTCAGAGTTTCAAGTGAGATCTAGTTAAAACCATAAGATTGTGTGGAAAACAATAGTATGCTAGTTTATTGTCTATATTATTATTTAATTTTTATCACAGTGTGTCCTGCTCATATTAGATATTATGTTTTATAAACATAATAAGGAGGAATACTGTACTTAACATTAGGCTATCAGAATTTTGGATAGTATTAGTAAAATTTATCATCCTTATTTTGCAATTTGCATTATTGCAGATATTCTAGAATGTCTACCTTAAGCAAACATAGCATGCCACTCTAACACTTGTTCTTATTCTGTGATTTTGTGGAAAGAGTCTGGGATGAACAATTACTATGCAGATGACTATTAGATGAAAACCAGTTATGCAAGGCTGATATTGTGAAAGTGACTTATTTTCAGGACTAATAATAAAGTACTTTATTTGTCTTTTATCTCCGGAAACATTGTCTAAATATCTGCGTCTGAAAGGAATCATGGAGAAGGTAAGAATTATTCTGAGCATGATTCAGCAAAGAATTTCTTATTTTTCCCAGGTCTAGTTTGAATAGATATAATAAACCCAGACATTGCTTTTAGAAGGAGAAAGATCTTGTAATGTTACTTAACACAAAGGTCCTTGTGAGGAAAGCCTTGCTGTTTCTGCAGATCAACTTCAAACACAAGATACTGTATCGAAAAACTGCACAATGTGACTTCTGCTTTTCTTTTCCTGATAACTTTTCCTTAAGAACTTTCTCAGTGGGTCAGATGGAAGTGCCAGCTCAATATCAGATGTTGAGTCCAGCTCATCTTGCTTCTGACAGTGATGTCTCTGTTCCTGGGCAGACCACCACTTGGCAGCATCCATCAGCTATGTGGGCTGCTGTCAGGAATGCTCTGTGTTACATTCCTCACCAGTTCCCTGGCTTTTCCACTTTTCATGTTTTGGCCTCTTCCTTTATTTCATTTGTTGCAGTCTGGGATCACTTACTGTCTCTGTTTTGCTTTCTGCAGCCCTCTTACTCCCTGTAAGGTGTTTCAGTTTGGGAGAAATCCTCATTGGCAGCAAATGGGGTAGTCTTTGAGATGTGATGGCCAGGATGCAGGATGCTTAGTCCAGCAATCACCATTCATGTTTTGCTTCTAGGTGATGTTTCCTTCTTGAAGTAGCCTTTTACCTTTTATGTTTACAGTGATAACAGAATCTGTTTCCTACTTGAGATCTTTTTCTTGAATCCCTCATTTTTAAATCAGCATTCCTGTTTTGTTTTGTGTTTGGCCTTTGCTTTGTTTTGGTTTTTCTTTTCACCACTTGCATCTGAACTAATTGAACTCCAGATTCTAGGTAGTTTGTTTCAAGCTAGTTTATACCTTGGGTAATCCAATGAAGATATCTGCCAACATGGTGCTGAAAGCATAGAATTAAAGACAGAAAGCATAGGGTAAGCCTGGAGGGTTTTAGTATATCCATCTGATCTGGAGGTTACACTTGTACCACCAGTCCAATAGGTATCAATGGATTTCTCCTTTAGTTAACATAATTTAATTTCAGTTCTATTTGTATTTTTGGGCTCCATGATATTTTGTGACACTGAGTTTTATAATCTGATTTATATAGTTCATACTACATAAAAAAAAATCACAAAACTCCTTCCTATGGCTTTGAATCTTTTTTCTGGTTTCGTCTTAAAGAATTGCCAGCTTTTTTTTTGTCTCTGACCACGAGAGAGAGTTATGATTCCTTCAGAAGAAATCACAGGTTGTTCTGTCAGACTGTATGCAAAACATTAGAACCAAGACTGTTTTAAATTAAATTGTTTATAATTATAAAGAGTGGTTTCTTCACAGCAGCAGGGTCCTTCAGACATTACTCTGACTGAATTATTTTCCAGCTAGTTATTAATAGCATTAACAAATCATGTTCTTACAAAGCTAAAACTTGTGTGTGAGATGGTATTCCTTTCTGTATTTTGGAATCTAGAAACAATCATTAAATAAAAAGCTGGAAAATTATTCAAGTGACACTTCAGGCTCATTTCATGTCTTTGAATGTTCATTTCTAGCTTCATAGTCATTGGGATAAGCCTTGTGGTTATTCCCAAATGAATGAAAAATAAGACTATTAGAAAGACACATTTTGATGAGTTATACATTAATATATTTTTATTTGAATTCCTATTTTTGATGTTACCAGACAGCAAAAGACTTTGTTTTCACAATAAATATACATGTGAAGTTAGTATTAGACATTTTTCTGTAAGATTTGCAGTAGAAATAGTAACCTGGTTTACCCTGTTGCTGGGAAAGTGTGCTTTTAACTGAAGTAAGTAAAAGTAGTGAATTTTCAGTGTGTTTAAAAATATGTTTTTCTCTACCCAGATGTGATTTAGGCATTTTCCAGGGTGTGCTAGTCTCAGTGAAGATTTCTGAGAGAAGAAATAGCATGTTTGGGGTGAATCCCTGTCGTTATCCATCTTTACAGAAGGAGATTTGTCACTGATGCAGGGGAGCACAGGTAGGCTCTGTTACAACAGCCAGAGTGCAGGATTTTTGAAATTGGAGAACAAATAAAACTATCTAAGTTTGCTTTCTGAAGCTTTCAAAATTGGATGGGAAGTAGGACACGTAACTAGTTTTTCTCTCTCCTGTTTGGTCACTTTTTATCATGTTTCAAATATACAGAAATATTTCACAGAAAAAAAATTCATCAGGGTCAGAAGTGCTTCCATACTTAGGAGTTCTGCGAGGTATATTTAAGCCCTGGCAGACTTTTAACCTTTTCTAGCTTACAATAAGTTTGTCATCCTCTTAAAACCCTTTGATTGTATGGCTTTTGTTCCCCTGAAAGCAGGACAGGGCTGCCTGGTTACTCAAGCAGATGCCAGGCTTCTGATTTGCATCTGATGAAAGCCACTTGTGAAAGCAGAATCAATGCTCAGATTTACAAACAGTAAATGTGGGTATTGGCTTGTCATTTCTTCCTAGGTTGTTGTCCTATAAAGCTGCTCAAGTTCCTCTCTTCACAAGAACATCTTCCTGCTCTCCCTGCTACCCATAAGCATTATGTTAGATCGAGATGAAGGGTGAGTAATTCTTTTTACTTCTTCCATTATATGATTTTTTCTTTTTTTATTTAACAGCAAAAAAGGAAAAGGAAAAAAAGAGAATGAAAATGGAGCTATTTAGAATAATGCATTATAAGCTGTTGAACCATAATAACCAAACTGTATGTCTGAAGGGGCCTAATTACAGAACACCAGAGGCACAAGAGGGAGCTTATTGTGGACAACAAAATAGTGCTCTAATAATCCTGTCACTGTACTGAGTAAGCATCAGCATTAATTTGTTTGGTTATATCCAGGTAGAGACTAGAACAGAATGCATCAAGAAGAACAACAGAAATGAGTCTGAAAGGCTTATATATCAAATCAAATCTAGCAGGGAAAGTGGCTTTATTCTGAATGAGGTTAACTGAAAACAAGATGGCAGTGATTGAACCAGTGTTTCTAAAATAAGGGTGTTTATGACTAGTCTGTGTGTAAACTCCTTGTGATTAATATTTAAGATGTGTATGTATGTCGAGGGGTAAAAGAATCAGCAAGGGTGAGTATTTGAAGCACAAAACACCTGAATCTTTTTATACCATGATATCAGCTGTTATAGACTGTATAAAGACCAGTGCCCAGTAAGAAGAGCTGTAGATGTATCTTTTCGCCTGTTAAAGAGTGTCTATGCTTTTTACTTTGGATATGTGATATAACATTATTGTTTCGTGCCTAAGACATCAATAGAAAGAACACATTATCAGTAAAGGAATATAGGAGATATGTTGCCATTTCCCTCTAACATGAACTTGAATGAATCTAACTTTCTTTGGCTTGGGTGTCCTACTTCTCTGGGCTTGCTCCATAAAACCTTTTTCACTGTGATAAAACACAGCCATTCTAACAGAAAAGCTGAAAGTTTCACAGGTACCAGATGAAGACTTTTTATAGTGCAGGAGGTCAGATAGAAAAATTACCCACAAGCAATGGGACTGAATATAAATCACAAGGTGTTAAAAATCTCATTCCTTTGTCTTGGCTATTTCTGTTTTTCTGTGCTGTGCAGGCCAGGGCAGTGCATGGGCTCATGAACTGGACCTGAATGAGCTGCTGCAAACATAACTGTTACTGCAGTGTAGATGTAGGTTAGTCCTCTTGGGCTAACTTAGCTTTCTTCCTCCAATACAGCTTCTCTGCTCAGCATAAGTCAGCTTTAGTAGCTTCATACAACAATTGCATCACTGAACTGCTTCCAGGGTCTGATCAAACTTGGCTGGTGCCACTTTGGATATCTCTGAATGTAATTCTAGATGGTTGTATATATGAGAAGTTTTACAGATTTATAAATTATTATTCTACTTGTGTCAGGTTTTACTCTCACTCTTAGTTTCCAAACTCATGTGTGCATCAAATATGCCAAAACATTTTTCAGATGTGATATTACAGCTAAAATGTTAGTTTTTACTCTTGTTTTTACAGTGCAAATATTTAATGCATTTATTTTTTTCAGAATCATAGTTTTCCGTTAAAAAAATATTATTGCTGTAGTACCACACATCCTTAACAAACAAACAAACAAACAGAAACCAATAAAATTTCCTTATTTAGTGGCTACTTGCCGTTTAATACATAGGGAGATCAGGTAGGATGCTATATGGGGTAGATATCCATATTTGGAATCTTAAGGTAAGAATACCTCCACAGAAACTCCAGATTTAAATGTTGTCATTGTTGTGATTTTTTTTTTTTGCTTCTTTGGCTTTCTTGACGTGTAGAATAAGAGGTAAGGTTGTGTAACTTGATCTCTCTAGGCCTGGCTTTTAGTCTTGAAGTGCAATTCTGGTTTAAAGCCTGACTGCAGGTATTAGGACATGAATTTAATTGGCTCAATCATATGAAATTTCATGCTTTGTCTGGTTGTTTTATTTCAGAGAGTATAAAATGGAAAGTTTTCATCTTGAAGTCAGGTATTATGCTGTATCTATATCCATTGCAATGCTGGAGTACATGACCTATTGTAGTGATAGCCAAGTGAAACCTGTAGTGAGAATTGGGCTGGTGTGTGGAAATCTGACTGGATGTATGTCAGTATGAACAGTTAGTGTGAGTAGTGGTAGTGAACACTCTTGGCTCAAGGTGTTACTGTTGCCTTCTCCAGTGAGATTTGAATCTACTTATGTTGATTTGTTTGAGGGTCAGATCATCCTCTACTGTCTTCCAGTTGCACCAAGTAGCTGAATTTTCTTTTCAGTTAACACATTTTGCTACACACTTTATTCTCTTACAGTACTCTCTTTTTTCTGCCATTGACTACAAAACACCTATAATATAATGGAAAAAAATTAAATTAAAGACTCAGAACACCATCCTGCAAATAAAATTCTTCTGTAGTGATCTGTATGCTCCCTTACCCCGTAATCACTCATCATTTCTTCATTATTACCTTGCCAAGATTCCTTGCTGTTCAGACTGGAGACCTGACTTTCTGAGTCATCCACAAAGTGTAATCTTTTCCAACATATTGTGAAAACCAACAAATTTGTTTTGTTGAGAACCTGGTTGTTTGTCTGTGTATTCAGAAGGAGAGTTAGAGTGGGAGTTCATTTTCTGTGATCTCTTTTGTGTTTCAGATGGAACAGATGGCTGAGCAAAACAAACATCTGTATGTGAACTGTAACATATTCATATGTTAGTGTGTGGCAGTGTAAAGGGAAACCTGGACATCAATACTTATTCACAAACTATTTTTAAGGGAAGATTCAGAAAATCTTGATTTAACATATAAATCAGTAGAAATACGCCGAGATCTAGCAAAATTTCTGCAGCATCAGCAATTTACTTGGCCCCATGCTACACAAAACAGCTATAGGCATCTCTGTTCAGGATCATAGGATTTCTTTTATAATAATTTTACTGTAAGCATGCCTGTAAGCTAAGGCAAAGTGGAAGTCAAGGGCACTGTCTGTTAGCTGCTGATCATCTGTTACCCTTGTCTCTATTTTCTTTGATGCATGAAAATTACAATACAGCTATCTGAAACGTGCTAATAGTTGCATTAGTTGATATTTGTGTAATAATGCCTGAGTATTTCTGCTGCACTAAGTATTTGAGCTATGACTTCTCTACTGAAACTGGACTCTCCAGCTTTACTTTGATTCCCTCCTCTCTGGTTTAGGGAACAGTTCATGTAGCATGCAGATATTTCAGTTAGACATTTTTCTGTAGTCCTTCTACTGACACCATGTTTTAAAAAGGAACAATTTCTGTTTAATACTGAATAACATAGGTAAGGTTTATAAGGGAAGATAATATATTCTATTAGACCAGCTGATACCTTGGCAGGGGTGTGGATGAGATATAGGCAAGTTTTTGGATGCAGAGGCTGCTCTGCTATAATGTGTTCAGTAGTTATTCCCCATTCTTTCCATTTCTCCATGCTATGCCTGAGGTTTTGTTTTTCTGTATCTGTTTTGTTTGACTATGGTGGAAATTGTTACAAGTTGAGAAGACAGATTTGACATCTGGATGTGGAATAATTGATGTTTTTGATTCTTGGAAAAATGTTGGAGGCTATTTGCTCTTGTTTGGTGATTGTTACTTGGATGATGGGGAGGAAGTTATTTACTTGTTCTAAGAACACTGGCAGGAACAGATTTTTTTTCTTTTTCTTTTCTTTCTCTCTATTTTTCTAGTGCATGTAATGTGAACTCTTAGTCTCTTATTCAACAAAGATGACAGTCTGTAAGCCTGGAGTCTCTACTTCTGTAATTGTTGTTTCATTCAACAGTTATAGATGTACACAATAATAAAAATCGTTAGCAGTGAAAAAATAATGTAACTTGTATAACCTCACTTTCTATATTCTCAAGATAAAACCATGTTGTGATAAATGGGGCAGCTGAAACTTCTCAGAACTTGTTTTATATTGTAGTGTCTTGGATGAAATCCTGATTCTACAAAAGTCAACAGCAGAGTGCCAGTTTACTTTGACAGAGCTGGGACTTCAATGGGGCTTCAGTTTCTAACACACTTAATGATCAATTTTAGGCACAAATATATTTAACTGAGGACCCTAAAATGGAAAGTTTATATGTTTGTTTAATGTACATATTCCGAGTTGAACCTAAGCAGAAGTATAACGTGTCCTTAATTCTTACAAGACTAAGTTTTTTTACCAAGGTGGGCTTAATTGAGAAGTCATTTCAATTGCAGACTTACTCCTACTATTCATGTCAGTTGAGTCTGGTCGAGTACTTTTGTTTCAATGGTAAGACCAAGAATCCAAGATTTTAGAAATTAAGAGACCCCTCAAATCTAAACATCTCAAGGTTTTTGTTTGTAGAGAGAGCTCAATTTTTTCAAACAACTTACCTTGTTCTATTGCAGTAAATTGGAATTCTTAAATGGTGTTAAAACCGTATTAATAAATCAGTCTTGTCTTGCAGTATTGAAGAATAAAGAAGAAATTTTGGTACTAAAAGTCCCCTAGATAATACCAGAGCAGTCAAACTCCTGTTCTTGAAATCTTTGGTACTTTACTTATCTCCCATTTACCTTAGGCTCATTTCCAACTTTATCTAGTTCATTTGCAGCAGACAACAAACTTAGTTTGACCCTCTCTACTAATTTAAGATTTCTGGAAAAAATTTATATGGAACTTCAGTATCCTTAGTGCTCTTTTTATTTCTTTTTCCTTCATGTCTTTGAAAAAGCTGAGTGCTAAATTATCCTGTTGTATGGAGCAGAAAAAAACGAGGAGTAAATGAATGAAAGTTCACTTTGGTGCACTCAGCATACCCACTTTTCTTTTTCAAAACTTTTTATCTGTTTCTGATTAAAGCCGCCCAGCCAAACCTGCCTGTTTAAATTCTGTATTCAAAGGAGAAATTAAAACATACAAGTCATCCTAGATGGATGCTGTTTAAAATTGAAGTCAGCTTTAGAAAGAATAAGAGGCATGAATTCAGGACTTGGAAAGGAGTACACCATGCTAAGGCAGTCATTCAGGCACAAAAAGTACTTTTCTTTAAACCTTAACGAGCAAAGCTGGAATCTGTCTCTAATTTTTCCTAAGTCAGGTTTTTCCTTCTTTAGCTGTTCTTGACTAAATTGCATTAAACAGTTATATTGCTTGTCTGCACACGGCTGCAATTTTAGGAGGCCCTTATGTTCCATAGTGTATAAATAACCAAAGGAGGACTTCCTGTTTCATGTGAGGTTGTGAGCATCTCCCCATTCCCTAGCTGTCAAAAATAAGAAAAGACTAAAGAATACAAAAATTTCTAACAAAGCAAGAAGGATAAAATTAAATGTTGTGTTCTTGTGGGTGCACTTCTCTGGAACAAATCAATATTCATCATACTTTTACTTGAAGTGGGAAGAGAAAAATATAGATGAATATAAAGCAAAAATTTAAATGGAAAATATTATTTTATTTTGAAAAATATAGTGTGCTTCTTAATAATACTTTCCGTTTCAGTTCTTCTGCATTAACTTTTTTATCCCATACTTCTCTCAACGTACTTGATTGTATTTAGGGTGGACATAAATTGTAAAAACTACAAGAACCAGGATTTATGTAAAATACTTGGGAAATGAGCTGGGACAAAAATAGTACTAGAAGCAGATATACAAAAGTCTACATTTTAGAGTTTGTCTGGTAGTCTACCTCTCTGAAAAACAGAACAAAGTATAGGATCAGAAGCCAAATTTATTCTCCCTCCAGAAGTATTTAAATCTGAGGGTTGCAAGCTTGAGGACTCCCTCTTTCCTCAGCTACTTGAGTGGATCACAGTGATATAACTAGCTGCTAACCACAGGATCAGAATTTTTCTTAATCCAAACTAATCCAAGCCACGGCAGATGTGAGAAGCGCAAGTATCTTTTGTTGCATGTGAGAGTTATATGAAGAGGGCAGCTGTAGAAGCTGCAGTTTCGAATGGACTGGAGTAGTGTGTTGCAATCTGTTTCAGGAGTGAGGAAGGAATGGATTACAGCAGTCTGAACCACAGCTGAAAGGAGAGGCCTTGACCTTGCAAAGCAGGCAGAGGAGGAAAAAGATTCTCTCATCTTCAGGTATCCGTAGGCAGCCATATGTCTGACTACCCCTCAGTCATGTGAATCTGTTTCAACTAAACACAGAAGTAGCTCCTAATTTGAAATTGGAGGCAACTTTGTGGTTTCTTCGTAATGTTTCCTGCAGGCAAAAATATTGTTTACAAATGATATTAATGGGAAGCAGAAACTTAGACCTCGTTCAAGGTTTGCTTGTGAGTGCTTAACTAGGCACAGGTGCTTTGTTTTAAATCCGTGGAAAGTAGATCTACTTGCAAGCTGGCAGAAATTCATTTTAAAACCTTTCTAGTGGATTTCCAGGCATAGTTTAGTCAAAAGTGGTCCTGTCACTGCAATTCACAGGATCCGGCCAGGATTCCCTGAGGCACAAGATATGTTATTCTAAAGGTCTGAAAATTTCTGACAATTTTTCTTTTTCCCATACAAAATTAAAGATTGTGTCAATGCTAAGAGAGGGTCTGTGAGCAAAACCCTAATTATCTGAGAGGTCTTGGTACCTTGGTTTTCTACAAGTAAATTATGTTGAACATTCCCATTTTGACAGATATGAGGGACTAGTGTCAGTTTTGAAAGTCCCTGTTTGAAGCTGGGCAGATTCAATCCATCAAGCTTAGAGATCTGGTTGGAGTAGAGCTTGAAGGGGACTGCTAAAGAAAGGTTTGGGCTACTAAAGAACTACTAAATAACTTCTGTCTTGAAGCTTTTCGCATGCACAGTTGCTGATGAGTTTGAGTGAAGAATTCATCTTTGACTCCTTTTAGGACAAGTGTAAGGATTTGGTTTGGAAGAGAAAGTGTATAGTCCTGATTCTGGTGGGACTGAAAAAGGGCTAAGGAGGATCAGGTATAAAAAAAGGGTATACGAACAGGATTTAATATTTTCATTATAATTGTAATGTACAAATCAACTTTTTCAATTTTTAGGTTCCTTATTTTCCAATTGGTAAAATAATCTTTTGACTTGTGTAACATATATAATAAATGGCAGAGCCTTGGATATTTTACACTGGGAGCCTAAATTAATGCATAGATAGTTATGCATTAATTAAACTGTATTTTTGTGTGTAGTGTGTAACATTTAAAGTTTTTATTGGATTACTAATATTTAACTTTTTTTAAAATGAATTAAGTGTTGAACAACTTTTGAGTTGTTTCTGAGAGCTGGCACAGACTGTGTTGGATATAGCTTGATATAGCCCTGGAAACACAGACAGCATCGGAGAGGGCAGTTCTGTTAGTTGTTAAATTGGCTTAAGCATTTCCTTCCCTTGGTCTATTCAGTCATTTCTGCCCAAATTTAACTCCTTCCCTTGTGCTTATATGACTACTTACAGGCCTATTTGTTGAAATGGATCACCAAATATCTTTTTGGATAGATGTGGTTGTCAGTTTAGTCCCATAAAGTATTGCCGTGGTCACAGGAATTACAGTTAGCACAGACTGGCTTGGTAGAATTTTGCTACTTAGAAATATGGTCTTGAAATTCTGGATTTAGGTAATGTATCATCTTTCTTCTTGGCTTTTTGTTCACAGTTCTTCATGCCTACCCTCTGCTGCACCACTGCTGCTGCTGGAGAAGCTGGTTTGGGGTCATGTGGTGAATTAGGGTCTTTTAGTGGCTTATCAGTGAAAAAAAATCTGTGCAGCAATCCCTGCATTTAGCACCATGTCTAACAGTGATTACACCACTAAAACAAAAGCATGATTTTTTTGCTGATGTCTCTGCTGCTCCTGTATGTCCCAGAAAATGTTTTTAAGAAAACCTCATCTCCCTGATATGAAAATAGAGTTATGACCTTAGTTTGTCAGTGATATTCTCTAGAACTCTATGAAATATTTTTTTTCTTTGTATCTAGATACCATTAACAAATTGGAATTTACATCAAAGAGGAAAACTGATAAAAGAGTCTGAATCATGATTAATGAAATGTATTCCTGAGCATGACCTTTCTTTTCAACCAGCAAGCAATAAAGGTATTTGTTTGCAAAGCCGCATGTTGAAACAAAAGAACAATAAAATAAGAGGCAATAGAGAACTTGTCAGTTTTGTCAATTTAACAGCCCTATACTCCTCATCAACAAGTTCAATATCAGTTTACTGTATTTTCAGTACACTGCACTAAATTTTGTTGAACCTAATGGTAAGATCATTAGGCAAAAAAATCACTGAGGAAAGAATCTAGGGATTGATGCAAAGAAATAATAGATCTACTTACAAGGTTATGTTCTTGAATCTTAATGTTCTGTTTCATTTTGGGGAAAAGTTGAATTTTTACATGGAGGTGAGGGCTTTCTTATTAAACTATTTCTTATTAAACTACATTTCATGTTATGAAACATCGAGAGAGTCTCCCTCCCCACCCTAGTGCATTTGCACACAGTTTCTTTTGCAATTCAGCATTTCAGATCACAAAACTGAAAAACCACAAAGGTATTCCAGATACTTTTATAACCTTTGTATATTTCGGGTATTCACATTGATATCATAGGAGTGGGACAATAATAAGCTAAACATCTATTTAGTACCTATAATACCTATTCTGTACTATAAAGTTATGATTAATGATTTTTCTATTGTCATTAGAGCTAACAAGTGTGTGATCACCTCACTTCAGATGTAATCTACAGTAATTAGCAAATACATAAATTATGCTGTGAATAGATATTGACCATTCTTTCACTATTTATAAAGGAAGATACTATATGAAGAAGGCTGCAAATCTTAATACAAGTTAAAATTAAGTTCACTTCAACTGAAGACATAAATAAGAGATGTTACAACATATAGCTGATTATTTTAATGTCAAACATGTCCTACTGAACTTTCTGTAAGGTCACAGACAGCCCACATTAGAGACAGGAACAAAACTGAAGACTTGCTAATTTAGGGCAATAATTGCCATTGTTTTTCCTTTTTGTGGACCCCTAAAGGTTTTCCAGCGGTGATTCTGACTCTTAGAAATTTCACAAAGGTCAAATAATGGCTATTTTTTACTTCCCATGGATCTCTTAGTGGTACTACACAGACTCAGGGCCAGGGTGAAAGCTGCTTATCAAAGAGCAGTCACACAGAGAACAGTTTGCCAGGAGTTCTGAAGTCTGTTTCTCCATTTAAAAGTAACCAGTGTCTTGCTGGATTAAATCAACAAAAACTTTTCTTCCTCTTTAAACTTACCTATATTCTGTACAAAACAGGTTAAGGCAACTGGTTAGTCTCATCAATTATCTTGCAGTCAGTTAGAAAAAGACATAATGGGTGAAACATGGGACCTCTTCCTTTCTCTGGTCTTGGTGCAGTGTAGCTTGTTTTGATTACTTTTCCAGGGTTATTTGATTGGAATAAAAAATTGGTCTCTGCTGGAATTTTTTCCTCTTTCTCTGAGAGGATCTCATACTAGGCTGTGTTACAGATAGGAGCATAAGTGAAGTCTCATGGGTTATGTGGCAAACTGCTTGTAGTGAGCAGAAGTAATGGCTGGATTTATTTTTGGGTGTAACAACACACATTTCTGACACTGGCAGTCATCATGCAAGATATTTTTTCATCAGTCAAAGATGCAGTTGTCATTTTTTGGTAAGACAAAATTCTTAAACTTTCTCTGGCATCAGTCCCCACTATTCCTTATCTCAGAAATTCCAAGAGTAAGTAGCATTCTTTTGTATTTCTGAACCCTTTTTCTACTGCACCTGTCTTGAAAACTCCCAGAATATGTATAGGTTCATGATCTCTTTGCTGTTGGTCATGGATATTTCTCCTTTCACCCAACTCTGTTATCAGCTACTTTATCCATCTGTGACTTCAAGTGTTTTGTGCAAGCAACCTTGCACAAATCAGCATGGTTTCTCCAGTTTGGACATTACAAGCCTGAGTCTCTACTCTATTGTGACTTGGAGTCACTTTCTCTGTGAAATGAATACCAAGCGAAGATAAGGGAGACTGATTAGGCCTTCAATGTCCACTTGTTCCCATGATACTATTAAAAAAAAAAATTATTCCATCATAAGTATGATCTGAGATATGTTGCACAAGGCATTAGTGGCTCTGCTTTTGAACTGTACATTTGTCTTTTGATCTAGAGTGTACATCTTCTGTTACTCTTCTACTATAGAGTTTGCCCAGATTTTTCTTGCTTAAAGTCTTTTTTTTTTTCTATTTTGATTAATCTCTTCCTCTTGAAACTCTCTTAACATTACTCCTGGGCATCTTTTTAACTTTTTATGTTTCAAGTGCAGTGCAGAGCATTTTGCAAATCTTAAACCTGTTGAAAAGCTGGGAGAAAAAGAGTGATTTTCAGGATGAATGTAGCATCCTTTCCCCGAGGAGCAAAGCCTGCTTCCATAACACTCAAGCCTGCCAGAGTTCAAGAATCATTTGGATGATACTCTCAGGCACATGGTCTGACTCTTGGGGATGGTCCTGTGCGGGGCTAAGGGTTGGATTCGATGATCTTTGTGGGTCCCTTTCAGCTCAGCAGACTCTGCGATTCTGTGGTTAGCATCACTGCAGCTTGCCGAGCTTCTGTGTTACTGCCTCTTGGGAAAAGGTTACTATATGGATAGTATGTTACAAAGTAAAGGCGACTTAGAGGTTGGAGCTAATCATCTATTTCTGGAACATATGCATAGCTCCTCCCTTGTCGTGTAATATAGGATGTATGACCAATACAGGACAAGGCCTATGAGAAGATTGTAGTCTTTTCAGCATTGCCCTGCAACCACAAGTCATTGATCCAAGTAATGATCAATAACCAAATAAATTTTTTTCTAGAGTCGCATGGCCAGGTAGAGATCTGCTCTGGTGTAGATTAAGTGGAATAACACTGTAATACGGCTATGTTGATGAGATTTATCTATATAAGCAAGAACTTGACCAGAATAAGGAGCAATTGCACTCTGTTCTGATAGTCATCCTTTTTGGATGAGTTGAGAAAATGACATTTTTAGAACTAGGGATTGTTCCCTACACATCATTCATGTGTAGGAATGCTCTGCCCCAGAGCCTTCCCAGGTTTCCCTGGGTAGTTACGTTCTACTTGTCCAAATGGTTTCTTTCCTGCTTATGAAAACACCCTTTCCTTTCTTTTTGATTTGCAAAACATTTTTCTTTAAAGCAGATGTAGCGTTTCTGTGTAAATTTAAATCACCTCATAGCTAATGTTAGTATTTATTTGGTTTATGCTCTCCTGCCACACCCTACAGTTTTTGTAATGTAATCCAGACCAGTGCAAATCGGTTCCTCTTCGACCGTGGTTCCTCTAGTACTTGGTCACTAGGTGTCACTACTGATCTAGGAGAGAAGCAGAGCTTTGTTCCTAATTCTGTTTTAAATTTGTACAAAGCAGAAAATCATTTGTGTGAAAGAACTTTGTATTATCGCCTATAAAAACTCATACCTACAGATTCCATAGCAGGGTCAGTAAGGAGTCATTGTTTCCCCCAAATCCAGCAAGAAGTCTGCTGTGCAATCTACTTTAAAGTACACAAGAAAGAGTTAGTAAATTTTTCTCCCTAGTATGTTAGCTGTTTTGAATACAGAATGATTTTCAAATAATTTCAAATCATACAGAATGTTGTTCAAATCCAGGACCATAACTGTAACAGGGAAAATATATTCCTTTTTCTGAAAGAAGTACAGCAAACTAGGTTGTAATAGATTAAAAA
The DNA here is from genome assembly GCF_003984885.1 of Neopelma chrysocephalum. Lineage (NCBI taxonomy): Eukaryota > Metazoa > Chordata > Aves > Passeriformes > Pipridae > Neopelma > Neopelma chrysocephalum. The sequence goes on along the minus strand of NW_020897731.1, from coordinate 7,057,939 downwards.
GTCAGATTACAGATGCAAAAGTCAATTGTCAAAGTACACTTCCTGCTGGAATTTCATTTAGGGCTCCTAGATTCCTGTTCATGTGTTAGAATTAGAAGTTAGAAGGATTAATCAGCCTGCACACGATATATGGTGATCTCAAGCAAGGCTGGAAAAATCAGTCTCCAAACCTGATTAAGTATTGAATGGTCTGGCCTTTTACTATTGTATGTGGGAGAACTAAATTTGAATCTGGACATAAATCTTGTTCACTTGTTCCCTGATAGCTCTTGGTACATGTGAGGCACCATTTTGGAATGTATGCTGCTATTCTAAGAAAATGAACTTTGGCCTTTTAGTGAAGGAAAACCTGCTTCCTTTGCTGCAGTGCTGTAAAAACATCTCCTACTCGTGTCTATTCTCTGCTCTTGGGATTCAACAGAGCTTAAGAAAAATATTTTAATGGAGACTGATTTCTAATCCCTGCTGAACAACTCAAGAAAAAAAATGGCTAATGATTACATTCACATCTCTTCTAATAATTTAGTGGTTGACTATTGGCAGCAAAGTGCCCCACTTGAAGGGGAAGGAAGGCCAAGGGAAGGTTAAGAGATCTCTTCATAGAAGAAACTAATTGTGTGTTTTGGTGGTCTCCCTTTTTTTTTTTTGTTTGGGGATTTTTGGGGTTTTTTTTGGGGTGATGGTGGCTGTTGTTTGTTTGTTTATCTGATTGAGTTTTTTTTGTGAAGAAAAGCTAAATTTTCTGTGCCTGAGACACCTTGGGCTGACCCTATGTGAAGGTGACTGTGTAAGCTGTCAGTGGTTTCATTTTCTCTACCTGGGAGTGGCAAGTTTTTCAACAGATGCAAGTGGTGGTTTAGCCTGCCTGTTGCAGATACTTTTGAATACAGAGGTATTATCAAGGCACAGAGGAAAGAGCTCAGATGTCAGCTCATCATGTAATATCTGCAACGTATGGCTATAGTGCTTTAGGTATTTTGTTTTGGTTATTCAGGAAAATTATCCCCAAGCACTGCTGCAGCAGTCATGCAGGATTCAAAAGATTTTTTCTGTGTAAAGCCTTACCAGAAATCATCACTTTATTAGCCTTACTACTTCGTCAGCTACCTCAGAGATGATGACTGCTAACAGACTTGTGATTACACTGTTAATAAAACACTTCCTGGGTAAAGTTTTTCCTGGCTTGTCACCGTGTAAATCTGTGGGTGCCTAATGGGTACTTTTGCTTGTGCATGGAGTCCTTGCTGATTGATTTTAGAGAGCATCACCCAGCTTCCCTATTGTGACATGAAAGCTGGAAAGAAAAATTTAACACTACAACTCTCCAAATGTTAAAATGTAGAGTTTCCTTCTAGAATCACAGGTTCATATTCTCAGAGGCTGACTCAGCCCCTTTGCTGGCAGAGGCATGTAAACTTAGAATTGAGGGAATCTTTGTGTTACTCTTCTGAAAATAACCACAATAACAGAAGTCTTGTGTCCATACTGAGCAAGCTAATAGTTCTAGGTACTTCTCTGTCAAAGTAGCTCCTCTTTCTTCCTGTTTGTCATCTTCTAATAATGATAATTATTTACAAGTTTAGTTCCCTCATCGTGGGTGATGTTCTTTCAAGAAGTCTCAGGCAATATCACAACCTCCAAGGTAAAATCTGTCCTCCCGTGCTAAAACATGAAAACACCAAGAAAGAGAGAAAACAGATTCTTTGATAGAGAAGGGAGGGAGACAGAAGGATGTAAGAACAGTCCAAAAATGATTTTGTGAACTACAATCTATGGTGCTTCAGTTGGATCACACGCCAATAGCATCAAATTTATGGTCTTTTGAAGGTATTTGCTCCACTTCTTCTTCCTCGAGTTTCATATGTCCTATGTACATTAAAAATGCTGAATTACCTCCCCTAGGAGCCAAGAAAATGTTTCCTTTAAATCTGTGACAGCACCAGTACCATTGTTGTCCACGTGCTTAATAAGTGTGGAATTACAGTAATGTTCCTGTAACATGTGAGCAAATATAGTAAGTATTTCCACAATGTCTACAGCTGGAATTTTGTAATACTCACTGCTTTAACCAGTTTACATAGAGCAAGGCAAGCCTGAACCTAGAAACCCAAATCTGATTTGCTAAACAAGTTCTGTCCTGACTCTTTGTGTATATCCTAAATCTTCCTCCAGCTGTTAGTCAAAACAAATGCATAATTAAGAAGAACTACCCCTTATTACTGCTTAATTTCCTGATAAAGACATTAAATTTAATTAGAGGGAATTTCCCAAAAAACCTCCATTCAAAACTGAATCCCTGAACTGACAAGATATTAGATTTTTTTTTTTCAAAATAGAATAGCAAACAAAACAACAACAATAAAAATAAAAATCTACTTTTGGGCTTTTAGATTTGGGCAGTTTAATTGTCGGTCTGTTTCCCTGATAAGGTGAGACTAGTCCCGTGTCACTAGGGGAATGGTATCCTGCTGTGTTTTTCCATCCTCATTTACAATGATTATGTTATCAGGCTAGCCAGGCAAAAGGGTGGAGCAACTATAATTTCAAAGCAGGATTAGGTTGAAATAACGAGGTCACCAAGTTGTGGTTGTCATGGCAACGTCACATCTAAGAATATGGGATGCTTCTAGGAGATGAGGCAAGCCTGGAGTCTCTCTCCCTTTGCACAAAATCCCAGACTATTTCTGCAAAATTGCTTAATTGCTTTTAAACGTTTTTTTTTTCAAAGAGTCTTTTGCTACAACAATGAGTCCAAATTGTACTTCTTTTTATTGACAGTGTCATAAGGATGTGTTTATCTCTGATCTGCTATTGATCCCATTTTCCTGTCATCTTCTGACTATGTATTTTAGCTGTCTTTAGAAGGTCTTTTGTTTTAAATGCAGTACAAAGGCTTTAGGTATTTCAACTACTACTCAGCTGTTTTGATTCTCCTTGAGACTTTGCAATCTTTAAGATCACGGGGTTCTCTCTCAGGTCATATGCTGCCCTGAGACCTCTCCCACACCCACAAATAAGAAACAGTATTTTGTTGTTAACTCTTGAATTAATGTGCTCGTGGTAATTTGTATCCACTTTTTAGTACTGTTTTGTGTTTTTTGAAATAGGTGTTAACTTTTTCTCATAGTGCCTGAAAATTATTATTTTTAAACCCATTATTTGTCACCGTTTCAAGTTTTAATTTGAGTGGCTGTAGAGCTGTACTTCACCCTGTCACTGCTCATCACAGTCTTTCATGGAAACTTTATGGTACAAACTTCTGACAACCACATTAGGAAGCAGCTGTGTGGTTCCGTGTGGTTTTATTTTGTTATGTAAAATCTCACCAAAAAGATTTTCTTTCACAGCTCTTACATCTGCTTTAATAATGGGCAACATTATGATATAAATTGCACAACACAAATTTCAGTTGAAATCAGTTTGATTTTTGTGCTTTTTCTTTGCCTAGCTAAATATCAGTATAATGTAGTGTTGAAGTGCGCCAGGCTAAGGGATCTGTGGAATAAGGGAGTAAGTTACAAACAAGATAAAGGAGATGGGGTAAACTGTAATGGGAAACCCTGGGGTTTACTATTTTGTTTGGGGGCATTGACGCCTTAATTGTCTCACAATATCTTTTGAAAAACCCAAGTTTTTCTTCAGTGACTGGGGCACTTTTGTGTCTGGGAATCTCAGCTCCGCACTCTTGGCAGTCTCTGTGCTCTACAAGTCTTCCTGATGGTCCAAGTTTCACCCCATTATTTCTGTATCAGCCCAGTTACATGGAGCTTGCCACAATGAATGGATCTAGAGACCACTCCCTTTTCTCAGATTTTGGTTGAAAGGAGCAGGTAGACCTTCAGACAAACACCTAGACACAGAGAATGACCACACGAGGCTCATTGCTACAGAGCTGATAAGCAAGCATAGGATCCTACAAAAAGGAAAGAGACCAAGAAAGCTGGGGGTTTATAATGCTGTGAGAAAGTTATCAGGCCTGCCATGTACATGGTTGCTTTGATAGGGCTGTGGATTAAAACAAGACAAAAAAAAATTAAAGAAAACAGACAGAAAATACCATATTCAGCTTCTTCTTTCAGAAGGACCTCAACAGGCTCGAGAGATGGGCAGAGAAGAATTGTCTGAAATTCAACAAAGGTAAATTCAGGGTTCCGTACCTGGGGAGGAACAAACCCCCCCCTCCTCCCATGCACCAGGACAGCCTGGGGGTCAACCTGCTGAAAAGCAGCTCTGTGGAGAAGAATCTGGGAGTCCTGGTGATGACAAGCTGTCCATGAGTCAGCAATGTGCCCCTGTGGCCAAGAAGGTCAATAGTATTCCGGGATACATCAGGGAGGTGATCCTGCCCCTCTGCCCAGCCCTGGTGAGGTGCATCTGGAGAGTTGTGTCAATTCTGGGCTCCACAGTACAAGAGAGACATGGAGCTTCTGGAGTGGGTCCAGTGGAGGGCAACAAAAATGACTGAGGTACTGGAGCATCTGGCTGAGGAAAGGCTGAGGGAGTTGGACCTGTTCAACCTGGGGAAGAGGTGATTGAGAGGGGACCTCATCGATGTCTATAAGTATCTGAAGGGAGGGTGTCAAGAGGATGGAGCCAGGCTCTTCTCAGTGGTGCCAAGCAATAGGACAAGAGGCAATGGGCAGAAACTGATGCACAGGAAGTTCCACCTGAATATGAGGAAGAACTTTACTGTGTGGGTGACCATGCATGTAACAAATTGCCCAGAGAGGTTGTGGAGTTTCCCTCACTGGAGATATTCAAGAATTATCTGGATGCAATCCTGTGCAATGTGCTCTAGGATGGCCCTGCTCGAGCAGAGAGGTTGGACAAGAGGACCTGTTGTGATCCCTTGCAGCCTTACCCCTTTTGTGATTCTGTGACATGAGATGCCAGGTCTAAGAGAAGATGGTGCTTTTAGGCAACACAATTTTCAACTGACAGAATTCCTTCATAGACGATACGGATGTGTTTTGCTTCCCTTCCTCCCTTTTTACTCCACTATCCAGTTAGACCTTGTGAAAAGTGTGGCATCTTGCACTTTGCTGACATGCTGGGGAGTAGGGACTATGCAAAGCAGATGATTTCCATCAACAGTGAGACTAATTGCTCAGTTCTGTGAGTAAAAGGAAAAAGAAATCTCAACTTTGGTGTGGATTGTGCTGTTTAACGAATTGTTAGCAGAGTAATATTTGCTCTCTGGCTTTGGAGGAGGTATGTGCTATTTTTCACAAAGGATTGAATCGGCAGCCTGGAAGAGCTGTAGATTAACCTCACCTGTCTGGACTTCACAGATCTGTCACCATACCACATGATGGTATGTGAAAATAGGAATTCTCCTGCCCTTGTATCTTCTCCTTGTATCTTGTCCCAAGACGAAGTTATAGATTACCAATAAATGCATTAAATGTATTTTTTTTCTGTGACTTCATGATGTAATATTCTTCAGTGAGCTGAAGAACTACCAGGGAAATAAAAAAAAAAAATTAAAACCAAATTGTCAATGGGTGTATCCACCAGATGGTGATGTTCTACTAAATTATTTGTGCATTGATCTTGCAGTAAAAATCTTGTCATTCCAGGGAATTCTGATTACTTCTTAAATTTCAGATGAGAGAGTCTTCCTGTTGCTTCACTGATAATTACATTTGGAAAGAGAATATGTTTCTACCTGTACTGAAGAGTTTACCCTGTTTGTGTCCAGCACAATGGACATGGTGAGGAATGGGTAAGAAAAATCTGTAGCTTCTACCATATTAAAACAGGACAAATGCTGGCATGCTAGAAGCCAGGTTTACATGGCTATTTTGCAGTTATGGAGGACCATGAGCCTGACAGCTTTGTTTACCATTTAGGGCTTTTTATTTCTGTGAGAAAGCAAGCACCAGAATGAGAAGGGTGAGGAGGGCTTGTGCGGCTTTATTGTTCCATGGCTCCTCTTTCCTTACCGTGGAGGAGCATGTGGATGAATGCCAAAGGTTTGGTTTGCTGGGTGGGGCCTCATCTGCATCTCAAGCTGGAAAGGAACAGATCTGCTGCACTCACCCTCCCTTTTCCTTGGCTGCTTGTTGAGCTGAACAGCCCTCAGGAAAACTGTGTTATGGAAAGTTACACAATTTAAAGTCTAGCTTTTCCATCTTGGTATACAATAAACATTACTGCAGTTTATGCACATGCACTGCAGCCACTCAGACGGAAAGAGCTTGGCTATTAAAAGTTGTTAGTTATTGATTTAGTTTGAGGAGTAACTCCCAGCAAAATTGGATCCTTCAAAAGTCTTCACCAATTTTACCTAACAGAGTAAAAGATTCTCAGAAAACACAAAGAATGTTTTTTTTTCTGTTTAGTCCTAAGCAGTTAGAGAAATCAAAATGATAACTTGTTGGTCTGTTCTGTATTTGTTTGTTTCTCACTGTCAGCAACACTGTTCCACACAAAGAATTCCAGTGAAGCTATTCTGTAGGATATCAACCACCTGTAAATTGAAACTGTGCTGTATTTGATCAACAGGGTCAAAAGGGCCAATAAATATACCTGCAAAATTCACCATTTGTAATGAGAATCCTCTTCCCAGGATAGAATATCAGTGACAATAATGGTCACCTTAAAGTTAGGTTTGCCAAAGAAAATGTTTGTTATTATTTAAAAGAAAAAAAAAGGAAATGAAAAAATGGAATCAAAATGCTATTGTACAAAATGGCAATTTCTAATGAGGTTTTCATTAAAGATTATTTCTATTAACAAATTCTAAATTGTGGGGAGGGTCTGCTTTTTCTGACAGCAACATCCTAGTTTGGGAGGGTTCTAGTGTAGGGCAGGATCTCATGGTGGAAACACTGATACTCTTGATGCCAATATGGTTCAGACAACCAGATCAAATTCTGCTTCTCACCACACGCTTTTCAGTGGAGGTGGATCACCTGAGGCCGCAGTGCATTTGAAAGGAGATGGGATGATGTTCCTTCTTCTTGCCAGGATTATGTTAATTCCATGCTGTGGGTGCAGACCATCTCACTGAGTACCATTAATCCAGTTCTCTTCATGTCCTTTGCCTCCTTGTTCTTAGCCAGGACAGCTGGGACACTGCAAGCACAATTGTGGCAGTTCTCCATATCCCTTACCACACTAGCTGCTTTTGTAGAGCTTACCTATGTATGCTGAGAGTTTTGTGAATTTGGTTTTCTTTTGAAGCTGAAAAGATAAAAAATTGCCCTCTCTCCTGCATTGGTCCAGTATGCATTGGTCACTTTTTGTTATTGTCATCATGGCTAGGCTTCGCGAACGAAGATTTGGGAAGGGCTCTACCCAATAACTTTTTGTTATTACTCTAGTTGGAAACTAGCCTGTATTTCCTCATTCCATTCTGCAGTGCCATTTTTTGAGGCTGAAAACCAGCACAGTTTGCTGCCACTGGTCTTTTGAGTTCAACATGTCTTTAACTGAGAGTTTTTAATGGTGTACCTTTGTGACTAGCCTTATCTATGAAACGGCTCAAGGTTCTTGGACTGGACAGCACCAGCTAGGGGGAGCTGTCATGCAGGCCTTTCTTTTGTGCTGTACAAGTCTGTGGATAGCTTGCTCATTGAAATGGTTTTCTCCGTGGCCAAGTTTTTTATGGATGACACTGAACATTCAGAAAAGTGTGAGAGGGCTTACAAGAGTTTTTCAAGTTCTGCAATATTCAGTAGGAAATTACTGAGGAACTTGCAAAATCTGAAAAACTCAACAGATACTCTGATGCACTCTTGCTACGTGTAGGTGGATGGCACTGTGCTTGCCCTGTGCAAGCTGAGAGTATGCTGCCAATTTGTTCTGCTACACACATGGAGTATTTGAGTGTTGGCCAGAAATGTTTGTGAATTCTTTGGGATTCTTCGGTATTTGCCTTCAGGTATTTGGTATGGTTGTATACTTTGATAAGAAGTGTGATCAAAACCAAGTTGCTCTGTGAGCAGCTGTTCTCCTTATTATGGATTGTGACTAATGGTTGGATTTCCTTCTGTCTAGTGCCAGTGAAATTCTGCCAGTAGCTTTTTCCATAGGTAAGACAGCATTCACCTGTGGAGACTTTCTCTTGTCTGGTAAGAATTTAGTTCACACAGCTGAACACTGGTCTCCTCTAACTAGCCATTCATTTTGATGAAATGTATAGAAAAATAATAACTTTGAAACCATTGCCCTTCTGTCAAATCTGATTGAGATTTGCCAAACTTCTGTATGAAAGAGGACGGGTTGACAGATGAGGAGTCACTCTGTGATTGCGTAACCTTGTTTCCTATGAAACTAGGCTAGCAGGGAAGCATTAGATGGCTAATCTTCAAACCTGTCCCAGACAAGGGAATCTTGCAAATGAAATGGTGCTTGTAATGTCATACAGACTTATCTTTGTGAAACGTATGCTGGTTTGGCACCTAGACTTCAGTGAAACTGCCCAACTAAATTGTTAGTGGGAGCTGTGCCATCTGAACAGATGGGCATGTGTAGGCACTCAGAAATCATGTTTGTTCTTCATTTATGGGAATTTAGACCAGGATTTGAATTAACATGAAGCATAAAAAGCAAAATCCCTCTGTAGGTTATCCTCAGGTTTACATCCAAACTAAGTGTCTTTGCCCTGTTGCAGAGCAAACATCCTTTCTGTAAGCTAGTCGAGGACAGGACATCTGACAAAAATAGTTTTTGGCTCTGATACTTAACCCAACTCAATATTCAGATTTTTCAATTCATTCTGTCCTACCAATCCAATCCCTTTTCTCTGTGACTCTTCAGACCATGTTTTTGCTTTTGAATCCTTATAACGACTTTCCCATATCTGTCGTGTTCATTTCCAGCTTCCTTGCAATCATAACTGAGTGATTCCAGCTGTGCCTGGAATTCTGCTCACTTCTTTCCACATCATCTTTGTACCCATTTGCTGGGGTAGAGTTACTTCTCAAAGCATGTGGGTATATACACAAGGCAGGCTGTGTTGGAAACCTACAGTGTGTCAGCTGCACCCCAATAACTAGCCAACTGCATTCTCTTCCTGGTTGTAAAAACAAGTAATTTTCCTCCAAATTCTTACCCTTTTAAGTGTGTGAATTCTGAGCATGTCCAGGCACAGAAGTAGTTACTGAGTGGTAGATATCTAACTATGTGCAACCTTACGGTAACTTCCACATGCATTCAGTCCAAGCTTTCTTCAAAACATTTAGCCACCACTGCCAGTATAGTGCCTGGTAATTTTGTTTCATCTATGCAAAGATTTGGGACAGAATGATTATGCCAAATAGATCTGATTTTTATCACTTTCCGTCTTGATGAAGGTAATATAAAAATATCTTTACATGCACACCTGGCCTTACTGAAATAACACATGTTCCACAATAATGTTAGATAATAGCAGAGCTGAGTGATGAAATTCTGAGCTTGACCTTTCATCTGTTCATGCTATCAGGTATTACTTTGAATGTCTGCACTAAGCATTCTATCTTATCTAGATTAAGTCTTATGAGACAGGGACCATGTCTTTTCTTCTGTCACACAACCTCAGATATCTTGATGCCTCTCAAGAAATAATAAATAATTTAAGGCCAATACTGTTGAGAGATCAGCCACATGGAGTGTTTCTGGCCCATTTGATGCAGAGGAAATTCTGTGCAGGAAGTTAAAGAGGTGGCTAAGGTCAGAGATGGGGTTTACAGAGTCTCTGGCAACTTTCTTAGACACATGTTAAAATAAGTGTTCTTCAGACTCCAGAGGAAACCAACAGGTAATACGCATCACCTGCCACACACCTACATGTGTGTAGAGACCTTTTCTCAGATACAGCTTTCCATGCTTATCTTTGTGTCTACTTGTTTAGAAACTTTCTCTCTAATTTATGGGAAATTATGCTAGACTGGGGGATAACCATGTGTTTCGTGACTTAAAAGGAACCTATATAAATATGCTTTTCTTGACTCCTTGCTAATAAATGAATGGATGCACAATTGCACAAGTGCAGTACATACACAGAACAGCTTTTCTGTTACAAGTAAGGGAAGGGGAGAGGGGCCCAGATGTCCAGAACAGGGTAGTCTGAGCAGTCAGTCAACAGCCTTAGCCATTTGCTAGGCAGGGACAACTTGAGATCGGCCAGAATAACTGCCTGTGGATCTCACCAAGGAGCCAAATACCCTGGTTGAGACTATAATAGACAGACTGCAATCTGGGCTCTCTGATTGTTATCAGTCCATGAGCATGAACAAGGAGGCAGTGGATAATAGTAATTGAAATGCTCACAGCAGCATTTTAAAATTAATTATTTTAAATATTTTCAAAAAAAATTCCAACTGCTGAGAAAACAATTAAACATGGTTTTTGAGAGGGTAAAGGCAATGCTATCAAAACATTGCAAGACTCCTTTTAAGGGGTTGTGGTTTAAATGTCTGAGTATTGTTTCCTTTGCTTAGATGTGTCACTTCACATTGCACTCCTACTATTCAGTTAGGCACCAAGATCATTTCCATTTAATCCCATAGGCTACGTCATTGCTATTTGTATGGAGAGAGGTGTAATACAGCCAAAGACAAAATGTGGATGCATGTGACTACACTTCAGTTATCTCTTATGTATCCTGGGATACTCTAGTGTAACATGCTGATGTATCCATAGGTTATATCTTCAAGAATGTTGTTATTTTATTTATGTTTATTATTTCCCTTTTGTGGGCAGTCTTGTATGATGTGAAAACCAGCAGCCTTAAAGTGACATGAGAGGAATCAGCTCTACCCAGCATCTTTAACTTCTCTTGTGTTATAAAGTGGAACGTATCTTATATTACAGAGTAGGATGCCTAGCCATATATCTGCCATGAAGTAATGTAAAATACCTGAACCTTGCCATCCCTGTATGCTCCTAGGCATCATACATGGACATATGTGGCACTTCTTACTAGTTTCAACTGAGAATCTGAAAAAGGCTAGCCAAGAAAAGGACAGAACCCAACATTCCAAAAAGCTGATCTATGCTTGTCTGCTTTCCATTTTATGTTCCTGTCACTGGACAGTGTCTAAGCCTGCACGGAGGTTTCTGATTCTCCTGTTGGGAATGTGGGGAGAGCTTGGACATTCTTGGCCATACATATAGGGGCTTACACATGCTGCTTCAACCAGATTGGGAATGGTGATATTTTTTCTATCTAAGGGCCTGGAGTTCTGTCTTTTGTCATCCAAACAAAAACATTTTTTTATTTCCTTCTAATGTCTGTAAACATTATATTGCAATTTCTTCCTAAGAACAAAAGGAAGAGAAATTGAGAAGCTGCAGTCCCTAGCACTGCTGCACTACTGTGCAATCCACCAGCAAAGATGATCTGAAGATGTAGGGACAGATCTCCTCTATATGAACTAGTCCACAGAGACATTGTAACTCATTTTTCTCTGTTATTTTTTTTTTTTTTAATTGAGAAGAAAGAGGAGATAGTTGTGATTAATAAGTTTTTGAGCTAAATACCTGACTTTTGTTATGGCCACAGGAGATGAAGTATGAAAAACAGTAACAGCATGCTACAGAAGAGTCATTGAAAGGATCACTGGAATAATTCTTTCAATGGCTTCCCACTGCTGGATCTTCTACTTAAAAAATAATTTAGCCCTTGCAGTAATATTTGGTTTGCAGTGTGTTTTTTCCAAACTGTTTGCATTTTGTTTAATGTTTATAGTTTCAAATGTACACAGTTTGGGTGCTGCAGGCTTAGTAGGTTCAACAAGCAGACCAGCATAAAAGATTTGTCACTTCAAGAAGAGAATGGACACTCTTACCTCTTTGAGTTCTCTAAAGGCCAAAAATGTTTAATATTTAATGATTAAATGCCTTCTCTTTCCAGAGAGTAAGGTCTTTTTAATCTTAAAGTTAGTGCTTATATAACAAGACACTACTAATGAGCTGTAAAGTCTTTCACCTCTCTGTCCACATATAAGAATATGAGAAAAAATTCATGGAGACTAGAGATCCATTTCCTTGTCTGATGTCCCTCATAATATGGAGGGATAGATGATTAAGAAATAAGCACAAAATAATGTTTAATAGTAATTAGACAGTATAGATTTAATAGATGACTAAGAAATAAACACAACAGGTCAGTCTGTTATAATATTTCTTCTCCATATCTTCTCCATTCCTATTGTACAGCAGCAGCTTAGGAACTTCTTGAACCTAAGTTATATTCAGTTGTTTTAGTTTAATGTTCTTAATATATTTGCTTTTGTTAATTAGTCTGATCACTATTTGAATGCATTCATATTTCTGAAATCCAGAGCATCCGTTTGCATTGAGTTCCTCACCTATTTAAGCAGTAGGTAAATACTGTTTCTTTTTAATTCTGCCTAGTTTAGTAGGTATTAATATTCTTGCTGTTAAATGAGAAGTTCTGGCAATGTCAGTCCTTTGTAACATTGCTGTTAAAGTTGCATGGGTTTTGTTAAGTTTAAGACAGGAAGAGGGGGGGACATGGTGAGCTCAGTTAGTGAGAAGATGCTTGTGTTCATGGATTCTTCTAAAATATCTACTGTCACTGTGAAGACCTGGATCCAGTGACATATGTATTCTAGATTTCCCATAAAACATATATATACAATTACAGAATTTTCAAGTCCGATTGTTACATTTTTTTCAGCTTGGCAGCCCCAGGAAATGTTCACCTTTGCTCTTTGGATTGTTAAATGTTTCCTCTGGCCCTTAGCTCTGACTGCAGCTTTTCAGGAACAAAGACTCCAGTTTGTTGTTCTTCTGTACTGGATTCTTCTGCCCAACTACTCCAAAACTTTGGCCACTGTATTTCCCTAGGCAGCTGTTCATCTTTCAGCTTATAAAAGGCTTCTATCAAGTCTGTCTTCACAGACTAGGAAAGTAGTTAATTCTGTAGTAAGCACCATTGCTAGCCTGCTGTCCTTTTCTGCCTCAGAGATTAGGAAGACTTTACCCTCTGATTATGGGATTCAGCTTGGGGAAACTCCAGATTCTTTGATTTGGGTGAAAGCTGACCAAAGAAGACTTGAGCACAAACTGCTGTTGATGGTTCACCAACAGATCATATTTCATGCTCAGAGACCCATCAAAATTCTTTGTCATGTAATAAATACAATATAAATCTACTGCATCGAATTGTCATGGAAGTGTAAACTAACTAAAGATTTCCTTATTCCAACTGGATCCTCTTCTGCTTCTTGGAGTAGAATGTGATCTGTGTCGGTAGAGCTTGATTTGTAGGAAAAAAATTCTGTATGACTGTGTCCAAGCTCAATCTTTCTGTCTGAGGGGCTCAACTCAGAACAGCAGTCGCGTAGTGAGGAGCCTGAAAAGACAATATTCTTGTGTTTTCTGTCTAGAAAAGTACTGGCTTTCCCCTCTCTCCCTTCCCCAACCTGTTAGGTTAGATTAAGTTAACAATGATGAGATATTTGTAGTAACCTTTTAGGTGTTGAGAATAGAATATACGGCAGACTTTTCTCTGCCAAAAAGAATAGCTTCTCCCTTTTTATATTTAATGAAAGTTCAAATTTCCTCAAAATAAGAGATCTTAAGCAGATAATATCTAATATCTTAACTGGTGCAAAATCACAAGGATTTTCAGTATCATTTAGGCTATTTTTCTAGTCCTCAGAAGGAACAATAGATGCCAAATCTATATTTCTCAGAGTGGGAACTGGAGCATCCATGGAGTGAGATGGCAGGTGTGGTGTTGTGTTTAGAAATGATGGGCTGGGATGTAGAACAAGGGCAGTGATTCGAAGAAAGGGCCAGGATGATGGAGAGAATGAGTATATTTCAGTTTAATTAACTATGCCAATATAAGCCCCTTTCAGGTGGAGAGGAACTTGGTATTATATTCCTTACCTCTAAGAAGTTAAATTTTGGCCTGACTAGGGTTGGAAATGCTGTGCTACCATAACAAGCAATAGTTGACACAGTTTGTTTTTCACATGCTACTTCTGAGACTCCTTAAAACATCATGGGAAGTTCTGCTTGGAGTTCTGTCAGCTTCCTTTGGTATAAATCCTGACACAAATGCACAGCACTAGGAAGTCTGCTGGGAGGAAAGGTCATAGCAATACAAAACTGCTGCAACACCCCTTGCACCAAGGGCTGTTCCAAGAGTTCACTGCAAAACAAAGGGTGGACAGTTTTAAAGGTGGGCAAGCTTGACTTGCAGGTTTGCAGAATCCAAAACCATTCACGGTTGGAAAGGACCTATGGAGATCATCTTGTAAAACTCCCCTGCAAGAGCAGGGTCACCTAGAGCAGGCTGCCCAATGTTATATCCAGATGAATTTTGAATATCTCCAAGAGTGGAGACTCCACAACCTACCTAGACAACCCGATCCAGTGCTCAGTCACCCTCACAGTAAAAAATGTGTTTCCTGGTGCACGATGTTTGTGCGCATTGCCTTATTTGCTGTTACTGGGCACCACTGGCTCGTTCTTTATACTCTCCCTTTTGATATTTGTATACATTGATGAAACTCCCTCTGAGTCCCAGCTGTCTTAGCCTTTCCTCACAGGAGGAATGCTCCAGTGCCTTTATCATCTTTGCATTCCTTCCCTTGACTCTCTCCAGTAGCTCCATGTCTTTCCTGTACTGAAACAGACACAGCACTCAGTAGTGGCCTCTCCAGGGCAGAACAGAGCAGAAGGATCACCTCCCTTGACCTGCTGGCAACATTTTTCCTAACGCAGTGAAGGACCTGTAACAGTTCTTTGCTTCAAGGGTGTGTTGCTGGCTCATGTTCAACTCGTGTCCCCCACGACCTTCTGGTCCTTTTCTGCAAAGTTGTTGTCCAGCCACTTGACCCCTGGCATATACTGGTGTAGCTCTTGCTGATGGTGCTCTGTTGGAACAGCTGAGTTCTCATCAGTCTATTTGTCCTGCTATACAACCTGAGAGGGATGCAGCACTGACATGACCTTTGCTTATCCTGTGGCTCTGTTGGAGGGAGTTGTAATTCCCTTGTCAATGCACCTCCTTTAATAAATTACATCTGTTCTTGGAGACAGAGCTTTACTGGTCTTTATAGCCCATAAAATGATGAAAGATCAGAGGCTTTTTACCTTTTCTGAATAAGTTACTTGGCAGATGTTCCCACTGAATTCTGAGTCCTGGGCCTAAGAATGCCATGGATAGTTTTGCAATGCCTAGGACAGAAAACTAAAGTAAGATGAACAAGTCTTCAACTCTGTTGCGAAGCAGAGAAACTTTGCCCAGGACAAAAAGAAAACACAGTCTTTAAGAGAAGCAAGACTAATGAAGTAGGTCATGAAATGGAAATGTGAGTGGCCTTTTGCAATGTCGCACAAAACCGGGCTTTGCAAAGATGATGCAATCTGAGAAAAGTGGAAGAATGGAGTGGTACTGTCTGCTTGGAGATTTTGATAGAAATCCTCATTCTAAATCAGACAGAGAGGATTTGAATCTGTGTCATTGCTCAGCAGAGACCTGGACTTGAAGGTGTCAGAGGTAACAAAAGTCCAATCCAGGTTTTATATCAAATTGTTTGCAAAAGTCAAAGAAAGAAAAAGAGACTACGGTTATGGTTGCATGATTGTTAATACCAGATCTATGTTCTGGAGAATCATTCACCAAGACAAATTAGATCTGGATCAGTCACAAGCACACAAGTGCATTTCTGTCTATTTAATCAGAACATGGTATTAGGTTTGTGCCAGCTTTCTTACTTTTACACTGATTTTATGATGATTGCAGAAAGGCAGGCAATATCCAATCCATAATAAAACCTGGTAGTAGAAAGGTTTTTGAATGTGAACAAGAGTGAGTTTAAGTTCTTATGAAAGATGTGTAGACACAGCAGTTTTTGTCTGGTTACTTATGAATCCTTAATTTACATTTATTGTCTCATATAACTGTTGTAACATATAACAGTATGATTTTTTTTTTCCAAAACAAAGGTCTTACTGACAGACCTACAAGTTATATTACATGCATTTCTGGTAAAAGAAAGGTCATCTCTTGGTACTGTCATGTGCAGGCAGGAAGTCCTCTTCACAAGACTGGATGCAGGCATGCAAATGAAAAGCCCATTGCAACATCCAGACTAGTGCTGGGTTTACTACAATAGCCAGACTGAACTAAGAGGGCTCAGTCATCATAGCTGCACCTTGCCACTAAGAATACTTACTAGTAAGATGCCTTACTGCAAAGAGCAGTTATCATGGTTATACAAAATGGCTTAACCAGGGGAAACATCTTGGCTGTGGTATTTAGTTCTCCTATTACTGTTGTCTGGCTTGGCCTCACCCCCCTGCCCCTTGTTCTCTGCCTTCTGTTTTGACATTTATGGCTAAAAAGGCCTCTTTTGTGACACTGCCATGCATAATTTAGAAAGCAACTAAAATCAATGTCTTAAGCAGGTTGATGTTGGTGCAGTTCACTCAAGTCCCATTGTAGCAGTAGTAGTCCCTTGTGCAGTGTCTGCCTTTGTCACCAGGGTGGTTGTCAACAAAATCTGCATTTCCTACATCTGTTTGCTGTGCTTTTGCCTCACCTTTAGGTGTGTGTTTTTCTTGTTTTGTTTTCAAGGAAGCAACACAAACTTTAACAGCAATTCCCACCCATGTCAACTGTTGCTAAAAGGACAGTTCTTACCATCTTTAATATCACCTGAAATATTACCAGGACTGTTCCCTTTACAGATATCTCTATAAGTAAAGGGCAGAGGAATAAGGGGTAGTTACTATGAAAGCATGAGTTAATACTTTAGAATTTCAGTTCTTTGACTGTTTTTCCATTTTATCTTTAAGAAAAGGTTAAAATGATTCTTAATAGTTCCTGTTCCTGGGACTAAGAAATTGAAGATCAGAATCTTCTTTGCTTAGTGTTAGAAAGCAACAAGATAGGCAGTACCCAGGTCTCTTTCTTCCAGGAAAAATAATCCAAAATAATTTGTCTAAATGCTGGACTTCAGGGCATAAGCAGGTCTTCTTAGTTCCATTGTTCATTAACAATCCATGTCAATGTGGATTGTCATAGAATAAAAACCTCCATATTTCACTTAACCTGAAATGAATGTTTAAAGTAAAAAAAACTTCCTGAAGTTCTAGTTTCCAGTTGGCCTTTAACTCCCACCTCTCCCCACTCCCCCACCCCCAGCTTGATCTATGTAACAAACCTCCAGATGACGCTTTCCAAAAGCATAAATCATAATCCAAAACCTTAATATTCTTTCTCTCAGTGTTGCAGCTGACAACAAAAAGTCTCTCAGCAGTGTATTTTCTCTCCTTGCAACTAGGGAAAAGCAGAGGGAAAAAACCTCATGCAGCCAGTCTCAATATTAGTTGTGCATCTGTAACTACCTTGCTTAACTTCATCATTATTAGTTAGACCTGTTCTGATTCTTGTCATGTTGACATGGTAATCAGAAGAAAAAATCCAACTAAATGAAGCATAAGGGAAGTGGTTAATGCTTATTGTTATGTCTTAGCATTAGCCTAAACATATGAGAACTGCAATGAAGTAAAAATTGCCTTGTTATCAATATTTTATTTTGTGGCAAGACAATATAAACAAAGATGTAAACCTGCCTCTGTATAGCAGTCTACAGAATGAAATTACTGAGAAAACAAAGACGGCACTAGAAAGGAGTTGATAGATTATACAGAACGCCTTATTAGTGAGAATTAGTTGTCTGATAACTTTGTGCCAGTCTTATCTCTTTTATGCCCATTTATCTCCAGATAGCAAAGGTCCAGATCTATAAAGAAAATCCAAAAATCTCTCATGCTTTTTCTTTTTAGCTCTTTCCTTTCTCTCTTTCTCATTTCTAACTTTAAGTAGGCCTTTGGCTCCACCCTTTGACCATTTAGGAGAGAAAAGGGTCTTCTTTATGTTAGAAGTGTTTGGCCTTCCTCAGTTTTATAGAAAATACCTATAGATGATTGAGAATCTTGAAATACCCTTAGTATAAACTGGCCAAGTTATAAAATCTTTTGTAACTAGCAGCATATGAGAACAAGCCTATCAACATCATCAGCCATCAGAGAGCAACTTCTGATTCCTAGCCCATATTATGAGATATCTGTTCACAGTAGAGTAGACTGGGTAGGGGAGCCTTCCCTTCTTAGCTGGCTGGTCTCTGTTTATCATGAAGTATGTAGCCAGAAGTGAAATACTGAAAATTTAACAAAGACTTCATTTATCAAAAACATTCACTTGTCTTTGTAGACAAGTAGGTGCTAATAAGTACCAGAAAAACACCAATAGTTTAAATAGCATTAACAAATATCCCTTCCTTCCTTAATTGGTGTATGCTACAAAGGAACTGAATTTCGAATGTACAACCAAATGTTAAAAGTTGTTTCCAAGCCTTACTCTCTCCTCAATGAGACATCAAACTGTTGTCACCCAATCCTTTTTACTTTATTTTTTAGTTCAATACTTTGATCATTCTCCTCTGACATGGTTCCTGCTGTACCAGATTAGCTAGCAGCAAGTTGCTAGCTAGATGAAAAAACCCTTTAATGGGGTCTGTTTAGTACTTCATCTGTAAATCATTTTATGTAAAGAAAATGTAACCAAGTCACAAATTGGCAGATAATTTCTTAGACATTTTTGTTGCTTATGAAATTATTACCCAGCTTTCCCTTATGCTAAATACCCTTTAAAATGTTGATGTAAACATTTTGTTTGAAGGAAAACATATAGAAGAAGATTGAAGAAAGCTATTTTTTCTCAGAGAAAATAGTATATCTCTTAAACAAAGAAAATGCACTCCCTCTGACCTACTGGAAAAAGTAAAGCAACTGATGTGGTGAAATAAGGAAAAAGACTATTTGAGTTGGAAAGATGGAAGTTGGTACAAGTAGCAGTGGAGCTGTTTAGAAGAGAAAAAGTAAGAGATGAAAGGATGGGCTAGGAAAATTGTTAGGATTGTAGCAAGAGACCTCTAAGAAAAGCATCTTCCAGTACAAAAATGATTTGGGAAAGGAAACCATGGTTATTGCTTAAGACTATTTCTGCATTGCTTTTTGTTGGTACAGGCTAGAGACCTGGAGGAAAAGAGAGTTGGGGTTATTGAAGAAACAAGAGGAAAGGTCCTTTTGAGGACTCAAATCTGATTAAATATTATGAACCAGACAATTGAGTTTTCAGGTCACTTCAGGAAGGAAAAGAGTCAGTAGTGGAGACTCCCAGAGATCAGTGCTAGTACCATTCTTATTCAACACCTTCATTGGCGACCTGGAGAAGGTACTGTGCAATGAAATCTCCAAGTTCATGGACTTTCAGGTGTTCAAATGCCACACTGATGAAGAACTCTGAGAAGACCTTGAAAAACTGAGTGAGGGGACAAAAATATGTCAGATGAACTTCATGGTAGATAAATGTAGATAATGAGATAATGCAGCTGTAGATAAATGTAGATAATGCAGCTGCAGAAAACTGAATTAAAAAATACATACTGCTGGTCTTGTAATTGCAACATGAAGAGGAGATCTTGAGAGTTATCACTGATTTCAATTCTCTGAAGCAATTTGCTCAATACAGTGTCAACCAGAGAAGCAAAACTTGTCAGGCATGATCAGGAAGAGTTTCGAGATCCAGACAGGTATCATTTTGCTGCTATGTAAGACCTTAAAGAACTCACATCTGAAGTATAGTGTGCCATTCTGGTCTCTGTAGAGGACACAGCACAATTTTTTACATGGTGGATGGTGAAGTCAATAATCTGTTGCCACAGGAGGTTGTGCAGAGGAGACAGATGGTATCATCAGGTGGAAAAGATGCTTGGAGAAATTCCAACAAGGCCAAGACAGATGCTAAATACAGAGACAGGGATGAACCTCTGAGATCCCTAATCAAAAGACAGCATCTGCTGAGAGAACAGGGGAGGAATGAGCTGCAGGCAGTGGCCAGCATGATGTGCTCACCTGTGCTTGGAGCAGAGCCTCTAATGCGGCTGCAGACAGGCTGACCAGACAGTCTGACCCAGCAGGACATGTCCTGTGCTTTTGTGTTAGACTGGGTGTAAGGGAGGTTTCTCCTGGCTATTCTTTGAGGTTTTGCTCTGGTTACAATCTAGACAACACATATGATAGTCTTGTCATAGTTCTCTAGCTGAAAGCACAGGGGTTGCAGTACTTCTAAGGTTATAGAGTGACTGTATTTGATTAGACTCTGAGCCGGAAGGAACACCTTCAGCATTGCAAAGACCACGGTGATTTTGGTTGTAAAATGGCAGGTAAATAGTTCCAACGAGTGCTTTAAACTCAGTAGGTTTTAAAGTTCAAAGCAAAAAGTTTTCCCTTGTTTATATGGGTTATATACATATTTCTGTCGCTCATGTATCCACTGATACTGTCATGTTTTTATTCAGAAAGTTATTTACTGTCTTTCATGGTTTGAGCTGCATAGATGTATTTGTTTCCCTGAATATTTTCAGGTCTGTCTTTTGTTGTTTTGAATGTGTACTTTGTTACTGTGGCTTTCAGAAAGTAAATGACACCATATAAAGTGGCTCGAAATGAGAGTGTTTTATAAATTAAAAATATAAAATTTAGTTTGGAATTTTATTTATCCCAGTTTCCAGAGTAGTCATGCCTTGCTACAGCCCTAATGTTCCTTGCTATTCTTGATATTTTTGCCTTTCAGATAGTTTGTTTTGCTGTCTGAAACATTCTCTTTAGTGCTGCACTTGTTGTGCTACTGCTGGGCCAAAAAAAGGTATTTTCACATCTTCTACATTTGCAGATGATTTGGTGCCAAAGAATTTCACTATTTTATAACGGTGCAGATCCCAGTGATTGGCACAGGGTTGTATAAAAGCATATTTTAGTTTATTAACATTTACGTTTGATTCAAGATATTGATGATTTGGTTAGTCACTAAGGAATTCCTACCTTGAAAGGAAAGACAGATCATGCTTCAGTTTTTTTACTTTGTTTATATGCAACTTGCAGCGTATCAGTTCCATTGTTAATTGAGTTGTAACTACCTAAGAAATGTTCTAAATTGGTTGAGTGCATGTTTATATGGTGGACTTTTACTGACATAGCTCTGATAACCAGTTAAATTGTGTTCTGCTGGCTGATCCCACTCCAGCTCACATGTCTGGATTTCTCTGAAATGAGACAAGATGCTACTGGCCTTAATGTTTTACATTACCCCATTGCTATTGGTGAGCAGAGAGAGATTAAAGGAACATGGATCCTTGTTATGGGTGTTCCAGTTCACATTCTGCTATATTTGCTTAAATTGCTAGTGAAGACAGGCTTGTGCTAATCTATGAACTAGAGTTTGCTTTTGTTGTCTCTGCTGTGAGGCCAGTTCCCTCTGTCAGGTGGGTGAGATAAAGAACTGCAGGCAATGATGTTTTAAATCATTGCAGCAGCTTTGTTTGCCTGAGCATCAGTCTATGATACCTAAAAGCAAAAAGTATTTTTATTAGTGCTACTTGTTTAACTCTTGTGAGAATGAGGCTGTGCTAGATTTGGTCTGTCAATGTAGCAACGTGCGCTTTAGAAGCGTTACAGCGGTATAGAGCAGGTTATATTTTACAGTATGCAGGTACACATAACCTGTTTATATAACACTGATGTGATACTATGTGGTGGGTCTGGCTGAGCCGGAATTTATTTCCCCATAATAGCTCTGCATTGGTAGCTAGAGGAGTGTTGGTAACACACCCATGTTTTGGCTACTGCTGAGCACAGCACTGTAACATTCAATCGAGGGTGAGATCCTGCGAGGGGACACAAGTAGGCCAGCTGACCCACACTGACCAAGGGGATATTCCATACCATATGATGTCAACCCAAATATAAAAGCTGAGGCAAGGAGCAGGAACGCAGGCACTCATTGTCTCTGATGACTGCCTGCTGACAACCATTGCACGTGCTGGAGCCCTGCTTCTCAGAGAAGTGGCCGACCATCTCTGCTTATGGGAAGTAGAGATTAACTGCTGGCTCCTGCTTTGTGCGCGCACAGCTGCTTTTGCTTTCTTTTTTTGCATAAATATAAACTGCCTTATCCCAACCCACGATTTGTGTTGTTTTCTTTTCCCACCTTACTGTCTCCCCTGTCCACCTGGGAAGGGGAGGGATAGAGTGGCTGGGTGGGCACCTGGTCTGTCAATGTAGCAATATCTGCTTTAGAAGTGTTACAGCATTATAGAACAGGTTATACTCTATAGTATGCAGGCACACATAACCTGTTTATATAACACTAATGTGATACTAATATAGATATGGTCTAATTGATGTGTAGATATGCTCTGATTGAATTAGCTGCATCCAGGATAGGAGAGCAGGGATTATTGATGGGATTATTTCTCACTTTAATTATTCTTAGTTTTAAGAGTTGCAAGCTGCTAATACTACCTTAAAATCTCAGGATTGTATTTGATATAATTCTCCTTCATCTAGCTGCCAGAAAAAGTGGAATCCCCTTCAAAAGGTGTTCATCAAGTGCTCCTATACACCAAAAAGTCTTGGATAAAATGTCAAAATATTGGGCAGAAGCAAAACCTTGTTGCATCCTTTTCTGATTCTTGTGAAAGTTTTCTGTGTCATGTAACATGAACAGAAGAACCAGACTGCTATTGTCATATTATGTCTCCACCTTCAAAGATTACATGCCTGCATTACCTTTCTTTAGAAAGGCATAATCATGGCAGCTCACATCAAGGCTCACCCTTTAGATGCTGGCTACATAAGTAGGTAGGTGGTGTCACACTCTGTCTTGCTGCAGCTATGTTACCAGTGACAGTTACCAGCTAGTTTTGATCTAGCTTATAGTTGCTTATAAAAGCTATTGAGCAATCAGACCTTGAGTCAGATTCGGTTGGAGGTCTAAGAGTCTGGGGGACTGTTTGTTTTTGCAGAGTTCCTCTACAAATGAAACCAGAAAGGTGTTTGCATAAATTTTGCCTGTAAATGTCCCTAAATTCCTAGATCTTTAGGTGCTTTGGCACTAATCCTGGATATGCACCCTTCCAGCCTCTGGAATATGGTTTTACCCTTGGGGAAGTGCCTAACAGAAAAGAGACGGTGACAAAAAAATGGCAATGGGGCATCCTATGAATTCTTTGTAGGAACATAGTGTAGTTGCTAAAGCAAAGCAGATATAACTAGACTGACTATGCCGACTTATAGTGTACTGCACAGGGTTAAACTTCTAGTCTAGTCCAATATAGTTTGTCTGCTTTCCCTCTATGCTTTCTGTAGAGCTGTACAGTGCAATGATAAACCAGAGAAAGCTGTTGTTTCTTTTTGATTGGCCTTATTTTTATTCTTTATGGTGCTGTTCAGTAATGCCTGTTTTAAAAAGACTACCATTAATGCAACACGGAGTCACTGCAGATTTCCATCTCTGTGCTCTACCTCTGCATTGATCATTTTTTCTCACATCCATAGAAGAGACATTTCTGTTTGTCCTTTATTGCGGCTTTAGTATATAGGTATCAGTGAAGAAATTAATTACTAACCATGAATCAGAGTACTTGTCTTATTTCAGGTTTGTCTCTTATCAGGTTATTTATGATCAGTGTTTAATTTTCTTTCTTAATTGATGCACTTGTAATACCAAGAAAATTCATGTGGACCCCTTCCCCTTTTGATAAACCAGGAACAAAGAAGTAAAGTTACTAAATATGTACAGGGTCACAGTTACAAGGCATGTGGTATTAATTAAGTTTTAACTAATTCCCTTTATCTTGTCATAGTAATTATGACTGTACAAGTCATGTCACATTAATACGTGAAAGCAGCACTTTGGCATAGCTGGTCAAGGAACAAAGCCTTTATGACCTCCCTTGTTAAATCAAACCAGAGAGACTGATCAACTTGCATTTTGCTTCCTCCTTTGATAAATTATGTTAAAGATGAAGAAAAATGCCAAAGGGCCAGCACAAGTTGCTGCTAAATATTGTTGAACTACAGCAGCAAACAAATTGAGAGAAGAGTTCTTGTAGACCTTTTAATGGCCCTGGGCTTTGATAATGAAAAATGAAAGGACATGTAACATTGAAGTAGCTCAAGCGAATTGATAATGCTTGAACAAATCTAAACTTTATCCTTTCTTTTATTATATAGTTGGGGACCCTAGAGTTCCAACTAATTTTGCTACCTTCTGTTTAAGCAGAGGATGTCTTACACAGAATATAACTCTGAAGTTAGCTAGGGGGTGGGTCCACAATACATTTGCTACTCTCTTCTACCAAACCATCCAGATACTTATTGAGAAGAACAAGTGCAATGTAGTCTTCTCAGATTTTAGTAGCGCATAAGGTCAGGTCCTTTTGGAGAAAGATACTTTTCACAATTGCAGGAAAATTGTTTGAAAGGAACAACTTAATATAAACTTGTGTTCTAGCTCACTTTGCAGTAGATTTCCTGTATAGGCAAGCTCTACCAGCAACCTTGTAGCTTAGGTAAGTCAGTTTTGGCTTCTGTACTGACTTATATGTGTTTGAACTATAGCAGTTCATTTCTTTATTACAATGTGAAGCTGTGCTCATAAAAACTAGAAAAAGAATGAATACCTTGTGTCAAATTTTTCATGGTGATAGTCTGCTTCATCCCCTTACCTCCCCACCCCCCAGCTCCCATGCACACATTGAAGGAGAAAAAGAGAAGTGCCAATTTTTTCATGCTATGCCAGTAACTACTGGAGGGGTGCCTCACAACCCTTCTGACTGCTATGTCAGTCTTTATCTTTTTGAGTCATTTTTCATTATAAATAACTGTAGTGTCTGCTTCTGCTGTTTATGCATTAAGGTGCTGTAGGGACAATTTTTGAAGACTCCTGGCTGGATTCTTAGCTGGGGTCTCTGGCCTTTTCATAGCAGAGACTTTAATCAGTTTTGAAATTCAGTCCCCTGTTCCACAAGAATATGCTGAGTAATAGCAGCATATCATTGTCACAACAGCTTGCAGGCAGATTCAGAAAGACAGCCCTGTTTTTGCATATCTACATTTATTTCTTTCCAATACATTGGGACCAAAAGGGACCAAAACAAATTTCTTTTCCTTTTTCAGACAAAGATATCTAGAAAGAGGGTATGTCTTAGGTCCTTCTATCTGTATGAACAGTCACTGTTGGATGGTGTTCTTCAAGAAAGAGAAGATAGATTGTGTAGGAAATTACAACATTACTCCATTTTGCTACATATAAATTGTAACACTGTGTACTTAAGTTTTACACACTTCTAGAAAAGCATTGCAGGCAAAGATGGACTGAATTTGGAAAATAAGTAACCTGGAAAACAACAAATAAGAACCAGAGGCCTATTTATGACTCTGGAAAAGAAGTTTGATGTGGTCATCTGTTTGTCCACACCAAGACTGGGAAGTTGCCTCTAATTGCCACGACACTGAAAGGAAACATGGCACTAAGATGTTTTGAGGGCCCTAAAAGTGTTCAAGACTTGCAAGATTATTTTGTTAAAAACCAACAAATACCATAGAATTCAAATAAAGGAAAATACAGTAATTTAGAGGCACTTGGATTAAACTTCTCAAACATCCTGAGAAACCAAGTAGCTTTCAAAAAGTTCCATTTTACCATCATTTCAGTCAACATTTCTTAAATCATAAGACATATCTTTTGGTTGTAGAAAAAGACACCAAGATCTGATCTAGAAAATCTGTTTTACTAAATTAATTATACACTAAAGTATGCATACACTTACTTTGACAAGAGACCTATTTTACAGGCACATGTATGTTGGGCTTTTAAAAAACTGTCTGCTCAAGAAACATTTAATCGGGGTCTGCTATATTTTCTCTGTAGTTCAATTGGAAGTTAAGTGGCCCAAGGGTAACTTTCTCTGTAGTCAACAGAATGACTGTTTTTCGAGAATTAGCTCAGGAGTATTTACAAATCTCCATAAAAGAAACGTCTGTAAAGTCATTTTCTACTGAATTCAAATATAATTGTAGCTCTTTACTAAGTTTTCGGAACAATGTGCAAAAATATCATCCTCCTTCTCTCAGACCTGTTCTCTACTTCCAGATTCATTACTAGCAAGACACAGCAAACCTGAATACTTACTGATGTTGCTGTTTATTGCTGCACAATCTGCAAACAGGAAGCACCTGGGAGATTAAATCTCAGAGTGAGTTGTTAAAAGGACAAGAAACCTGAGACCCTGGCAACTCAGAATGCAGAAAGTGACTGCTGATATACTGAGACCATACCAAGTATCAGAATTATGAATCAAGTTAGTGATTGGCAGGTTTCTTTCTTGACTAGAGGATTGTGATGAATATTAGTGGGAAGTAGGGATTCAGACAATGTGAAAGTTCTGTTTCCCCTTGTGAAAAGGGAAAGTCTGACTACACCCAGGATGTGTCCTAGAATGCATCCTCTAGACTTTCATAAATCAAACTTTTAATGTTTTTATACTTGCTTATTGTTAATTGCTAGGGAAAAGTACGGAAGCTACTTTTTGATCTCCAGATAATTATCTTCCATTAATTATTGAAATGTGAAGGTTTGTGGTTATAATATGGACACCTTTTTGCTGTTGGGGGAAAAAATACATTTTAGGACAGTTTTCAAAAGCATCTATATAATTGTCAGGATTTCTTTTCTTTTTTTTTCCCCCTTGTTCTTGAGTTTTAAGTGAATAGGGTTTTTAGCTTTGTTTCAGCTTGCTTTCTATTAAAGAAAGAATTTTCACCATCTGACCCTGCATTAATCTAAGCAATGAAGGACTATAATCAGATGCTGCAATGTGCCCATTTCCTGCAGGCTTCTAACCTGAATTGGAACGTGCTGGAAACACAAGCTGACTTTCTCGGTAAGTCGTTGTTCAAAGCGAGCAGGAGATCTCAGGAGGAGCACCTTTTATTCCCCAGCAGGAGCTGAACCCCTACTTTAGTGGAGAAAAAAAAAAGGATGTAGAAACACTAAGAGTGAAATCAAAGGTTAAGGAAATAAGGCCTGAAAGTGAGAAGGGGGGTGGGGAGGGGTATTAATGCAGGTCTGATGGAGCCTGCTCTTCAGGATCATGCCTTTTACTTCAGACACTCCTACTTGCTTGCAGAGCTTGTCAATGTAGAGGATCTGCAGTGAAAGGTGCTCCAGTATTCCCTTGCTTCCACCTTGACAGACAAAATAGGTTGTTTGCCATAATGTTAATCTTGTTTCATCTGCTCAGTCTTACCTATTCCCAAGTAAATGATTAAATTCATCATCTAAGTCAATATAAGAACCCAAATTCATCTCTGGAAGTTAAAAAATCTAAATATTGAATAATCTATGTTCCTATCAGTATTATTTCCTAATATCTAACATTTTCTGCCCATCCCCCATAAAATCAGTGAACATTTTTCTCTGTAATGTATTACAAGGAGAAAAAGCCTGCATTTTGGAGGGTTTCCTGAGCTAGTGACTTTACAAGAATTTTTTTTCTTTGGAAGAAGAAGAAAAAAATATGCCGTTGCCTAATGTTAGCTTTATCCCAGTGCATTTCACTCATCCTCAATAGGGAAAAGATTTGTATTTCCAGTCCCCCAGTTAAAGCAATATTTACTCAATAACACCACACCATCGCCCCAAAACAAAAACTAACACAAAACAAACCCAACAAGAAAGAAACCACAGATTTTACAGCTTGGAGAATAGGAAATATAAAATTCACATTGCAGAGCCTAACCAGTATGAGACAAAAACAATGGAACCAAGAGTAAGACATACAAAAAGAGCACTTCTTACTGTACATTCAGCGGAAAGCAAATAACAATAACAATATTTTAATTGTAAGATATTCCTTCTAATTTCTAAGTGTTAGCAGGGATGCTGGTCAAAGACTAGCCTAGAAAAAGCCCCTCCCTACATGTCCTGCTTACTCAGCTCAGTGCAGCAGCTGTTCCAATAAGCAATTTGATGTTTAGCACCTGAGAATTTGCTCTCTCCTTCAGCCAGGATTGCAAGCTCAACAAAATTTATAAAAGCATGAAGTTTCATAACTCTTTCTCCCTAATGTAATAGCCATAGAAAATCTGGGTTATAGCGCATTCATTAACTTTCTAGTAAAATTAGTTTTTATATTTTAAAGCTTTACATTTTTTCTTTACATAATGGAAATCTCTCCTGAGTGTCCAGAAGGAAGGATTTAAAAGAAAAAGAAGGGATGGGAGGAGAGTACAAAAAAAAGATGGTGCTTGTTCTTACCTCCAAATAGTTTGATAAAGATAAACATTCTTTGCTTGTAGCCCACAAGTAGCAGTTGACTATTATTTATGGATAAAAATGATGAAATTGAAAATTCATCTTGATTATCTTTTTCAGATTTATTTAAAAAATAAAAAGTATTTATTTCTCAAATTTTTAGAATTTAAGTTCACATAAGTTATACCTATTTTTGAGTGGAATTTTCTCCAAACTGCTGGGTTTATTCTTCTGCTTTTGTCAGTCTCAGCAGTTTTCATATGAATCTCGCTATATTTATCTCAAATTCCTTGAGTCATGGGTCTTATTGTTACTGCTTTCTCATAATTGCATCTGAAAAATTGGCTCAAACATACCCAAAGATTTCAGGAACAAGAATAAAAAAAAATCCTTAGACTTATTTGTATTGAAATCAAACCCACAAAACTTTAAACCCATTTAGGAAAAGACTTACTTCTGTTCTAAAGACATATTTATATATTTTTCCATATTGCATTGATTCTTCCCAAATAGTGACATTGCTTCCTTAGGTCTGAAAAACTGTTCACCAATCTTTTTCTGGTTTTGGTTCTAGGTCAGTTCTTGACTGCTTTTATTTAGGCTTCTCAGTAATTGTAATAGCTCAGCATGGCTCTTGGGAACTGAGATCTGTGGGAGTTGGGTACATGGAGGATGTAGTCTGAGAAACAAGAAAGGTATTGTTGAAAGCAAGAGATGTCAGAGCAGTTTCACCTAAGAGCCCCTCAAAGTGTAGTTAGATCCTTCTTTTCAAGTGGATGTCCTGCTAAGTCTGAGCACAAAAGAGAACTCCGTGTTTGTTGCCAAGCATTAAACTTCTGTGAGATGGGTAGGGGCTGGAGGAGGAAAACAGAAATGGGGAGGGAAAGGAGTTTGTTAAAATATTCTTTCACTGGATGCAGCAATTCTTTCTCAAATGTTGCACTGCTTTTTTCTCAAGTGTTTAGCAGTCACCAAAAGTGCAAAGTTACACGGTGAAAAAATCTGATGGGTATAAGAGAAAAAAAAAGTAGCAATGTATCATCAGTTTCTTTTATAATTTTCTGTTAGAAAGGAATATTTCATCAGCTGTATGAGCAAGAAGAGACAGGTGACAGCTCTGTAGCTGTTGCTCTCAGAAAAATCTTAGTGTGCACCAGAGCAGATCAAAGCAAACCCATCCTTGTATTGGAATAAAAAGGTGGATTTGTAGCTCGCTAACTGGTTTACCAGACTTATTAAGATTTTCTGGGCCTGTTTCTTGTGACACTCTAAGGCACTGAGGAGAAAGAATTTGGAAGCTGAAGGTGAGCTTGTCAGTGATTGCTGAGTGGATGCAGGTGGATAATGTAAACCGAGGAGAAGGTGGAAAGGGACCTGACTATGCAGGGTCTCCTCTCTGAAGGCGGATGAAACACTCTATTCTCATCAGGCACAGCATAGTATGAAGATAATTTTACAAGATTATGAACTTTCCTAATATTTAGGAGGAAATTTGTATTCATTTCCTCAAGACAAAGACAACTTGGCTACTTTTTCAACAGAAATAAATTGCAAAATGCATAGAGAGCTCTTTCTCCATTGTTCCTATTGTAAGATACCAAAAATCTGTAATTTGCTTAAAATTACAGGGGAAAGACAGAGTATACTTCAGCGAGAGTTTGCTTTGTTTTGGTCATAGCAGACACTTTATGTCATGCCTCATATACCAAAAGACTACTGTCTGAAAGGTGGACAATTCTGAGAGAGAACTTGGAAGCCAAACTTTTTTGTGTTTGGCATTCTATTAGAACGAAAGGGCTGAAGTTACAGTGAAAACTATTGTCTTTGGTATTTGTGCACTTTGAAGCATGATATTCCTAAATGTTGTTGCTTGGATGGAGGAAGATGATCCTTAAACAAGAATCAGTAACAATATGTGTTAGTACACTGCTTATATGCGTAGTAGTGTTGTCTGAGTATTGATGACTATGGTATTAGAATAGAATTTGACAGGCCCTCTCCTATCTAAATCTGGACATTTCATTTTTCTTTCATGACTTGTTCCATTGTTCCCCTTTTTGTCTTCTCTATTCAGACTATAATTTTCTTGAGTAAGCGGACTATCTTTTGTTATGATGATTTCACAATGATGAAGCTATCAGATCTATTTCTTCAGAGGCTTTTCTAGACAGTGCTATTATATATGAAGTCATCTAGCATTCAAGGACAGTCTGGTTTCACTTCTTCAGTGTCTTTGGAGACAAAACCATTTTGTATCTATATGCAGATAATAGTCTTTAAAATTTTTTGGATCTCGTTAATTCTGTGGGCATGTCTGCTATCTGTATGTTCAGTGTTTTGTGATCATGCTACAATATTGAAAATACAGACTGTTGTAGAGAGGGCTGTTAGTTGAGGCAGGCAACACAAACAACGTAAGCAGTGCATTTACCAAGCTTAGCATGATCATTATTTGGAGTGGGATTTTAGTTAAATTAGTTGAAGTGACAACATGTTTGGAATGAAATGAGATTCAATGGCAAATTGAGATTAATCAAATGAGTATGATGTCTTCAACTGATAATGAGGTTTATGCAAACATGCAAACTCTCTTCCAGTGATCCCAAGAACACAAAACCAGCTGAAATGTCTGAAGTGTCATGTTAAAATTAGCTGTAACTTCAGTGATCTGTTGTAACAAGAGGTTCATTTTGTCTGAAACTCAGCAACTACTCAAATTTCAGCTAAGAATTTCTATTTAGCTTAGCAATCTCCTTCCATTTTCTGCCTCTTCCAGTTCTAAACTTGAAGTTCTCTACGTGTGCGCATGGTGCCACCAGAAACAGGTTAAATGTCATCACTGTGGCCTCTAGCTTCATTTAAAGGACCTCTACTGATGGTAGCTATTGATCCAGTGGTCAGCGTAGCTCAAAGGCAAGATCACCTTTATTGCTTTTCCTTTGTCCTGCCCTCTCATTTACAGTGAAGTGGCCCTCAGATATGGCTTTCACGCTTGGGGATGAAACCTACTTATTGGTGAAGTACCCTGCGCATTAATTTATCAGATTTAGCTGCTACATTATTGTTATGTGTTCACTGCTAGAACTTTCCACAAGAAGAAATCTTTATTATGGCACGAAAATATTAACAGACATCATTCATATCACTTCAGATGTGAAGATCTTGCCCATCAGTACAATGTTGTGTAGAGCTAAGGTGCTTCTGTGCCTAGCATGGGGTAACTTTTATGAGATAAAAGAAGTTTTAGAGTGTTAGTACAGAATAATGACTATCTAGTTACTCTGTATAGCCTCTCAGTATTTCTGTTGATTACCAGACTATTAGGATATTAAAAAAAATTGTAACTTCAAATAATAGTTTTCTAAGGGTAATTTACAATTTGGTAAATTTTTATTTTTGAATATGATTATGAATAAACTCAAATTGATATTTGGCTTTTAAGGAATTCAGAGTGATCCTAAATAAACCTTTAGGCTTTGATTTTTCATTTTATGGGGCAGATTAATACTGAAGTAAAAGCAATGCAAAGTATCTGTAAAATGCCTTGCCTTGAATTTTCATATCTGTATGTTTGTGTATGTGTACATTATGTATTATGCATATATAAAAAATGTGCACTTAATGGGTTTAAATAATGACTGGAGAAATTAATGGGAAAACTAACCCAAATCCACCATCAATTCAAGGTGCCCTGTCTCTTGGTAGCAAAAACATGGAGACTTGAGAGTATCCTGGGAAAGTAACAGTGTTTTCATGCTGTTGGCTACAATCAGAACATGGCAGGACTAAATGGACCTCTGCTGTAAGGGCTTGTCACCATTATTCTGTAAGGCGAAATACAACCCCCTCATCCAGTGGATGAGGTCCAACTAATATAGTTTCAATGGACACCAACTTTTTCCTAATGAATGGAGAAATGGAAAATTCTACAACATATTGGAGTTTCAAGACATTTGCTTGTTAGACTAGGGAAAAAAAATCTGAGAAATCATAACTCCTTTTTCTTTTTTTCTGCCTTTTAAAACTGAAAGAAAACAGGACATATGAAAATCTGAGTCAATCTAAGTCAATATTTGTATTTTCTACCTCTAAAATAATCTTCATCATGGAGAGAAGTCTGCATGTGGTACTATAGAGACAGAATTTGTTACTTATGTAGTTAACTTGAGTAACTAATTCAGAAACTAGTCACTGTTGAATGATTTTAATCTTTAATGCTTATTATTCAGTTTGAAATTTAAAACATTTGAACCATATTTTTGCTGATAAGTCCTGCTGAATAGCAAATGTTGTATATAAAATCATTGTGCTAAATAGTTTGTTGGAAAAAACAAGAATATCCATCAAACAGTAATAAAATGTAACCTGTTAATTTCAAAAGGTTCCCATACAGAACTGCCTGGAATGTTGTGTAACATCTGTAAATGCTTCAGATGCCTGGGACTATGTTCTTCTTAGCACAGGCATGGGCTTCATCCTAAAAGAGCCTTTTTTATTTAAAATGTGACACAGAGAGATAAACCAAGGGAGAGAGAGGGAGATGACTGGTGATTTTGAACCATTAATATGTTAGGCATGTCAAAATGCCCCATGGAGCCGCACAGTGCCTTAACCAAGGATTAATTTAGA
Source organism: Neopelma chrysocephalum (assembly GCF_003984885.1). Lineage (NCBI taxonomy): Eukaryota > Metazoa > Chordata > Aves > Passeriformes > Pipridae > Neopelma > Neopelma chrysocephalum. The sequence goes on along the minus strand of NW_020897731.1, from coordinate 7,025,169 downwards.
CTGAACCATAAACTAAAGATAAAACAAAATTGCTGTGAAATGCTAATAAAAAATTTTCTTCCAAAGCTACTCTATCAAGCAAATCTTTAAAGAAGAAAATGTTCCACAGCTGAAGACTGATTAAAAAGCTAAAATCAAATGAAAGAAAGAAAATACTAAAAATCCAAAATAATGCAGAAAACAGAACTGTCGGACAAGGTATGCTAATAACCTTACTGCTAAATCACCAGCTTGCAAATCGCTTGTACTTCATAAGTTTTGCATTTCTGTGAAGATAAAGACACTGAATTAAATGAGATTGAGTCGAGGTGAGGGTGGGGTTAATAATCTGATCAAGAACAAGAAGAGATAAACCTCAGTTTAACTAAGATTCAAATTAATAAATGTAGGGATTGACATTATGGAGGTTAACACTAGGAAATGGTCTCCTTTTGGGACACAAGTAGAGTAGCTCTGGCTGGAAAGGGTATGCTAGCATTTAACCAGGTTGAAAAAAAATCTCCAAGAAATAGAACTGGAGGGGTAAAGCTTCATTTATTAAGGAAGTCCCAGTGTCCCCAGTAAAAAACCTCTCAGTACTCTGTCAAGAATTGACTGTTGGCTGTAAAACACCAGAAACAGATTCAATGAACTGTTGTTGTTGTGATTGCCAATATGTTTAAAATAGAGCAAGAAAAGGCACTGTAAAAAAAGCCCAAAGTACCAGAGTACATAGGGATTGGGGTTTTTTTGTTTGTTTTCCTAAAAAAAGAAGACAAGCTAAAGATAAATGCTTTTGTGCTTGACCCTATAATGTATTGTACTAAAAAAAACCCCAAAACTACACTTTGCACCAAAGAGAACTGTGTTGGAAAACCACTAAAATTGACCCAAGGCTTGACTTGATATACTGTGCTCTCAAAGGACATGTGTGTCACCTGGTGAGCTGAAGCCAAAGCACTCATCCTTTAGCTACTGACCTTCTGAAATGCAGCATGATTATTCTCCAAAAGGTTATTTACTTTCAAAGAAGGAAGCAGGTTTGTTTTTGTTGTTTTGTTTTGTAATTTTCCTACGAGTTCTAAAAATCAGGACTTTCATAAAGAAGACTGCTGTGAGACCAGTCTCTGTAAATGAACGTGGGCATTCTGGCCCTGAGGCACCAGACGGCTATAGCTGAGGGGGGGGCGGGGCGACAGTTTTAGTTGGTAGAACACAGATTGGCGAGTTCTGAGAGGCAAGCAAGGAGAAGAAAGACCACCAGCAGAGCACTCAGTCAGGAAATTATTCACTTCCCTACAGTCATCTGCTTCCATGTCTTTGCACAACATATTAGGGTACTTAATTTTCAGGAACATCTCTGGGACCGAATGTATTTCTTTGTGGCCTTTTTCAGACGGATAGCTGACTCGTGCTCTCTTCTTCATGGAAACCAATAGTAAGCTCTTGTTCTATTAAGTTCAACTGCTAGATATGCTGACTTCTCCATCTACTTCCTGGAAGGGAGATATTACTGATGGCATCAAGAGATGAGTGATCTCAGGATTTTTTGGCTCCTGTTCACACTGTAAAGAAAGGGGGATTTGGCTTAGAAGCCTCTTCAAATATCTTTCTCCTTCCCTGTTTATATCAGACGTCAGGTAGTTTCACTGACTTCCACAAAATAGACTGAGCAGAACAGGCTCTGCTTCAGCCACCTCATGGAAAATCAATGACTCCTTGTCAATGCACCAAAAACCCTCCCAGACAAACAAATACAAGCAACCCATACCCCACCCTATGACTTACATTTCACAGACTTTGCCCAGCTGGGCAACCATATGGTAGAATTTCTAGCACCAGTTTTGGGAAAGGCCCAAGCATTGTGACTGCTACTGAAGGAAATACTTCCTTATTCGGGGCATCTTCCGCAGCTGCATATTCAGGACAGCAGCATTAGAGATCAGCATCAAGATGGACATAATTTGGTTGCTCACCATATATATCTTTTACATATCAAAAATGCCAGATTCAAAAGAAGCATCTAATGTGTCTAACGGCTCAGGATGCATCTATTATGAAAACTACTTAGGCCAAAACATAGGTTATATAAAACTTGGATTATATAAAACCTTTCTTTAAAAAGTCAAATGAAATAGTTCCATAAATGAAATAAATTCTAGTGATTAACAAAAACAATTTCCTGAACTATAAAACTTACGTTTTGTTCTTAGCTAAGCCATTTTTTACTTCATAGGGATTCAGAATTATAGTGTCTTTTTCTCTCTCCTCTCCTCTCCTCTCCTCTCCTCTCCTCTCCTCTCCTCTCCT